>NC_091481.1:62483290-62831276 GCF_036971445.1 Narcine bancroftii
TTGGCTGGTTAAGGCACGGGGTGGCCCGCCCCCCAGTGACATTCTCCCCTGGACTCCTCTCCTGTGGCCTAGGCCATAAAGGTCGAGCCACCTCTCCCTTCACTGCACTTCCCTAGTTTGGATCCTGGCCAGCAAGTCTTCTGTACAATAAAGCCTATCGTTCCCCTCAGTCTTTGTCCTTGAAGATATTGGGGCAACTGGTAATGCCCAACAGTATTTTCAAATTTCTCCCCTTTTTTTTAAAAAAATGGTCTGCTTGTGACTTTTCACTGACAGAACTTTTTATTGGAGCAAGAAAAATTATTTAGAGTGTTTTCGAATTTTCTTTTGTCCTCGGACTTTGTAAAGAAAGGAAACAAGTGAAGCTTGGAGCCTGGTCCCAGATCAGTTGTAACAAAAGCCTTTATCTTGCCCGTAAGGGAAATCTGCCACAGGGCACCACACTCACTTATGCAAGGCGTGTACAGCAGCTGCATCGGACACAACTGAACAAGCAATAGCTATAAACCGTGCGGAGTTGGTATGTTGCCCATGTGGATTGTCCCCGGGGATGCTGGATTCCTTCCGCCATCCAATTGGGTGCAATCGGGCACCACAGGCTCATGGGTTGGAGAGACCTGTTACTGTGCTGTATGTCTAGATTATAAACAAATAAATAGACAGAAACCTATAAAGGTGCTAGATATAGAGGAACAACAGAACTCACCGCCCCTTGAGCTGGTGCAGGTACAGCACTATAACTAGTTAAGTGAAAGAAGAAGTCCGGTAGAATGCTGGTTTGTCAGTGTGCACCACAAAAGCCCCACACCATTCCAGGCACACACACCTCCACATCAGCTTGGGCTCCTGAACCTCAGCTACTTTCCTTGAGGGAGGGGGGGAGAAAAAGAAACCCACCCCCTCGCTGGTCAATGTGGCTGGCCCATTTGATTAACAGAGCCACTGGTGACATACATGTGTGTGTGCGGTCTTTTGAAAAGGCCAGTGGCAAGGGGAGTGCTCAGCATGGGTGGGCTCAGCCTCGACTGACAAATGTGGTGGCTTCTGATTGGGTTCCTGCCAGAGAGGACCCACGACCCTCCATGTTACAAACTTACAGCCTAGTTTTGTACGCGACCTGCTTATGACAACTGTAATATTCGTCTTAGTCGCAGGATACCTGTAATAAACCCACAGACCACAGACAGAGAACCATTGCCTTGGTGCCATAGTTCTGTGCCTTGCTTGTGTCCGCATTGTTGAAACATCTCCTTTTATCGTGCACTAACTGAAACTGATCTATCCTTGTAAAACCATACAGCCAGCCTTTCAGCCCATCTATTCCATACTAATCTCATTGACCTGTTCCCGTCATAGCCCTTTTATATTTATTTTCTCTTGTTTAAGTTCAAATTCAAGTTTATTTATCAACTTGATGAAACAGTGTTCTCTGACCCACGGTACAAAATACACACACAGACCTAACACGCACACGAATAAATAATACATTTGCACGGTAAAATAAATAAATGTTATTGCTAAATAAATAGGAGAGTCTTGGAGGGTGAGTGTGAGCAGTTCATCAGTCATTCAGCGTTCTCCCTGCCCGTGGGAAGAAGCTGTCCCTCAGCCTGGCAGTGCTGGCTCAGATCCTCCTGTATTTCTTCCCCGACGGGAGCAACTGTAAGATGCTGTGTGCGAGGTGAAGGGGGTCCTCAATGATTTTGCGCGCTCTCTTCAGACTACAATCCTGGTAAATCATGTTGATGGGGGAAGAGAGACTCCTCTCTGCCACTCTTAAGGTCCTGTGGATTGATCTCCGATTCATTTCTCTGCAGTAACCGTACCACGCTGTGACATAGCCAGCCAGGGCATTCTTGATAGAGGAGGTTGGCATGATGGTGGCTGTTAACCTTGCCCATTGTTCCTCAGCCTGGTGGTGCTGGGTCTGATGTTTTCCCGTCAGGAGTACCTGAAAGATGCTGCGTGGTGGGGGTGGGGGGGGGGTGGTGGGGGGGTGGAAGGGGTCCTCAATAAATTTACACGCCCTCTTCAGATAACGATCCCGGTAGATCAAGTCAATGGGTGGGAGGTGCTGTTGCACCTTCCAGACAAGTGAGGAGATGTTGTGTGTCCATGATAAGTCGTTTGTTAAGTGAACTCCAAGGAATTGGTTCTGTCCACTTCAGTTGTTGATGTCTGTCCAATATTCTGTCTATTTACAATAATTCAACTTGTGAGTGTAATTTACCTGCACTGCTGCAGCAGGTAAGAATTTTGGATCATCTGTGTCTTTTACTTCTATATATGGCAATAAACACTCTCATCTCTGCACACCTGTGTGCTAAACTGGCTCCCGTTCACACTGAAGGCCCATGACTGCATTGCCAGATCCACCTCCAAGTGTCAAGTTTGCAGGTGACACAACAGCCTCTTCAGCCACAACAAGGAGTCACGCTACAGAGACGGGAGATCTCGTGAAATGGTGTGAGAATACCAATCTGAGCCTCAATGTGGACAAGACGATGGAGAGATGCTTGTGGACCGGAAGGACCAGGGATGACCACCCTTCGCTACACATCAACAGCTCGCTTGTGGCAAGAGTGGAGAG
Organism: Narcine bancroftii; assembly: GCF_036971445.1. Classification (NCBI taxonomy): domain Eukaryota; kingdom Metazoa; phylum Chordata; class Chondrichthyes; order Torpediniformes; family Narcinidae; genus Narcine; species Narcine bancroftii. The sequence continues at coordinate 62,485,881 of NC_091481.1, forward strand.
CACCAAGTTCATTGGAGTCCACTGAACTAGTGACCTATCGTGGGCACACGACATCCCCTCACTTGTCAGGAAGGTGCTGCACTTCCTGAGAAGACCAAAGCGGGCCACCATCCTCTCAACCTTCTACCGGAAGCTTTATTGAGAACGTCCTGGCCGACTGCATCGGTTGCTGCAGAGAAATCGATCAGAGGCCAATCCACAGGACCGTAAGAGCGGAAGAGAGGATCACTGGAGCCTCCCTTCCACCCATTGACATGATCCACCGGGATCATTGTCTGAAGAGGGCGCGCAAAATCGTCAAGGACCCCCTTCCACCCCATACACGGCATCTTTCAGCTGCTCCCGTTGGGGAATAGATACAGGAGTAGCAGAGCCAGCACCACCAGGCTGAGAAATAACTTCTTCCCATGGGCAGTGAGACTGATGAACTGCCCATACAAACCCTCCGAGACGCTACTATTTATTTAACAATATTTATTTAATTTTCTGATGCATATACATACTGCATATGTTACATTTGTCTGTTTGTGTGAGATGTCTGGATGTGTTTGCATGTTCTTAGCACCGAGGAACTGAGAACGCCGTTCCTTCGGGGTCGAACCTGTACAATCGGATGATAATAAACTTGGGCTCATCTCCTCCCAAGCACTGCCACCAGCTGGTCATGAGAATAATTACCGGGGAAATGCAAGGCTTTGTCGAATGCATTCAGTGGTGCTGACATATGACGGTGGGGCCTTGTCACAGCTATATAAATGGAGCGCCTAACCCTGACTTTTTAAATAATATTTTTATTGATTTTATACATATAAACATGTGTATATATAGTAAAACATGTGTATATATAGTACACTTACAGCATGTGCAATGAAAATGATAAATTACACAGCTCAGCAAGTTCTAAAGGGATATAGAGTCCATCCATGATATATAACATATAAACATATCTAATAATTTTTACACAGATAGTCGTGTCTCAAACCCTTACCCTCTAAACTCGATGCCCTTACCATCATTGTACAGCTTTTTTAAAAAATCTATTTTCGTTCCTGGAGTTAAACAGCAAAGTACTAAAATTTAGGATTTCGATTATGCCTGGAGGTTGTGGACAAGATTCAGGAATGGGCCTCACAACATTTGAAACCTTCTATTTGAGTTGCCAATTGAATAAAGAATCTTTTCTAGACCCTTAGCCACTAAGCATGGGGAGATGAGGCAACGTCCTTCCTTCTAAGCGATATCACACACCTGGCGAAGAGAGAAAGAACTCGACCGTTGGCCAGAGTTAAAAGAACCTCACCCTCTCCAGTTCTGCCAAAAAGGATTAGGCTCTGAATTGAAGGATAAAGTCCAAAACGCATCTTTCCAATAACCTTTGAGACGAGGACACATCCAAAACATATGGATTAGAGAAGCCTGTCCCCTCTTACATTTATCGCAGCACGGGCCTAGCTCTGAATAAATACGAGATCATTTAACTTTAGACATATGAGGCTTTCAATTGGAACAAGCAACGACGGACACATAAAGATGTACTACTAACCATCTTCAAAAATTGAATCCCAAACCTCGTCCGATATTGAAAGGTTTAAATCCTGTTCCCAGGTATTTTAAATTTTAACTAAGAGAGCATGCCTTAAACCTACCAACATCATAAATAATGAATGTTAGACCTCAGCGAGAAACAAAAAAACGTTCACATCAGGCACCCTAGGGAAAATCAGGCATTGAAAGAAAACGTCTGATTTGCAAATATCTGAAAAAAATGAGGATTTGGTAAATGGAAATTTTTAGAAAGATGTTGCAAAGTTGTTGTCAATGAGAAGATCTTTGAAATGTTCAATACCCAATCATGAAAAGACCTTGTGTCACCTTCCTGCTATCGAAATGAAGCTCCTAACCCTGACCTTTGATGCAATTTTATTGAGCTCAGTGTTGGTAGTTTCCAGTAAGAAATGGGTGACAGTTAAGTAAAATCAGGAGTGATGAAACATATTCAAAATGATTGCAACAATTTCAGCTGTGGTTGAGTGAGTAGTGAGGAGATGAGCTGGCTCTGGAACAGTTCAGCCTGACTCATTTCACTCCTTCGATGCTCCACTCCTATTTGTGACCTCTGATCTGTTTGGGAGCAGGTAGCAGAATGAAATATAAAATGGCAGAGCTGCCACTGTTGCGGTCCTGGGGAGGCAGTGCTCTCCTGCGGGGGCCCAACCACCAAGTCTGACAGCGGGGCCCGGGCCCAAGATAGCGTCGCCTTATGATGGACAGCGGCCTCGAAGGGTTTCAGACTCGGAGGGCGGGAGAGCAGCGGACTGGGGCAGGGCACAGGTAAAGGGGCAAACACACACACACCTGCCCTCCTCTCTCCCCCTCCCCCACCTCCCCTTTGAGAAGGAGAAGAAGCAGAGGAGACGACCTCAGTGGCGGTGACCGCGCTGGTGGGCCAGCTGGGGGGGGGCACAGGCAGCGAGCTGTTGGCGACTTGCGGGCGAGGAAACACTGGCGTCTTGAAGTTGAGGGACTCGCACCAGGCTGCCGGAGACCGGCTCATGAGAGCCAGCTATCAGAACCACAATTTGTGAGGGCACTGAGGGCAAGAAGGGCCCCCGAAGGGTGCTGACGGCTTTTTCATCGTTTCGGAGGTTTGGACTGGAGTTCTGTGCGGCTGTGGGAGCGCGGAGTCAAATCCATGGACACTTGGTGTCTCTGGGAACTCTCTTTCGCTTCGCTTTCACTGACTGTAAGGGGCACCAAGTAATGCTAATGGTAGACTAAAGGCAATTACATGTAATATTACATTCCTGTTTTATTACATGATAATAAATCGTATCTGGTCGGTCCTGGAAAGGAATGAAGATGGAGGGACTCAGGAAGTCAGGCAACTTCCCCCCCTCCATTCCCCACTCACCCACCCTATCCACCCTAGGTGCCACAATCAGCCGTACTCTGAAATTTCAGTCGAATGACACATCGGAGTTATAAGAGTGGCCACAGGAAGGATGGGTAAGCTCCTCACAGACAGCGCTGGGTTGGGGGGGGGGTGGGGCGGGGACGGAATCTGGCTCGCCATTGCTCCGCAGTGCCACGCTAACATCACTCACTCTGGACTAACAGCAGGGTCCGTCCCCAGACGTTTGCCATGGTGTTATCTCCAGCCCTAGGAGGACACTGAGTAAATGGCAAAGGAGACGCTGTTGGCTGGCAGCTGGCCAGATGTGCCTCACTGAGTCCTTTTACACACCTGCACACTTGCCCAGAAAGGCAATTACAAAACCTTGATTTTCATGTACTGTTATTAAAGAAAATGTTTCTCCTGTAAAACCATAGAATACCACAGCAAAACCTGTGGACCTTCATTTGGACCATATCCCTCCATCAGTAAATCAGATCAACAATTTTGCAGATGGCACAAAGATTGAAGGTGTTGTGGATGGCAAAGATTTTCAAAGCTTGCAGAAGGATCTGGAACAGCAGATGGAATTTAATGCAGACAAGTGTGAGATGTATCATTTTGGAAGGACCAAGCAAGGTAGGACATACACGGTGAATGGTCGGGCACTGAGGAATGTGGTAGAACAGAGGGATCTGGGAATATAGGCACATCATCCCTGAAAGTGGTATCACAGGTGGATAGGGTTGTAAAGAGAGCCTTTGGCATATTAGCCTTCATAAATCAAAGAATTGAGTAGAGGAGTTGGGATGTTATGGTAAAGTTGTACAAGACATGGGTGAAGCCAAATTTGGAGAACTGTGCAGTTTTGGTCACCTAACTACAGGAAAGATATCAATAAGATTGAAAGAGCGTAGAGAAGATTTACTTGGATGATGCCTAGACTTTAGGATTTGAGTTACAGGGAAAGGTTAAACAGGTTAGGACTTTATTCCCTGGAGTGTAGAAGAACGAGGTGAGATTTGATAGTTATTAAAAATTATGAGGGGGATAGACAGAGTAAATGTAGGGGGAACATTAGAAGGAACTTCTTCAAACAGATAGCGCTGGGGGTGTGGAATGAGCTGCCAGTTGAAGTGGTGAATGCGGCCTCAATTTTAATATTTAAGACAGGCACATTTATGGAAGGAGTATAGAGGGCTATGGATTGGGTGCAGGTCAGTGGGACAAAGCGGAATAATAGTTTGGCACAGACCAGAAGGGGTCTGTTTTCTGTGCTGTAATGTTTTATGGTTCTATCGGAGAGGGTGACACCAAAATGAATGGCTATAAAATGTTTCAGCAGAAATTTGTTATTTTTTATAAAAATACCCCCTGTCGTTACTTAGAGCAACAAAAACATTTTTCATGAGCCCAATTTTCATGTATCCCCACACTAATGAAATTCGATGCTCATTAACTTTTTTGAGCCTCCTAACGTCCTTTGGTCAGAGCCGGCGTTATTCTTCCAATGACATGAGACTTTGAATCGCGTGGTGTCGTCCACGTGCGCTACCAGCTCGCGCTGTTGTTCTCGCTGCTGGTGAAGTTTTTACAGTCAAACGTTCTGGTGTTTTAGCTACAATATTGTGGGTCATTAGTATTTGTGAACCGATATCAATAACATTTTGGAGACTGAAGTAGTAATTAAAGGAAAAGTAGGACAAAAATCGAAAAAGGTTTCTGCTCAGTGACTCATTCAATTAAGAAAGATTTTACAAAACAATTTTGTTAATATTCATATAATCTACAAAATATTACATTTAATCATCTTCCAACAATATCGCATATTATTCTATACTTTTACAACTATATATTGGAGGGAGGGTGGGTGACACCATGAGTTACCACACTGGGTGACACCAACCCTAGTGGCGATATTACAGCACCAATGACCTGCTTTCGCTCTCCCCGTGTCTGCGTGGGATTTCTCTGGGTGCTCCTGTTCCCTCCCACCCTCGAGAAACGTACTGGGGTTGGAGGTTAATTGGGTGTAATTGGGTGGCACGGGCCGGAAGGGCCTGTTACCGAGCTGTGTGTCTCACCGCATACAAAAAAAAATGTAGTATAAAATAAAAATTCATTTGTTTCATTTATAAGAGACCCAAGGTTACAGGATCTTGTTTTCACAACCTGTGGGACGGAGCTAATTCCCAGCCTGGCAGTCCTGACCTTGATGCTGTTTTACCGCCTTCCTGATGGTAGTGGTGAAGCGCAAATACAAGGGTCTTCAGTAGGGCTCTGGGTTTAGGCGGGAAACTTGGGTTATATGTGGGTAGATAGGGGCGGAGCCTGGGGGAGGAGCCAGCCATCTGCACAACCCATCACCAGTGAATCTCAGTTCACTGCAAGTGGTTCAAAGATAGTTTGTGCTGGATGGTTGGGATCCTTGGTAATTCTTTGGGCCCTATATTTGAGCAATGCCCCCGGTGAATGTTTGTCAATAGAAGAAAGGGAGACCCTAGTGATCTTGACCATTTTAATTGCTCCAGATGCCAGCATCTCGTGTCTCCAGAAACTGGGGGCCATCTTGAAAGAAGAAATGGGGTGAGGTGGCTGTGGAAATTCCAGAATTAAATGCCCAAACAGCAGAAAGTAGGTAAGCAATAACTGAAGGAAAAGCAACAGTGATTGGGGTAGGTTTAGAGGAACACCATGGTTGTCCTGGGGCCAGGTTCTGCCAGGTTTAGAGGAACACCATGGTTCTCCCTGGGCCAGGCTCTCCCAGGTTTAGAGGAACACCATGGTTCTCCCGGGGCCAGGCTCTCCCAGGTTTAGAGGAACACCATGGTTCTCCCGGGGCCAGGCTCTCCCAGGTTTAGAGGAACACCATGGTTCTCCCGGGGCCAGGCTCTCCCAGGTTTAGAGGAACACCATGGTTCTCCCGGGGCCAGGCTCTCAAAGGTTTAGAGGAACACCATGGTTCTCCCGGGGCCAGGCTCTCCCAGGTTTAGAGGAACACCATGGTTCTCCTGGGGCTGGTCAGGGAAGACAACTAATTTGGCAAGTTCCAATTATTGCTACAAGATACAACCTTCTGAATTGCCACTTATATCTAAATTTAGATGGGGAGGGAGTTTCATGCTTTCTGCTGAGGCTGTGGTTTTAAGCACACATGCAATTTTGTAACTGCAAATCTCTAGTCAGAAGGCAGTGAATGGAAATTAGTGCCAAATCATCCCTAAAAGGCAGGATGTGGTCAGAGTGCTTTAAAAAGGCCCAATTTATGTGGCTGTAGAGGAGAAGGATGGGCAAAACCGAGAGTATCCCATTAGCAACTGTTTTCTCAGCCCTTTGAATAGTACGCGTTTCCAATATCTCAACATAGGGGATGGGAAAGATTGGACAAGTTCAAACCATTTACCATTGAGCAAAGGAGGCTGTGGGGACTCTGGAACAGAGCAGATTGCAGGGAATTCCATTGTTTAAAATTATGGAGTGGCCAGAGGGAATAAGGAAGGTATATTTCCCATAACACCAGGCAGAAGTTGTTTAAGGTACAGTAAAAACCCATGGTAAATAGAATTAAAGGAAATGAGAGCCTCAAGCAACCGGCAAAAAGGAAAATATATTTAAAAATGTTTTAAAATAAATAAGAATACAATAATAGGTAAAAATATCCGCAAGTTTAAAATTGTAAATATTCTCTGCGGTAACACAGAGAAGATGGGAGCCAATATTCAGCCAGCGGAGGGCCTTCGTCGGGCTTTGCTCGTTTGAATAAAGTTGTGAGAAACAGCGATGGCGTTGCCCAGGATGACGCCGCATGCCGTTGGGGTGACTCTCTTAAAGTGTCTCCTTATCCCTGCTCAATAAAAGTTGCCCTGGTCAGAAGCTTTATCAGTACATTGGGGGGTGGGGGATGGTTTAATTGTCTTTAATGTTATTGTTGGTCTTTCAGGCAGCTCTGTGGAGGGGGGAAGGAACATGCAGATCTCTGTCCATGGTCTCATGCGCTGTCAGACTGAGACCACCCGCAAATTGGAGGAACAACACCTCATCTTCTGACTGGGCCCCCTCCAACCGGATGGCATTAACATCGACTTCTGTGGCTTTCGTTAAACTTCCCCCCCGCACCCCCCCCCCCCCCCACCACCACCTTTCTTCCCTCTCCCCCAGCTCTGTCTCTCCCTTTGGTCTCCTTTCACACAAACATGATAAATTCTTACCTTGTCCCTTATCAGATCCCACTAACACCTTGAGTTGGTCTGGATTCCACCTCCCAGCCGGGCACTGTCTGAATTCTGAGACTTTCTACTTCTGGCTTATTCCTTGAATTAAAAAAAATGTAAACTTACAGCATGATAACAGGCCACTTTGGCCCACGAGTCCGTGCTACCCAATTATCCTACAGCCCCCAGTAAATTTTGAACAGTGGGAGGAAACCAGAGCCCACACACAGACTTGGGGAGATCATGCAAACTCCTTACAGACAACAAAGGAATTTGAACCCTGGTCCAGATCTCTGGCACTGTAAAGGTGTTGCACTAACCGCCAGGCCAACTGTGCTGTGCAGAAGAAGGGCTCAGGCCTGAAACATTGGCAACATACTGTATCTTTGTCTCCTATGGACGCTGAAAAGACCAACAGAGTTCCTCCACAGCCCTTCTGTGTGTTTTACTCCCTTTGTAGATACAGATACTGTGGTCTATGCTTTCTTTCCGAGAACCCTTGTGTTTTTTCACTGCGAAAATTGTCACCAATGTGCTTACTTCCCTAAAGTTAGATGATATTCTCTGACAATTTCCCTTTTTTTTTGTAAACGTGAAATAAATGGCAGCTGTGTTTCTGAGTGGAAAGAAATGCTCACTTTGACAGGGAACAGGTTGCTGGAGAGAATGAGCAGGTAGTGGTAGAGACAGGTCTGATGGGATTGTTTAAGAGGCTTTGACATAGATGTGGAGATAGGCCAGGAATGGAGAGGCATGGATCATATGCTGGCAGCAGAGATTGACAATGCTAGATAAGCGTAGCTGGTCAAACTGCGTCCATTACATAGCAGAGATAATGATACATAACCAATGTTTGGGGCTTGAGCTCATCGTCAAGGAATGAGTAAAATGTAGGCAGTCCTCGATGCGGAGAGAGTGCGGGTGCTCGGCGAAGCGATCTCCCAGTCTGCATCCAACCTCTCCCAATGTAGAGAAAGCTGGATCTGACATTCAGTCTCCAGTATGCATTTGGCGCAGATGCGTGGTGGGGGAAATCTCAGGGCTGTATGTGACGTCAGGCATATCACATGTAGGTCAACTAGTCCAGAATGACCTGGTCTGGCTAGGAGCAACCCTTTAAGACCTGCCAGTAGGCGTGGCTACGCTCTCAGCCAATCACAGTCGTCCTACACCACCATCTGTACATAGACACATTGGTGATAGAATCTGTACGATCACAGGCGGTACATTTTACTCATTTTTTGACGATGGGCTCATGCCCCAAACATAAATCAGAACTTTCAATTCGGAATGAACCATTGGTCGGAAACCTGGATGGCAAGCAGTGCAGAGGGCAGCACAAGTTAGGCACTCGCTGCATTTGAAGCGACCCCATGAGTCTCTTGGGATCTGTGAACTGGTCTGGTTTATTTACATTTTTCACAAGCTCCTTTTCGAAATGCAGTAAAACCGACTCGTAAACATGCTTGCTGCCTCAAATTTTATTCTGCATTAGCAATGAATGTCAAAGTCTCTCTCTTGTTACCAAATCTGGTCCAGCCTATCACTGAAGAGAAGAACAAAAGCTGCAGGTTTTTAATGTAAATGTAGACATACAGCAAGAGCCTGTACCGCCTGTGATCGTACAGATTCTATCACCAATGTGTCTATGTACAGATTGTAGTGTAGGATGACTGTGATTGGCTGAGAGAGTAGCCACACCTACTGGCAGGTCTTAAAGGATTTCTCCTAGCCAGACCAGGTCATTCTGGACTGGTCGACCTACTTGTGATATGCTCCAGTCTTTTAGTTAATAAAAGCCTTGGTTTGGATCAACAAGCTCCTTGCAGACAGCCCCAGAATTGAAACCGGGTCGCTGGCATTGGCACAGTGCTGTGCCAACCACTGCCGCAATTGGAATATTGAACAGAGACAGGGGGAAACATACGCAGGCACAGTGGGGGGGGGGGGGGGGGAGAGGGGGGAGAGAGAGACAGGCAGAGTCATAAAACAGATATAAGCCGCTTTCGGGTGGAATAGCCGGGAGAACGTGGCTCCGGTGCCGGGTGCGGGTGCGCGCGAAGAGACGTTCAGGTGGCAGTGCGCTGTTCTGGCACCTGAAAGGTCTGCAGCGGTGATGGGGGGAGGGGGGAGGCACTGTGGAGCAAATGCTGGCTCGTGTCGACTGTAGCCATAGTCCCTCCCGCTTTCAGGCGGCTAGGGGGAGCGCTCGGAAGCGCTCGGAACCCACCCGAGGAGAGTTGGGCAAGTACTCCTCGGGTCAGGGTTCTCCGCTTACAGGTGGCCTCCACAACAGCCGCACTCGGGTATTTTAGGTGGCTTTACACTAGGGTATTCTGGCCACCTGAAAGCGGCACTGAAGTTACTTCAGGAATTCAAAGGGGCATTTTTTTCACTCTGCAGTTACCAACTCAAGTTTGGTCACAGGAAGATGTACGTGCACCAATCCAGGCTTTCGGACCAGTCCGACAAACTTGATCTTCCAGTCCAACAGCATGGGCTGGGTTTCCCACGCATTTGTTTGCTCAGCCATTGATTCGCTTTCAACCTTTTTTAAAATGCAGAAAACCTGAAGAGCCTTCAACCAGAGAACTGCTGTCGTAATGTGGTTCAACTTCCTCAAACCAGATTCTGATTGTCACAGTTCGTCTGGAGCATTCTGCCCTTTGCTGCAGGACTGTACATCGTTTGCCTTTCCCTCTTCTGTCGTTGGACTTATCCGGAGCTTGTAACGATGCACCAGCAACTGAGGGGCGAGAGGTGAGGAATCCAGGATATCAGTTGTCCATTCAGCCTTTTCATGAGGGCTGGTACTGGGGTGGTGGTGGTGGGGGCATGGGGTGGGGGCAACCCTTTGGAGATGGGGTGTTGTCAGATCAGGCAGCAGAAGTATCAGATTTCCTCCTCTCTCTGGGCAGTGACTATGAACAGCTTCCTGACGATGTCCCGATGTCTGCCCACATTGCTGACGTCGAGCAGAATAAAGGGATCCCGACCTTTTGTGTGAGTAGTGCATTTGTTTTGCAAAGGGACGTACTCCCATTGCCAGGGTGGGGCGGAGGGGATGTGGGGGGGTGATGCAGAGACACACTGACTATTGGTCAATGTCCCAGAAATATTGCACGGCTAGACAGCCATGCAGTTTAAGGGTGGAATGTTGCTCAGAAGGTCTACCCTAGCACACAGAGGAACTCAGCAGGTCACCCAATATCAGGAACATCAGAATCAGGACACGCTCCAACAGGATAGTATTAACATCAACTTCTTTGCTTTCTGCGGCCCAACTGTTGCATTTTGACGGTTTGGGGGGGGGGGGACAGGGCTCCTTCTGCCCTCATGAGTGACATGCTCGCTCTCAACGATGGCCACACCTCCTGCCCGCTGATCTTCCCAGAGAGGCTGCCCAAGGACATCTGACTGTTCATCGCAGAGGAAGACTTCGACGTCCCCAGGAGGATGGCTGCCCAAGCAGACCTGCTATGGGCGGCGAAGAGGTATGCCTGCGCTTTGCTCGAGCAGGTGATGCCATCACATCATCGGCACCCGACCAGGGAGACCACCGACCGACCAACCAGCCAAATGCCAGACCCACCAGTGAGCAGTACTGTTTCTATCACCCAGAGTGGGATTCCAAGGCCTGTCGATGCTGCTCCCCCTGTGCATTCCAGGGGAGCGCACAGGCTGGCTGTCGTTAATGGCTGCAATGACCGGCCAACTGCATGGCCTGCTACACATTCAAGACCCCCTGTCAGGCCGACAATTCTTGGTGGACACTGGGGACCACTGCGTCGATCCCCTGACCAGCCTGGAGGCCCGCTGCAGCAAAGTGGGCCTGGAGTCCAAGTAGCAAGCAGCTCCAACATCCGAACATTCGGCACCCGCACCATTCCCCTACGCTTTGGGGACAGACAATTCACTCGGAAGTTTACGGTGGTGGCTGTGCAACAACCATTACTGAGTGCAGATTTCCTGCGGGCCAACTCACTCTTAGTGGATATCAAGGGGGACTAGCTGGTGCATGCCCGGACATTTCAGTCACTCTCGCTCAAGGGCATTGAACTCACCAGCCTCCATCTACACTCAGTGAGTACTGCCAACAATGAATTCACTCGTATCCTAGCAGAATTCCCATCCATCACCATTTGGCAGAACCAAAACATGGGGTGAGGCACAGAGGGCCCTCCCCTCCACACCAGGGTGTGGCATCTCCCCCCTGAGAAACTCAACCTAGCCAGGGACAAGTTCATAAAGATGGAGGAACTTGACTTTGTGCGGCGCTCCAATAGTCCTTGGGCCTCCCCTCTCCACATGGTCCCCAAGGCAGCGGGTGTTTGGAGGCTGTGCAGAGACTACTGCCGCCTCAAAGAGGCCACCATGCTGGACAAATATCCCGTACCCCATATCCAAGACTTCACCGCTAACCTGCAAGAGACACGGATATTCTCAAAGGTGGACCTCATCAGGGGTTTTTGCTTTTCCTTGAAGAAGGAATTGTCCCCTATGGGCTCTGAAAGACCAGCTGAGTTCCTCCAGCATTTTGGTGTGTTTACTATCACAGCTCCCGCAGACCTTCGTGTTTCACTCCGATAGCATAGAAGATTAAGCAAAAGTGTAGGCCCTGTGGCCCACGATGTTGTTCCGACCTATTAAAAATCTGCTCTACAAATTAACCTTCCCCACCTCGCCTACAATCCTCCATTTCTCTTGCGAGGTGGTATATTGAGAGAGCAGATGGTACCAATGGTGGTGGGAGGGGGGAAGAGAGGCGAGCGTGGAAGAATCCAGTGGAGAGATGGGAGCCGAGTGGGATGGATCCAAAGAGGTTTTAAGAATGACTGAAGGGAACTGGGTTGGAGTGGATGAGTGGAGGGTTTTTTTAAAACAAAAATTACTCAGGGTAGTTGTCTTTTATTCTTGATTTTCTCTCCGCTCTGAAGTTGTGTCTGGGTCTCTTGCAGCTGTTTGTCATTCAAGTGAAGTTGAAAGGTGGCAGGAGGTACCTCATATTCCGGCGTTACCGCCAGTTTCACAGACTCCAGTGTAGACTGAAGGAGAAGTTAGATCCCGAGAACAACAGGAACTTCAACACCTGCATTCTGCCCGAGCTCCCAGGTAAGAACAAACACCGATGGTCCGGTTCAGTTCCGGAGACGCACCCATCCTCTTCTCTACTGCATGCTTGTAATTTATTTATTTTTACCTCTACCGCATGGTAGAAGCCTATTCCACCCCTCAAAACCCCTGCCGCTCCAATTAACCTCCCGGCGAGAGAGTGAATTGAGAAAGAGTACAGATACTGTGATTGTAGTTAATGTACAAACGTGCTGGGGAAACTCCACGGTGACGACACGAGAGCCGTGGAATTTCCCCAGCACGCTTGGATCCAGGCAGTCCCCAGGTTACGAACGAGTTCTGTTACCTGGGCCTGTCCATCAGCCAAATTTGTATGTAAGCAGTTCTTATTTAGCGTGTGAATTGGGGTACAGCCCGTTCATAAGTACGAGTTGTTTGGAAACCCCGGGGATTGCCTGTATAAACCTTCCAACCCTGGAGGGTGGGAGAAAACCCACGCAGGTCATAGGCAGATGAACAAACCTTTTGCAGACTGTGGCTGATTCAAGCCTGGGTCGCTGGTGTTGTAGTAGTGTTGGACTAACTGCTACGCTAACCCCCCCCACCCCCACCCCGACACCCACGGAAGGGGGCGACAGCAGGAGAGTTAAACAGCCTGAACTTGGAACAGATTGCCAGGTCTCCCCACCTGCGGCACAGGGCTTGAGGATCAGGGTGATCATGGAGATATTTCCTCCCAGCTGATGCCCCCCCCCCCCAAGGCTGGAAAGCACAATGGAAAATTCACGCAGCAGGTTGAGAGGTAAGCAGGGAGAGAGAAGCAGAATCAGGCCGTAGATGACAGACGGAGCACGCTGGCATTTTTTGTGAATCACTTTATTGTCATACACATTGTACAAGATACACATGGTTGGCGTAGAAGTTAGCGCAATGCTGTTGCAGTACCAGTGACCCAGGTTCGAGTCTGCGCTGTCTGTAAGGAGTTTGTACGTTCTTCCCATGTCTGTGTGGGTTTTCTCCGGTTTTCTCCCACTGGGGTTGTAGGTCATATTGGGGTATTTGAGTGCCATGGGCTGAAAGGGCCGGTTACTGACTACATTTAAATTTAATTTTTTTAAAAATTGAATGAAAAAGAGAGAATAAGTATTCAGTTATTCCAATCTTTAAAAAAAGTGACAGCCACTGTTCTTGAACCTGGAGGAGCTTCTGCCCGAAGGGAGCAGTGAGAAGAGGTCATGTCCAGGGTGATGGGGGTCCTTTATGAAGCTGGCTGCCTTCCTGAGGCATCGCCTCGCATGGATGCATTCAATGGATGGGAGGTCGGAGCCCATGGTGGACCTGACTGTGCTCACTCCCTTCTGGAACCTTCTGCGTTCCGGGGCAGAGGAATTTCCAAGCCAGGCTGTGATGTGACCACAGTGCAACATGCCAAATTTTAATTTGCACAGTAAACAGGCCCTTCTGGCCCACAAGCTTGTGCTGCCCAATTGACCCACAGCCTCCTGTATGCTTTTATATTGGTGGGAGGGAGCCGAAACACCTGGAGGATATCCACGCAGAACATCCAGACAGCACGGGATTCAAACTCCGGTCCCGATTGCAGGCGCTAACCGTTACGCCAACCGTACTGCCCCTCAGGCTCCTGTGAAGATAGAATAGATTCTGTCCCCTTACGACTCCACTGTGAGGATCAGATGTGTGCTGGAAGATGCTCCGTAAACATTTCCGTTGACTTGTTTGGATCATGGGCCAGCACTGTGTTGAACCCATTAAGATGAAGGCCTGCTCAAGTTCAAGGACGCCAAGTGCCTACTTATAGATTGCAGAAATGGTTAATGGCACACAGCAGCTCAAACTTACTGACAGATATGCGTGGGGCTGCAGTCCAACTTGTTCGGTCATGAGACTGTGGAGGAAGCTGCAGATCTTCCTCATCTGTTGACGCGGTTGGCTCCCCTCGTCCAACCCTCCTCCCTGCTGAAAAGTCAGTGGGTGTCACTGAGCTGGGTTAGGTTACTGACCTACCTACTTGAAAAGCTGCTGGGAATTCAAACAGCTGGGCCTCACAAGGCTTGATGAGTGGCAATTGACAGGAAACCAGTTGATGTTTCACAGAACCAAAGAATCATAGAACATTACAGCCCAGAAAACGGGCCCCTTCGGCCCTTCTAGTCTGTGCCAAGCTATTAATCTGCCTATTCCCACAGACCTGCACCCAGTCCATAGCCCTCTGTACCCCTCCCATCCATGTACCTGCCCAAATGTTTCTTAAACGTGAAAATTGAGCTTGCATTCACCATTGCATCTGGCAGCTCATTCCACACCTCCACCACTCACTGTGTGAAGAAGTTCCTCCTTGTGCTTCCTCTAATCCTTTCCCCTTTCACCTTTAACCCATATCCTCTGGTTTTGTATCTCAGCCTACCTACATTTACGCTCATAATTTAAACACCTCTGTCAAATCTCCCTACATTCTTCCATGCTCCAGAGAATAAAGTTCTAACCTGTTTCTTTGGCTTGGCTTCGCGGACGAAGATTTATGGAGGGGGTAAATGTCCACGTCAGCTGCAGGCTCGTTTGTGGCTGACAAGTCCGATGCGGGACAGGCAGACACGGTTGCAGCGGTTGCAGGGGAAAATTGGTTGGTTGGGGTTGGGTGTTGGGTTTTTCCTCCTTTGTCTTTTGTCAGTGAGGTGGGCTCTGCGGTCTTCTTCAAAGGAGGTTGCTGCCCGCCGAACTGTGAGGTGCCAAGATGTACGGTTTGAGGCGATATCAGCCCACTGGCGGTGGTCAATGTGGCAGGCACCAAGAGATTTCTTTAGGCAGTCCTTGTACCTCTTCTTTGGTGCACCTCTGTCACGGTGGCCAGTGGAGAGCTCGCTATATAACACAATCTTGGGAAGGCGATGGTCCTCCATTCTGGAGACGTGACCAACCCAGCGCAGCTGGATCTTCAGCAGCCGTGGACTCGATGCTGTCGGCCTCTGCCATCTCGAGTACTTCGATGTTAGGGATGAAGGCGCTCCAATGAATGTTGAGGATGGAGTGGAGACAACGCTGGTGGAAGCGTTCTAGGAGCCATAGGTGATGCCGGTAGAGGACTCATGATTCGGAGCCAAACAGGAGTGTGGGTATGACAACGGCTCTGTATATGCTTATCTTTGTGAGGTTTTTCAGTTGGTTGTTTTTCCAGACTCTTTTGTGTAGTCTTCCAAAGGCGCTATTTGCCTTGGCGAGTCTGTTGTCTATCTCGTTGTCGATCCTTGCATCTGATGAAATGGTGCAGCCGAGATAGGTAAATTGGTTGACCGTTTTGAGTTTTGTGTGCCCGATGGAGATGTGGGGGGGGGTGGTAGTCAAGGTGGGGAGCTGGCTGATGGAGGACCTCCGTTTTCTTCAGGCTGACTTCCAGGCCAAACATTTTGGCAGTTTCTGCAAAACAGGACGTCAAGCGCTGAAGAGCTGGCTCTGAATGGGCAACTAAAGCGGCATCATCTGTAAAGAGTAGTTCACGGACAAGTTTCTCTTGTGTCTTGGTGTGAGCTTGCAGGCACCTCAGATTGAAGAGACTCCCATCCATGCGGTACCGGATGTAAACAGCGTCTTCATTGTTGAGGTCTTTCATGGCTTGGTTCAGCATCATGCTGAAGAAGATTGAAAAGAGGGTTGGTGCGAGAACACAGCCTTGCTTCACACCATTGTTAATGGAAAAGTGTTCAGAGAGCTCATTGTTGTATCTGACCCGACCTTGTTGGTTTTCGTGCAGTTGGACCTTGCCGTTACCCTGTAACATCCTAGTAAATCTTCTCTGCACTCTTTCAATCTTATTTCTATCTTTCCTGGAGTTAGAACCATGTGCTATGGTTTGTGTATCCTACATTATCCTGGCCCCTCTGCCCCCATCCACAACAAGGGCAGAATCCCTCTGATCCTCACTGACCACCCCGCCAGCCTCAGAAGTATCTTTCACGTGCAATAAATGACTGTAACAATAGAGGCAAAAATAGGCCAACGTTGTATCAGATAGTGACTAATTGTACATATGGTGTATAGAGGGAGTGTTCTAGAGTCATAACGTCGTTGAACACAGAATGAGGCCCTTCGGCCCAACACATCATGCTGACCGAGTTGGTGTTCTTGGCTAGTCCCATTTCCCTAAATTTGGTCCATAATTTTCTAAGCCAGTGGTTCTCAACCTTTTTCTTTCCAGTCACGTACCATTTTAAGTATTCCCTAGGCCATCAGTGCTAGGGATTGCTTAAGGTGGGATGTGAGTGGAAAGAAAAAGTTTGAAAACCACTGTTTAATCTGCTAATTGACTCGTTATGTGCACAGTTTCAGAACTCCAAAGGAAATGGGCCAATGACCATTTTTCTCAAGCAAAATATTTCAGTAATAATTGGGTCTTGAGCAGTGATTCTCAACCTTCACATCCCACCTTAAGCAATCCTTTACTAATCACAGAGCACCAATGGCACAGGGATTACTTAAAGTGGGATGTGAGTGAAAAGAATAAGGTTGAGAACCTCTGTTCTAAACCTTTCCTAACCACCTATCTATCCAAATATCTTTGTAGATTTGTCAATTCGAATACTTTTGGAGCATACCATTAGTGTAACAAGGGGAGATTCTGTGAAAAAATTAAGTTTAACGGATATGCTTAACAAGGGGTTGATAAATTAGGTGAGAAAATAGTTGCTTTGTAACATGGTGGGAATGTAATTATCTTCTAAGATGACCTTCTGTGTGTTGCATTGAGATAGTAACTAAACACCACAAAGAATGTTGTAAAAGTAAATAAACCAAGAATAAGGACCCCATAACATTTCCCAGCCGTTTGCAGACACCACAAGGGAATATTTTGTGTAAAAACAAGAATTTCCAGTGGTGTGAAACTTGCAGGGTCTCACAGAGACCCCTGCCCAAAGGTGTAGAAAAGTACGATGGCTTGAGTGGGGCTCAGTGTCGAGAATGAGTTACTGAACTCTTCCTTTGTGCCCCTCACTCCCACTAGCATTATCAAGGCTGAATAAAGAAACTGTTGTATGCTTCATTGGTTCTGGTGTTTGTTTTATTACAGCGCGGGTTGACTTTCACAGTTTAGGATCTTGATTACCATCAGAAAGAAACAGTACTTGAGGTGCTGGTCTTCAGGCTTCAGTACCTTCTGTCTGAAGGTTGCCATGAGAAGAGAATGTGACCAGGGTACTGGGGGTCCTTTATGGTGTTGGCTGCCTTCTTGTTGCAGTGTCCTTCGCTCACACGTACCTCTGACCTGATTTACATTCTCTGCTGCATTACTGGGCTTTGGAATGCCTCTAGCCCTAGTCGCGGCACGAAGGTCAAGGTTCTCTCCTCTCGTGACAACCCCCCCCCCCTCATTCCAAGCCCATGGTTTGTTCCCCTTGTAACAAGATCTCTTTGTTCCAAATTAGGGAAAGTTTACCTTGGCAACAAGCAAGGGATTGCAGAGAAAAGGATTCCTGAACTCAACTTGTACCTGAAGGTGGGAATTCTCCGAAACAGTGTACTCTTTTCTTTCCCCTGCACCCCCCCCCCCCCCCACCCCCACCACGTCTCATTCCATCCTGCCTTTGTTTCTCTTCTTTCCTTTCTCCAGAGGTTCCAACTTTTCTGCTGCTGTTATTTCATGGATTTGACATTCAAAACCGGGATGTGTTTTAAGAGAAAATAAGTTAGAATGATCAGGATAGCAGCAAGCAGACACAAAACACAAAAGACTGTACTCCAGGCTTTATTCTGCAAAAAATCTGTACACAACCAGTTTCAGCTGTGGTGGCTCCAGAATGACTGGCTCAGGAAGGGCCAGCTCAGGCTTATATTCAGGTTGGCTGATCGACAGCCGGCCAGGTGGAGTCAGCCCCTAGGTGGTCTTCCTGCATGTACAGAGATCGCCCCCCTGCTGTAGGCTAGTTGTCATATCACCCCAGAGCTGAACAAGGCAATCATATTTTAATAGAAGAGGTCTCAGGTCTCGAGGAAAGGACTCGACCCAAAGTCTTGACTGACCTTTTCTACCCATGGATGCTGAGTTCTTCCGGCGCCTTTTTGCACGCTCAAGACTCCAGCACCTGCACTTCTTGCGTTTTCACTCAGATTTAAGATCTTTAGCAGAAAAAAAACAATTATCATGAGGCAGTCATACCTGGAATGTGATCCCAGAAGAGGGCGATGGAAGGTGATGCAGTGAGAACTTCCCAAAGGGAAATAGGTCAATATTTCAGGACACAGAAGGAAAAGAGTGAGATGTGATACTAATTTTGACTCGTGAGGTTAAAGGATGAAACCCGGTTGATTCCTATCTTAAAGCAGGGGTGGGCAAACTTTTATGGTCGTGGGCCATGCTCGGAAAAATGCATCACAGTCCAAATGATTTTAAGCCTGGCAGTTTTCAACCAGTTACTCTGCAAGAAAAATGGTGTGTTTAGACCAGAAACCCCCTATTTTTCTATCAATAACTATATTGAAGTTTAACTGTTGGCACTACAGTAGTTTACTGATGTGCTCACATATTACAGTGGGCATTTTGGTATCTGCTGCTCTTAAATTTAGTTTAAATGAATACAATGAAATTCTCATTCAAAAAGCAGTACAAAATAAAAATCTGGGTGCAAAATAAGAACCGGAGAAAAGATCAAGAAAGAGGTCGGTCTGCCTCCATCATTCCTCCACAGCTCTCAGTGAGTACAGTTCGTGGCCCAACTGTCCACCTTAATGATGGTGATGGCAGCTATAAAGAGATGGGCCATTAAAGTTTCCTTGCAAATCAAGCAAACGCGCTTCCCCCTTGACTTCTGTGGAAAAGTACTTGTGTTCCCACCATGCTTTAAATTTTCAGCACCCATATAACCATATAACCGTTTACAGCATTGCTATTTCCATTATTTTTGGTTCTTTCATGTTTAATCGACTGAGACAAATGTTTTCTTTTAACCGAGGTAAAATTTTTAATCGCTAAGCAACATTGCAGCAGTTGCTCTAGTTACAGTGGTTTTCAGCCTTTTTCTTTCCACTCACGCACCACCTTAAGTAATCCCTATGCTGTAGGTGCTCTGTGATTAGTCAAGGGTTGCTTAAGACTGTCATTGTACTAAAGCAGCATCATACAACAGGGGTGGCCAAACTTGCTTAATGTAAGAGCCACAAATGATAAAGCTCAGATGCTCGAGAGCTGCAGGACATGAACAAAATTCACACATACTTTTTTATTGTTACATACACATTTTGCTACAAAAATATTTATATAAATTTTAAGAAATGCATCTTAAATGCAATAATATTTATTCATGCATGCAGTTTTTAAACAGTTAATTTGTATTATTTTCAGTAATTACAAAGACACAAATATGTAAAAAAAAGTAAACCAAAAAATTAGAGGCATTTTAATCAGATTTCCACCTTACAAAATTAGTCTTATTATAATTATATTTTTATGACTAAAATACAATGCTACAAATATCAGGCTATTAAAGATGCGAGTCAGGAGGGTGAGAGACTGGCAGCGCGAGTCGGCGGGCGAGGGGGAGGGTCGAAACTTATAGAATATTCGAATTTTCCGCGAGCCGCATATTAAAGGTCAAAGAGCTGCATGTGGCTTGCAAGCCGTGGTTTGGCCACCCCTTTCATATGACATGAAATTGCTTTTGCCTGCTGTAAGGCAGATTTGCCATCATTAGAAATTGCCTTACAGTCGGAGAAAGAGAAGCAAAAGAGAGAACCCCACCCCCCCCCCCCAAGTCACTGAGAGTCTGTAGATTCACCTCCAGCGCTTCCGCAGCCACCCAGAGTCCAGTCCAAATTATTGGCGACCTGAGCTCCAGGCCCAAATCTCCAATACCCTTCAGCGCCTTCGGCACCCGCTCGCATCCCGGTTCCGATACCTGGTGCCCCTCTGGCCAGTCTCCAGCTGTCTGTAGCCCGGCGCGAGTCCCCCGACAGCAGCCTATAGCCTCCGTGGGTTCCTTGCGTCCAGCAGCCCACCACCGTGGTCACCAACCCATGGGTCATCTCTTCTGCTTCTCCTTCTCGGGCAGGGGGATCCCCATTTTCTGGTGCCCTGCGCCAGTCCTCCACTCCGCTGGAGTCTGCAATCCTTTGTGGCCGCTGCCAATCGCAGGTGCCGCAATCTTGGGCGCAGACCCCGCGGTCGCGGGATTTCAAATGAAACCACCTGTGCAAAGCTGATGGTAGTTGACTGGGCAGTTGGGCCCACGGGTGCGTGGTATCTCCGCTCCTGGTGGGTCAGCACCAGCGGCAACGCTACAATTTTTCACAAAAGGTGGGATGTGAGTGGGTGAAAAATAGGTCAAGAACCACTAGTCTAGACCCAATTGTTGCTGAAATATTTTGCTTGAAAAAAATGGTAATTGGCCCATTTCCTTTGGAGTTATGAAATGGTACACATAACGAGTCAATGAGGGACGATTAAAACAGTGGTCTTCAAACTTTTCCTTTTTGCTCACAGCCCACCTTAAGCAATCCCTTACTAATCACAGAGCACCTGTAGTATAGGGAATGTGAGTGGAAAGAAAACTGGTCTGGTAGTTGTTCAAAATGGCAGCAACATCTAGTGTTGAAACTAAGAAGTGCAATGTACATACAGTGCAATTCTAAATGGGCCACGTAAAAATGGGCAACAGGCCTTAGTTGGCCCATGGCCACCCCCTGTCTTCAAGCTTTAAAGAAGGTTTCCGTTGATGCTAATTCTTTTGTGTCCCGGCGGCAGCCTCAGATCTTTCATAGGCTCTGCCTGACAACAATGCTGACCTGACTAGAAATCCAAAGTTGGTGCGTGTTGTTAATTGCTGTTGTCTCTGTTGTCTTCAAAGAAAAACAAATGAGATCCATTGAGATTTGCAGGTCGAGCCATGACCGTTAACATTCCAAAAATGAAGGGCGATTAAAGTATCATGGGAGGGCTAGGTTCCTCAGTCACACAACCTCCCAAAGCACCGAAAATACCTAAAACTGCAGTCGTTTAAAAAAAATATGCTAGAGTTAAGGTTGCAAGAACAAAGTCTCTACTAAAATCCCCACCCCTACTAGAAAAAAATAGAAATAAACATTCAAAATTATAAGGGATATGGAGGGATATGGTCCAGGTGCAGGTCAGTGGGATGAGGCAGAAAAGACTAGAAGGGCCAAAGGGCCAGGTTCTGTGCTGTACAGTTTGGTTCTGTTATTTCTTTTGCCGCTTTTCCCACCCAGCCCCCCACCCTAGTCCTCTGGTTCAATCCTCTTCCACCTATATGTTGTTATTAGCATTCACCATCTCCCCCACCTCCATTCACCATCTCCCCCACCCTCCATTCACCATCCTCCCCACCTCCATTCACCATCTCCCCCCGCTCCATTCACCATCTCCCCCCCCTCCATTCACCATCCCCCCCTCCATTCACCATCTCCCCCCTCTATTCACCATATCCCCCCCTCCATTCACCATCCCCCAATTCCATTCACCATATCCCCCCTCCATTCACCATCCCCCAATTCCATTCGCCACCCCCCACCTCCATTCACCCTTCCCACCTCCATTCACCCTTCCCCCCTCCATTCACCATCTGCCCCCCTCCATTCACCATCTCCCCCCTCCATTCATCATCTCCCCCACCCTCCATTCACCATCTCCCCCACCTCCATTCACCATCCCCACACCTCCATTCACCATCTTCCCCCCTCCATTCACCATCTCCCCCCTCCATTTACCATCTCCCCCCCTCCATTCACCATCTCCCCCCACCTCCATTCACCATCCCCCCACCTCCATTCACCATCTCCCCACCTCCATTCACCATCTCACCCCCTACATTCACCATCCCCCCACCTCCATTCACCATCTTCCCCCCCTCCATTCACCATCTCACCCCTGCATTCACCATCTCCCTCACCTCCATTCATCGTCCCCCCATCTCCATGCACCATCTCCCCACTTCCATTCATCATCTCCCCATCTCCATTCACCATCCCCCACCTCCATTCACCATCTCCCTACCTCCATTCACCATCCCCCACCTCCATTCACCATCTCTCCCCTCCATTCACCATCTCCCCACTTCCATTCACCATCTCCCCATCTCCATTCACCATCCCTCACCTCCATTCACTATCTCCCTCACCTCCATTCACCATCCCCCTACCTCCATTCACCATCCTCCCACCTCCATTCACCATCCCCCATCTCTCTTCACCACCACCTCCATTCACCACCACCTCACCTCCATTCGCCACCCCTCAACTCCATTCACCATCCCCCCACCTCCATTCACCATCTCCCCCCTCCATTCAACCATCTCCCCCCTCCATTCACCATCCCCCCACCTCCATTCACCATCTTCCCCCTCTCCATTCACCATCTCCCCCCTCCATTCACCATCTCCCCCACCTCCATTCACCATCCCCCACCTCCATTCACCATCTTCCCCTCTTCCATTCACCATCTCCCCCCTCCATTCACCATCTCCCCCCTCCATTCACCATCTCCCCCCTCCATTCACCCTCTCCCCCCCTCCTTTCACCATCTCCCCCACCCTCCATTCACCATCTCCACCCACCTCCATTCACCATCCCCCCACCTCCATTCACCATCTCCCCACCTCCATTCACCATCTCCCCCCCTCCATTCACCATCCAACCACCTCCATTCACCATCTTCCCCCTTCCATTCACCATCTCCCCCCTCCATTCACCATCTCCCTCACCTCATTCATCGTCCCTCCATCTCCATGCACCATCTTCCCACTTCCATTCATCATCTCCCCATCTCCATTCACCATCCCCCACCTCCATTCACCATCTCCCTACCTCCATTCACCATCCCCCATCTCCATTCACCATCTCCCCCCTCCATTCACCATCTCCCCACTTCCATTCACCATCTCCCCATCTCCATTCACCATTCCTCACCTCCATTCACCATCCCTCTACCTCCATTCACCATCCCCCACCTCCATTCACCATCCCCCTTCTCTCTTCACCACCACCTGCATTCACCACCCCCTCACCTCCATTCGCCACCCCTCAACTCCATTCACCATCCCCACCTCCATTCGCCATCCCCCAACTCCATTCACCATCCCCCAATTCCATTCGCCACCCCCCAACTCCATTCACCATCTTCCCCCTCCATTCACCATCCCCCCACCTCCATTCACCATCTTCCCCCCCTCCATTCACCATCTCCCCCCTCCATTCACCATCTCCCCCCCTCCATTCACCATCTCCCCCACCCTCCATTCACCATCTCCCCCCACCTCCATTCACCATCCCCCCACCTCCATTCACCATCTTCCCCCCCTCCATTCACCATCTCCCCCCCTCCATTCACCATCTCCCCCCTCCATTCACCATCTCCCCCTCCATTCACCCTCTCCCCCCCTCCATTCACCATCTCCCCCACCCTCCATTCACCATTTCCCCCCACTTCCATTCACCATCCCCCCACCTCCATTCACCATCTCCCCACCTCCATTCACCATCTCCCCCCTCCATTCACCATCCCCCCACCTCCATTCACCATCTTCCCCTCCTCCATTCACCATCTCCCCCCTCCATTCACCATCTCCCTCACCTCCATTCATCGACCCCCCCATCTCCATGCACCATCTCCCTACTTCCATTCATCATCTCCCCATCTCCATTCACCATCCCCCACCTCCATTCACCATCTCCCTACCTCCATTCACCATCCCCCACCTCCATTCACCATCTCCCCCCCTCCATTCACCATCTCCTCACTTCCATTCACCATCTCCCCATCTCCATTCACCATCCCTCACCTCCATTCACCATCTCCCCCCCTCCATTCACCATCTCCTCACTTCCATTCACCATCTCCCCATCTCCATTCACCATCCCTCACCTCCATTCACCATCTCCCCCCCTCCATTCACCATCTCCTCACTTCCATTCACCATCTCCCCATCTCCATTCACCATCTCCCTACCTCCATTCACCATCCCCCTACCTCCATTCACCATCCTCCCACCTCCATTCACCATCCCCATCTCTCTTCACCACCACCTCCATTCACCACCCCCTCACCTCCATTTGCCACCCCTCAACTCCATTCACCATCCCCACCTCCATTCGCCATCCATCAACTCCATTTGCCATACCCCAATTCCATTCGCCACCCCCCAACTCCATTCACCATCCCCCCACCTTCATTCACCATCCCCCCACCTCCATTCACCACCCCCACCTCCATTCACCATCCCCCCCACCTCCATTCACCATCCCCCCCACCTCCATTCACCATCCCCCCCACCTCCATTCACCATCCTCCCCTCTTCCATTCACCATCCCCCTACCTCCATTCACTATCCCCCCACCATTCACCATCCCCCCCACCTTCATTCACCACCCCCCACCTCCATTCACCACCCCACCTCCATTTCTATCTGGTCCAATCTGCCTTTCACCTCTTCCCTAACAATCTCCATTATAATACCATCGTCAGCTTATCAGGTTCCAGCACTGGTAGTCAGCCCCCACCTTCATCTATCCCACCCCCTTCCTATATGACTCGACTTCCTTCACCTGACACCCCTTTCGCCCATTTCCTTGACTCTCTCTCCTTATGTCTGACTAATCAATTGCCCCCATCTGCCCATCAGAATCAGGTTTATTGTCATGAGGATGTGTCACAAAAAATTGTTGTTTGCAGCAGCAGGATTGTGCATTGTTGGGGCAAAATTGCTATAACTTACCCTTCTGTAAATATCCGGCACCTATGGGGATAAGTGTATTTTCCGGCTGCTTGAGACTTGCTCTAACAATGCCTGACTAATACTCCTGCATTAAGAATAATCAATCTAAAAGACAAAAATACTGCACTGTACTTACACTGTACAAACTTCACTTGCATTGATATATGAACTTTAATAAATTTAACTTTATTGTCAGACGCATTGTTTAACACATTCAACCGTCGCTGCATCTGCAGGTTCCTCCCCCTCCACAAACAATAACATTACAGATAATTAACACCCCCTCCACCCAAGTTTACAGGTAAAGCCTCTGACCGGGGCGACTCTTACTAAGCAGGGATAAGGAGACACTTTAAGAGAGTTGCCCCAACAGCGAGCAGCATCAACCAGCTCTTCATGCCGGGCGACACCATCGCTGTTTCACACAACTTTATTCAAACAGCTGCATGTGCAAAGCCCGACCAAGGCCCTCTGCTGGCTGAATATTGGCTCCCATCTTCACCAACAATTGATGTGTTACCTCAGAGAACATTAAGAATTTTAAAAGCGTATTTTTTAATCTATTATTTTATTCTTATATATTTAAATTTTTTAAATTTATTCCCCTCGATTTTTCCCAGTTGCTTGAATTCCAGATAAGGGTTTTACTGTCTAATATTTAAAAAGTAAATAAATAGGGCCAGAAATGTGAGGTAGTATCATTGTTTGTTCAGAAATCTGAAGGTGGGGGGTAGGGGTGGGAGAAGCTGTTTTGGTGCTGTCAGGTGTGCATCTTCAGGCTCCTCTACCTCCTTCCTGATGGTAGCAGTGAGAAAAGGGAGTGGACTGAAATGGTGAGGGTCCTTGAGGGTCTAACCCTCCCTGGTTCACCCCTGCTCAACTATCCCTGGTCACTTCCCCCTCTGCGCTCTCAATCTAAGATTCTGCCCCAAAATGCCAACTACTCTTATTCTCCCAAGGCACACATTAAGTGCTCGAGACACTCAGATGGTCAGGCAGTGTCTGTGAAGTGAGAAATGGTTAATGGTTCAGGTCCGAGCCCCTTTATCAGATCTGCAAAAGCGAAAACAAGTGAACAAAGGAGCAAACTGCAGTAGGTTAAGACCAGGACGCGTGGGTTAATGGGGCAGACAATGCTTGATGGTGACGCCTGCGTTAGGAGTGGCTACGAGGGGTTTGCATCTTCTGGGGGAGCTGCAAACTGTCGCAGGGCACCAGTAACAGGGAGAATACTCCTTCCTCCTCAAGGAGATGACCCCAAGGGCAGTGACCACGGTGGCAGAGCAGTGTGGTTGAATTGCGGGTGTGGAACCTACACAGGCTGCGGGCTGCTAGTGACTTGAGGTCAAAGGACTCACGCCAACCAGGCTGCGGGCCGCAGGAGACTGGGGGGTGGGTGGGGGAGGGGGTGAAACACAGGACCCTGCAGGTGCCGCGATTGTAGTAAAAACACAGAAACACTGGAGGGACTCAGCTGGTCTCGCAGTGTCCACAGGAGGTAGAGATATATTATGGATGCTTCAGGCTAGAGCTCTTCTTTAAGGTATTAGTTATCAGGACCAGGATTCAAGAGGGCGCTGAGGGCAAGAAGGACGCCTGAAGGGTCTTGGGTACTGAAGGTGTCCTCATCATGTCAGAGGTTTGGATCTGGGCTCAGATTGACGTGAACTGGAGTCTGTGCGGCTGCGGAAGAGCTGGGGGCCAATCCACGAACAGTCATTGACTCGGAGGGGACTCTCGCTTGCTTCTCTTTCTGACTGTAAGGGGCGCCAGGCAATACTAATGATGGAATCTCTGCGGCCTTATGATAGACAAAAGGCAATTTCATGTTTTAATTTTATATTTTTGTTTTAATTTCATGAGAATTAATAGTATCTGATCTCTAAGTTATGTTTTTTCAGAACAGGCCTTTTCATTCCACAAGCCTGTAGACAATACACCCAATATAACCCCCCAATGGTGGGAGGAAATAGAGCCCCTGGAGGAAACCCATGCAGACACGGGGAGAATGTACAAACGCTTTACAGACAGTGCAGAACTCCAATCTCGGTCCAGTCCTGATCGCTGGCGTGGTAACAGCATCACGCCAAACCTGCCGCCCAAATTGCTGATAGCAAGATGATCTGACTTGCCCGGCCTGTACTAACGGGGCGAGAAAACAAAAGCAAGGTGATTGTTTTGGTTTTGAAACTGATTAATTTCAATGAAATTTCCAGAAGCTGCTTGCTCTCCCAGCCTGGATCCTCCTTGATGAAGATCTCCGGATATTCTTCTATCAAACCACAGAGGACTGTGAGCAGGTGCCAAAATCTCTCCGGCGACTGAGACCACACACTCGAAAAATGTAAGTTGCGGCAGAAACTGGAAATTCTGGATTTCCAATGCCTCTGCCCAGAGGCAACTTCCCTTTGATTTCTAAACCTCTTTAACTCCCTGCCAGATGCAATCTTCACCGGAGATGTCCATCGCCCCTTTGCCTCCACGGCTGCCAGATGCAGTCTTCACCGGAGATGTCCATCGCCCCTTTGCCTCCACGGCTGCCAGATGCTGTCTTCACCGGAGATGTCCATCGCCCCTTTGCCTCCACGGCTGCCAGATACAGTCTTCACCGGAGATGTCCATCGCCCCTTTGCCTCCACGGCTGCCAGATGCAGTCTTCACCCGAGATGTCCATCGCCCCTTTGCCTCCACGGCTGCCAGATGCAGTCTTCACCGGAGATGTCCATCGCCCCTTTGCCTCCACGGCTGCCAGATGCAGTCTTCACCTGAGATGTCCATCGCCCCTTTGCCTCCACGGCTGCCAGATGCAGTCTTCACCGGAGATGTCCATCGCCCCTTTGCCTCCACGGCTGCCAGATGCAGTTTTCACCCGAGATGTCCATCGCCCCTTTGCCTCCACGGCTGCCAGATGCAGTCTTCACCAGAGATGTCCATCGCCCCTTTGCCTCCACGGCTGCCAGATGCAGTCTTCACCGGAGATGTCCATCGCCCCTTTGCCTCCACGGCTGCCAGATGCAGTCTTCACCCAAGATGTCCATCGCCCCTTTGCCTCCACGGCTTCTGCCTGACCCTCTGAGCTCAGGCTAAAAAAGGGCGTCAGTTTAAAACAGAGATGCGGGAAAAAAATTCTTTGGTCGGAGGGCCGTGAGTGTGTGGAACTTGTTGTTACGGGCAGCTGTGGAAGTAAAGTGTATGTTATGATTTGTAACTTTTTTTAAAAAAGTTAAATCTCATCCCAAAAGTAGCCCTTTACATCAAATCAGATTACACATATTTATTGGCATGTAATAAAACAGGAACATAATATTACACAAGACCGCATTACGTCCACTACAATATTTGACATTAGCATTGCACAGCGCCCCTTACAGTCAGAGAAAGGGAAGCAAAAGAGAGTTTCCCCCCCCCCCCCAACCCAGAGACACTGATTATCCATGGATTCACCCCCAGAGCCCCCACAGCCCCTGCAGTTGCTCGAGTTCAGTTCACTGGTGCCACTAGGGTTGGTGTCACCCAGTGCAGTAACTCATGGTGTGTGTCTCCCCCCCCCACGCCCCCCATGGATCTCCTCCCGTACCAGACTGTACAGAATCCTTAGTAATTTTTTTTGTACTAATGTTACTTATAATTCCCATAGATCACTGAATGTAGTGAGATAAACAACGAGCAAAATTAAATTACACCTTGAAATTATGCAGAACCTAAATGTATTTACATAGTTTCATGTGGTTCAAGTGAAAATTCAGTAAGGAAACAATAGCATTCGAAATGAAAAGCATTTCAATAGATTAGATTCAACTTTATCGTCCTTGTGCCAAGTTCAGATACAAAACCAATGAAGTTCAACTAGCATCTAACCAGAAGTACTTGTTATTTACAAGTAACTGAATAAAAGCAAGCAAACAAGTATTTAAGAACTACATCAGAATTCTGTCGATTTTAATGTTAAGCCTTCTACGTTGATTTACAACAGTATTAGTTACAACATTATAGTCACTGAGTGGAAACCGTTTTTTTTAAATTTTTCTCCTTTTAATTACTACTTCATTCTCCAAAACGTTATTCATCTTGGTTCACAAATACTAATGACCACAATATTGTAGCTAAAACACTGGAACGTTTGACAAAAGCTGTGACTGTAAAAACACCCAGCAGCGGCGAGAACAAAAGCGGGTGCAGACGAAACCACGCGATTCGAAGCGCCATCGTCAATGGGGAATAATGACAACTCTGACCGGAGCCCGTTAGAAGGTTCAAAAAGTAAATGAATAATGTCGAGTTTTAGCCTTTAGAAATCTGAGGGCAGAGGGGAAGAAGCTGCTTTTGTACCATTGGGTGTGCATCTTCAGGTTCCTTTACCTCCTTCCAGGTGGTAGCAGGGAGAAGGGGGCATCGCCTGGGTGGTGGGGGTCCTGATGAAAGTAGCTGCTTTCTTGATTCAACTCAACTTTATTTATCGTTCATACCATGCTCGCACGGTAGGACGAGATAGCTTTTCTCAGCATCACAGAGCATATTTATATAGATGTAAGTTAGGAAAGTAGTTAACACATTAAAATATTAAGGTATTAAGATGTCGTACACTGGAAGTCCATGGTGCACTATCCACATCTGAACTGGGAGTTCAGGAACCTGATGGCTTGGGGTCGAAAGCTGTTTCCCACTCTGGACATAAGGGCCCAAGTGCTATGGTACCTCCTGTCAGATGGCAGAAGGGAGAACAGTTCACATGCAGGATATGTGGAGTCTTTCACAATGCTTATTGTTTTCTGCCTGCATCGAGTGTTGTAAATGTCATTTTTCTAGGAAGAGGTTCCCCGATGGTCCTTTCTGCTGAATTCACTATCCTCTGCAAGGCCTTTCAGTCAGAGATGGTCTAAGATTCAGATTTATTGTCAGAGTACATGCATGACATCACATACAACCCTCCCCGTGGGCGAGGTGGAATGACCACTTATTGGCAGTGCAAATAAAAACCTGACAACATACAGATGTAAACAAATAAAGAAATGTAAACAAACTGTGCAAAACAGAGAAAAAAAAAATCAATTGTGCACAAAGTAAGAGACCTTAAATGAGTCCCTGATTGAGTTTGTCATTGAGGAGTCTGATGGTGGAGGGGGAGCAGCTGTTCCTGAACCTGGTGGGTGCGAGTCTTGTGGCACCGATACCTCTTTCCTGACGACAGCAGCGAGAACAGAGCACGCGCTGGGCAGGGTGGATCCTTCATGATGGCTGCTGCTCTCCGACAGCAGTGTTCCCTGTAGATGATGGTGGGGAGGGTTTGCCTGTGCTGTCCTGGGCTGCGTCCACTACCTTTTGTGGGCCCTGCACTGGTGTCCCCGTACCAGACCGTGATGCAGTGCTCAGCTTTAAGAAGCACTGTCCCTTAAATGGAGTGAAGACTATTACCCATGCTGGGCAAATTTACAACCCTCCTGATCAGAAATAGGGGATTAATGTGTTGAATTTAAACATGAAATAAATAGACCCATTCACATGCAACAAACGCTTGTAATTAATGTCTTTGCCAGATGTTTCTTTATTGCTATTTTTGGCTTAATGAATTGCATTACTCTGACCTATTATAGGTCAGCACAACATTGTGGGCTGAATGGCCTGCATTCTACTGTAAAAAGGGGGAAAAAACACACTAATTGCTCTTCATTTGCATCTTAGTAATTCCAAAACTGCAAAGGAAGATGCAAACCTGAACGCAGAGCTCCCACGGGCAGAGGTAGGGTACGACTGTCGCTATTGTTTATAGTCACAGGTACTGAAAGGACGACACTTTAGAGCCGTAAAACACTGCAGTACAGAAACAGGCCCTTCTAGTATTTTTTTGCCCAGTCCCACTGACCTGCACCCAGTCCATTACCCTCCATAACCCTCCAATCCATGGGCCTGTCCAACATTGAGCCTGCACTCGTTCCACACTCTCCTGCTTGTAGAAGTTCTCCCTCACTCTCCCTTTAAACAGTTCCCCTTTCAACCTTAACCCATGTCCTCTGGTTTTTCCCTCACCTCATGGAAAAAGCCAGCTTGTATTTACACTGGGGTGGCATGGTTTAGCGCAACGCTGTTACAGCGGCAACCAGCGGGACTGGGGTTTCGAATCTCGCACGGTGTGTAAGGAGTTTGCACGTCCTCCCCGTTTTCTGCATAGGTTCTCCCCGAGGGCTCCATTTTCCTCCTACTGTTCAAAATGTATTAGGAGTGTAGGTTAATTGGGTGTAAATTGGGCGGCATGGACTCGTGGGCCGAAATGGCCTGTTACTGTGCTGTATGTCTAAATTTAACTTAAACGTTTAAGAATTTATACCCCTCATAATTTTATATACCTATGTTCCAGGGAATAAAGTCCTCACCTGTTTAACCTTTCCACATAACCATATAACAATTACAGTACGGAAATAGGACATATTGTCTCTTCTAGTCCACACTGATTTAAGTGAACTCCACTAGTTCCTCCTACCCACTCCCTGTCCATAACCCTCCAATCCCCTCACATCCATGCACTCATCTAACCTCCTCTTAAATGACAAGATTGACCCTGCTGCAACCATCTCTTCCGAAAGGTCATTCCACTCAGCCACCACTCGTTGAGTGAAGAAGCCCCCTCTCATGTTACATCTAAAGTTCTGCCCCTCACCGTTAACTTACGACCCTTCGTTCCAATCTCTCCTACAGTCAAGGGGAAGAGCCTATTCACATTTACTCTATCTTTCTCTGCAACTCAGTTGTTCAAGCAACATCCTTGTAAATCTTTGAGGGGGTGTGGGGGGGGGGGGTGTTTGTTGGGCCAGAGTCTCTCTCTCTCACAGTTCAGAAATATATAGAGAAGGACGATCACTGTGGGCCAAATGCTGGTGAATGGGATAAAGAATAGATGGCAAGCATGGACTTGGTGGGGGCCCAAGGGTCTGATTCTGTGCCCTGTGATTATAAGATTAGGGAGCTTGGCTCTGCTTTGCTGCAAGCATATGGGGAATGATTGTTACTCCTTCTTTAATTGTTAAAATATATTGCATGTGACTAGACTCAGGGCTCCAGACAATAGCACTCTTTCAGTGGGAATAAGATGCAATGAACTGCAAGGCCCAATGGTGTTTTGTGTGCATTGGAAAACGTAGAAGTCTTGTTGGATCAGTCGTCCTTTTGCATTTGCTGTGTTCTTCAGCAGAAATTGATGTCTAGACACCTGTTGCTAAAACAGAATAAGAATTTCAACCTGTAAATCAAGCAGCTGTTTGGCGCCTGTTCCCTACAAAATACATCCATCTTTCTGAGACGCCCACTGTAAAATTGAAGATTATCTTTTACTCAACAGATTTGCTCTTAATGTTTGGAATATGGCTTTGGAGCAGACAAGCAGGTTTCTTGGGTTAATGGATTTCCCAGTCCTTGGGAAAGTCAGGCACGCCCGAGTTTGCCAGTGCACGTTTCCCTGAGGCACCATTCAATTCAGCTCGATTCTCAGCTGGAGGCCCTTGCTACGCGCACACGTTTTGCAGCCCACAGCGAGGAACTTAATGTGTGTACAAAAAGAACCACAGACTGAACAAAGTAGTTCAAAGAATAAAATCTTAGCTAAATCCATTACTCTGTCAAATGCAATCATACTTGGTATTATAGTAAAACAGGTCAGTACAGTTTTATTTTGATCTTGAAACAATTCCAAGTTTACAGTTGCACAAGCAATCAGGGTGCATGCACTTTTGTCACAGGAGAAAAAAAAAATTGCACAAGGTGATATTTTTGTGCTCACTGGTGACTTATTTAGTACGACCGACGCTGCAACTTTATTCCCTGCAGAAATTGGCCGACTATTGCTGGGAGGAGGTGCTGCAGTTCTGTGTAATTTCCAACTCCTACACTCGGTCAGTCGATCGCGCTTTGGTCAATAAGCTAATTGATGAGACTGGTCATACACCCCACTGACAACACATCAGCTGGCATGGTTTTATAGAACACGGAACAGTATAGGATAAGGCCCTGTGCCCAATCAAACTGAATTTCTGCCACTTGCACACAACTGGTTCCCTTCATATTCTTGGGCTTATCTAGAAGGCTTTTAAACGCTACTATAGAACCTGCTTTAGATTTATTGTCGGAATACATACATGACATCACACACAACCCTGAGATTCTTTTTCCAAGGGGCCAGGCAGAATTGCCACTTATTGGTAGAGCAAAAAAAGAACCTGGCTTAATGTACACATGTAAACAAATAAAGAAATGTAAACAAACTGACTGAGCAATACAGAGCGAGGGAAAAAAATCAATAAAGTGCAAAAGTGAGAGTTCTTAAATGAGTCCCTGATTGAGTTTGTCATTGAGGAGTCTCGACGGTGGAGGGGGAGCAGCTGTTCCTGAACCTGGTGGGTGCGAGTCTTGTGTCATCGATATCTCTTTCCTGATGACAGCAGCGAGAACAGAGAGTGTGCTGAGTGGTGTGGATCCTTGATGATCGCTGCTGCTCTGCAACGGTAGCGTTCCCCATAGATGTTCTCAGTGATGGGGAGGGTTTTTAACTCCTGATGTCCTTGTCTGAGTCCACTATTTTTGTCCAGGGCTTTATGCTCAGGGGATTGGTGTCCCTGTACCCAAACCATAATGCAGCCAGTCAGCACCCTTTCCCCCGCACATCTGTTTGCTTCCCCCGCTATTCCCAGAAGCCCAATCCAGGCATCACTTTCTGTGCAAAAAGTTTGCCCCACATCGTCCTTAAACTGCTTCCCCCACTATAAATGCATGAGCTACAGATGTGATGCTTATATTCTGGGGAATGATGCTGACTGTCTCTCCCCTCAACGCCTCTCATAATTTTATACGCCTGTCAGATACCACCCCCCACCTCCCCAACAACCTGACACAGAGAAAACAAGGCAAGTTTGTCCATCCTCTCCTCATAATGTATACCCACTAATCCTTTTCAGTCCACTTTTCCAAAGTCTCAATACCCTTCCTGTTTTGGGGGGCTGAGTAAAACTGCTCACAGTATTCCATTTGTGGCCAACAGGCACTCGGTTTGGTGGATTAGGTATGGATGGTTGTGGATTTCTGCACGAGAGCAACGAACAGCGATCTCGATGTCTGGGCATTCAAAAATGAAAGAATTGTAATTACAGCTCATGTGGCTTCAATGTAGAAAAGCAACATCAGGCCACTCATGAACACTGAATCCAGTGAACATTGGAAAGAGTTACAGGATGAGGGGTCCAAACGCTTGGGCAAAGAGATAGTTCTCAATAAGGAAGGTGGAAACGCAGGCACTGAAGGTGTTGAAATCTTGAGCAAGCAATGAGATGCTGGAGGCGATCTGGCAGCGACTGTGGGGAGAAGTGGACAGTCAGCATTTCAGCACAGGACCCTTTCTTGAGGCAGAAGGGTCCTGATCCAAAATGTTTCTCTCCACGGAGGCTGCCTGACCTCCTGAGATCCCCCCCCCCCCCCGTCTCTCATCTCAACAAGGGAGCCGGAGGATTTGTAGAGGGAGGGCTTTTCCGAGGATGGCAATTGAGTGGTGGGGAGCGGAGGAGGGGAGACAGTCAGGAGAGGAGAAAGTTTGTGGGGAGATCAGAGAGGCACTGAGGGGTGACTCTGGCTAGCTCTAAAGCACAAAGGTTTGCAGACACCATGAGGTAAAAACAATTCTGGAGAAACTCAAACAGTGCCCGTTATGTAGCAAAGATACATAATGAACATTTCGGTTTTGAGCCCTTCATCAAGGAATGAACAAGATGTAGGCAGGCGCCCAAACAAAATGGTGGCGGAGAGGGGCGGGGGAGGAGCACGGTCCTGCAGGCAGGAGGCAATAGGTGGATAAGAGAGGGAGGGCTCACCGGCAAATGGGGGGGGGAGGAGGGGGGTGGCCCTGTGAATGGAGGAGTGGAGAGCTGGAGGAAAGGAGAGAGGGACGGGGCAGAACGGGGAGTGGGCCAGCAGAGACCAGAGAAGTCAACGTTGGCACCATCCGGTTGGGGAAAGTCCAGACAGGAAAATCAAGCATTGCTCCCCCAATTTACGGGTGGACAAAACATGAGGCTTCCAAGCGAGTTTGTTTTACAGGATTCTAATTCCATGCTCCAGTCCCTGATGTGTCCTCTGTTCCCTCAGGTTCTGTACAATTTCACGGGGACAAGTGTCCTAGAGTTAACATTCAAAGCTGGTGACATTATCTATCTGCTAAATAAAGTTAATGAAGAGTGGTTGGAGGTAAGTCTGTGAACAGAAAAGATAAGGTGAGTGAAACACGTAAGTCTACAGATGCTGTGATTGTAGTAAAAGCATACAGTAAATCCTGGAGGAACTCAGCTGGTCTCGCAGTGTCCACAGGAGGTAACGATATATTACTGAGGTTTCAAACCTGTGCCCTACTTCAGGGGTCTCGTGTACATCAGACAGACTGGGAGATTACCTTGTTGAGCACCTCGGCTCTGTCTACCGTGGATCTTCCCAATGGCCACTTCCCTGCCCCATTCCCTTGTTGGGATGTCTACTAGGCTGCCAGACTGAGACCACCCACAAATTGAAGGAACAGCACCTCATCTTCTGTCTGGCTCCCTCCAACCGGATGGCATTAACGTCAACTTCTCTGGTTTCCGAAACCCCCCCCCCCACCCCACCCACCCCCAATCTTTGTCCCCTATCACCTTTCCTCTAGTGGTCTTTCTGTCTGTCTCTCTCTCTCTCACTCTGTCTCTCTCTCTCTCTCTCTCTCTCTCTGTCTCTCTCACTGTGTCTCCATCTTGTCTCGCCCCCCCACCCCCTCCTTTCCTTTCACAGAGCTAAAATCAATTCTCACCTTTCCTCTTTTCATATCCAATTAACATCTTGTTGGCCTGTTGGTCTGGACTTCTTCCCTCCCATTTTTCAGTCTTTAGGATGACCCCTTTCTGTTTTTTTTGCTTATACCTTGAAGAATGGCTCAGGCCCAGAACATTGGCATCCTACCTCCTACGAACACTACAAGACCGGCTGAGTTCCTCCTGAGATTCTGTGTGCTTTTATTATAAAAATAAGGTGAACCCAATCAGTGTTCATTTAGAAGGATAATTCCCCAGCCCTGAGGTTGATGCTAATGTTCAAGGAAAGGTTGGATAGGTATATGGACGGGAGAGGTATGGAGGGTTATGGGCTGAATGCGGGACAGCGGGTCTAAGTGGGAGAAGATGTTCGTCACGAACGAGTAGGGCCGAACTGGCCTGTTTCTGTGCTGTAAGTGGTTATATGGCTGAGTGAGTTGAGCAGTATCAACAAGAGTGGAAGGATGTCAGCATTTTAGGCTGGAAACTTTCATCGGGACTGAGAGGGGGGGAAGGGAGATAGAACATAGAAAACCTACAGCACAATACAGGCCCTTCGGCCCATAGTTGTGGTGGGCATGTCCTGACCTTAAAAATGACTAGGCTTTCCCATAGCCCTCTGTTCTTCTAAGCTCCATGTACCTACTCCCAAGCACCTCTTGTGGCAACCATTTCAGCCCTAGGAAAAATCCCCATGATCAATACCTGTCATCATCTTAAACACCTTTATCAGGTCACCTCTCATTTCCCTCTGTTCATAAGCCAGGCTCCCCAAACCAGGCAACTTCCTTGTAAATCTCCTTTCTATGGTTTTCACATCCTTCTGGTCGTGAGGTGACCAGAACTGAGCACCGTTCTCCAAGTGGGGTCTGACCAGGATCCTATAGAGCTGCAAAATTACCTCCCTGCTCCTAAATTCAATTCCACGATTCATTCATTCATCATTCACTTGTTCACGACTTGGCTTCGCAGACGAAAATCCAGGAAGGATGGTAGACATGGGCAGGTCCTTCGAGCCTGCGCCATGGAATTTTTAGGTGGAGTGCAGCGTGTGCACTACTGGCCCCACCCTTTATCTGCCATGGCTCAGCACGCGGGGACAGTAGTAGCCAGGTCCTCGGGTCGTAGGTGATACGTTGGAGTGTCCTTCTCCTAGATGGTTGGCCTGACAAGCCCCATCTGCCCGGGTTTGAAATCAGAGTTTACCTTCCTTTAGGTCGGC
Organism: Narcine bancroftii; assembly: GCF_036971445.1. Taxonomy (NCBI): domain Eukaryota; kingdom Metazoa; phylum Chordata; class Chondrichthyes; order Torpediniformes; family Narcinidae; genus Narcine; species Narcine bancroftii. The sequence continues at coordinate 62,522,816 of NC_091481.1, forward strand.
TGCCAACCAAGGCTAATGAGCCCAGCCCTACCTGTCCAGTTATACCGTCGGGCACTCAGTCACGCCACGACGTAGCAAACTCAGCGAAAAAGGAGGACACTGATGAGAAGGTGTTGGTATGAATGCAGTAATGTAGGACAGACCTTTTGCAATGACCTCCTGCCTGGCCACGCAGCGATCACTACACTGATGGATGAATTCCATGATTAATAAAGGCCACACACCGTATGTCTTCTTAGCCACAGAATCAACCTGCACAGCTGCTTTGAGCGTCCTATGGACTTGGACCCCAAGATCCCTATGACTCTCCACATGGCCAATAGTCTTGCTATTAATACTATATTCAGCCATCATAAATGAACCGGGATTGCTGGGATAATGAGGACAGGGTGGGCGGGGTTGGAGACGGATTGGTGAGGGATGAAGGATGATGGGGCAGGGGCAGTGGATTGGCAGATGACAGAGAGAGAGAGAGAGAGAGAGAGAGAGAGAGAGAGAGAGAGGGAGAGGAAGATGTCAAAGTTGTGGGGGAGGGGGGGTGGTGATATGTAGTGCTAGAATCCGGCGAGGAGAGATGGTGACTGGAGGTCAGGGTTGACCCCTGGTCACCTCTGCAACAGATAATGATCCTTCTGTCATTTCCTGTTCACTTCTCCTCCTCTGTCCTCCTTCCGTAGGGCAATTATTGTAATTCCACCGGTATCTTCCCAAAGTCTTTTGTGAGAATCATTAAAGATTTACCACACGAGTCCCCCGCTACAAGTAAGGAAGAGGGTTCTGTGGCCCACAGCTTCCGATGTGTCTATCACGATGTTCACTGCTGTCAGATGAAGTAAGTGACTGTTTGCTTGCAATGAATAATTGTTCGTGCAACTGGAATCTGAAAAGGTTTATCAGTTGTGGATGAGTCGAGATTTCTTTACTGTCGTGTAATCACATAGGCGTAATACAGTAAAACCCCCTGGTATCCAGCACCTATGTAGATTGTTAGATGCCAGTTACGTGAATTTTCCGTTTGCTTGAGGCTGGCGCACTAACAGCTATGGGGACGCCAATTAAAAAATAAATTTTTTTGAACCTATTGATTTATTTTTGCCGGTTGCTTGAGGGTGCTGATTGCTTAAATTCCAGATAACAGGAAATTGATTGTAGTCTCCTGATTTGCCGTCAGCAGAAATTGACCAGCACTGCCAACAGTAACAGAAAAAGAAACAAAAGGGAGCCCCATCCCCAGAGTGGCTGAGTAGAACCATAGAACACTGCAGCACAGAAAGAGGCCTGTCAGCCCTTCTAGTCTGTGCCAAACTATTCTTCCTAGTCCCACTGACCTATATCCCGCCCATAGCCCTCCATACCCCTCTCATCCTGTCCAAATTCTTCTTAAATGTTTAAAATTGAGCCTGCATTCACCACTTCAGCTGGCAGCTCATTCCACACTCCCTTACGTTCCCCCTAAACTTTTCCCCTTTCACCCATGACCCATGTCCCCTGGTTTGTATATCACCTACCCTCAGAGATTGTAGTAGAAACACAGAAATGGTGGAAGGCATTCAGCCGATCTCGCAGCGCCAATCGAAAGTAAACATTTCTGGCCCGAAATGTTGGCTATATACCTTTATCTCCTGTGGATGCTGCGAGTTCCTCCAGCATTAGTGAAGGCATCACCTACGGCTCCTAGAACGCTTCCACCAGCGTTGTCTCCGCTCCATCCTCAACATCCATTGGAGCGCTTTCATCCCTAACGTCGAAGTACTTGAGATGGCAGAGGCCGACAGCATCGAATCCACGCCGCTGAAGATCCAACTGCGCTGGGTAGGTCACGTCTCCAGAATGGAGGACCATCGCCTTCCCAAGATCGTGTTCTATGGCGAGCTCTCCACTGGCCACCGTGACAGAGGTGCACCAAAGAAGAGGTACAAGGACTGCCTAAAGAAATCTCTTGGTGCCTGCCACATTGACCACCGCCAGTGGGCTGATATCGCCTCAAACCGTGCATCTTGGCACCTCACAGTTTGGCGGGCAGCAACCTCCTTTGAAGAAGACCGCAGAGCCCACCTCACTGACAAAAGGCAAAGGAGGAAAAACCCAACACCCAACCCCAACCAACCAATTTTCCCCTGCAGCCGCTGCAACCGTGTCTGCCTGTCCCGCATCGGACTTGTCAGCCACAAACGAGCCTGCAGCTGACGTGGACTTTTACCCCCTCCATAAATCTTCATCCGCGAAGCCAAGCCAAAGAAGAAAGAAGAAGTGAAGGGGTACTCCTCTGTGAGGCTGGAAGCTGTGTCCAGTTATCTGTGTGGAGTCCTTGTCACTCACCAAGTCTCTGACCCCCCCCCCCACTCCCACCAACCCCACCTTACAGGAGGTGACAAGAATGAACTATAGCATTCAAAATGAATCGATGTAAGAGTGAGTTTACGGTCATACACATTGGCACAGACATTCTTACCTGCTTCAGCCAAACAAATCCTTGTAAAATAAAACCACCGAAAACAAGGACATACTAAATGTGTGAATGCCATGTGAATGTGTTAGTGGCGGTGGGGGGGGGGGGGGTTTAATGTAGCGGTTAGTGCAACAGTGTTAGAACACCGGCGATCGGTGCCAGGGTTCAAATCCCACATGGTCTGTGAGGAGTTTGCTCGTTTGCTCCATGTCTGCGTGGATTTTCTCCCACCCTTCAAAACATATTGGGGTTGTGGGCGAATTAAGCTGCATGGGGTGAAAAGGCCTGTTACCATGCTGTATGTCTAAATTAAAAAAAAATTAAAACATTTAAATGTTAAATTTAACTATTTAAATGTAAATACCTAATTGAATTAAAACAGTAAATACACAAAAATAGATGATAACTACTTAGAGGTATTTGAGTGCAAACTAAAAGTGGCTTAACAATAGAGCTTTTGTACTGTGTGTGAAGCCAATCCTTTGTTAGTGTAACGCGGGGAGGTTCAAGAGCCTGATAGCTGTAGGAAAGGAACCAAGGGATGTGGGTTGTTTGGGTTCTATCGCGCGTCACTGCACACCTTATTGTGACGGGGAAATGTGAAATGTTGATGGAATGTTGTTCCAGCTCTCACTCCATTTCTCCTCCTGTAGGGATATCTATTTGGGAGGTGGCATCCCTCTGCAGCCAGAGTACACATTCCTTTTGTCCTTGTTGAGGTACGGTTGACGCAGGTGTATGGTCGGCTCTCAGTGGCCTCCTCTTTAATGGTTGGTATTGCTGCTTTATTTACCGCTTCACTCATTTGGTGGCAGTGAGGCGTTCAAGATGTGTCTCTGGTTGAACAACAGCTCCAGTGGTTCATTCCGTTGTCGTGGAATCCCTCCCAATCATGGTCACATTCTCCACCCCTCCCTTAACCTGTTCTGTTCATCTCCTTCATCGTACACTATTAGTTCGGCGCGGTTAGCGCAACGCTATTACAGTGCTGGGCTTGAGTCCGTAAGGGCTTGTACATTCGCCTAGTGTCTGCCTGGATTTCCTCCGGGTGCTCTGGTTTCCTCCCACCCTCGCAAAACACAAAGGGTTTCTGGGTTAATTGTGGTATTTGGCAGCGACCCGGAAGGACCTATCATCGTGCTGTACAGTATGTTTAAATTTAAATGCCTTTATAATCCTTGAGTCAGAGTTTTACAGTGAGGGAGTTTCAGCCCAATGTCCATGCTGACCAATTTATCTACCTGAGCTACTCCCATTTGCCTACATTTGGCCCATATTTCATTCCCCCCCACAAAAAAAGGAATCCTCTCCATGCACCTGTCCAAATGTCTTTTAAACATGGTAGTTGTCTCTGCTTCTACATCTTATATTATCCATGATGTCCCTAGTACATGGGAGAAATCCAGAGGTTCTAATCCTTGAGGTCCTGCGTTAACCTACCCAACTCCCTGTATTGGCTCTGAAGAACTTTGCCCTCTTCTCCTACCTCTGCCGTTGGTGGCAATGTGTACAATGGCCTCTGCTCACCTTCCTCATTGGGGTCACGGAACCAAACACAAAAATGCTCAGATCACTCAACAGGTTATGCAGTATCCTTGGGACGAAAAGCGGGGTTAACGATTCAGGTCAAAGGTTTGGCTCTGCAACTTAAGAGTAACCTTCATCTCTTTTTCCCAAGCCTGACAAAGGATCTTCAATCTGAAATGATTTCTCTCTCTGTCCTCCCCTCTTTCTCTCTTTATCTCCCCCTATCTCCCCTCCCCCTCTCTCTCCCCTTCCCCCCTCTTCCCCCTCTCTCCCCTTCCCCCCTCTTCCCCCTCTCTTCCCCTCTTTCCTCCTCACCCTCTCCTTTTTGTTTTTGTTTCATTTTCCCAGCATGTGCGACATATTTTTTTCACATCACTGTCAGTACCAACATTGAGTGTCCATCCCCAATTGCCCCTGAACTGTGGGAGTTTATTAAACACCGATCATTGTGTTGGGTTTGGGGTCTTGTGTATCTCAGCTAGGTGAGGACGAAATGTACCCAGCTGGATACTTAACAAGAATCCCAAAGTTTCACCCTCACTGAGGTGAATTTTTATCAGATGTCTTTTGCAACTTGAATTTAAATTTCCCAGGAGCCATGGTGGGATTTGAACTCGTGTTTCTGAATGTGTGGTCCAGGTGACCATTGTCCAGTGCTCTGCTAACCATTAATTAGTCCACGCAACACCATTGCCTCCAGTCTTTAGTAACTTTAAAGAGTCCTTAAACCCATGTTGAATTGCCAGAACAGACAATAAACCTCAAACGGCCTTCCCTTTGGGAGAAACTCAGCATCTGCCCTAATGTGATACTTTTATTCAGGATCCCTTGAAGGAAGCAGGAGTGCTCTCTGACCGGTGTGAGGCTATATAGGGGACAGGAACTCCGTTCCTTAAGTGATGTCATGATCCACTCACTCTTTACACATATAATTTGCCTTATCAACATGGCGGCTGTTGCTTTCCCAAATGTCAATGCCTTGACCAAAATGGTGGCTAATGCAGCTTACATCAGCACACGCCCTTACTAAAATGGCAGCAGCATTGGCTCGCTTTAGTACATCGCGAAGCCTTTGTCAAAATGGTGGTGGATGGCTTGGCTCACTATTAGACCTCACCATTATGGCAGCCAGCATAGCCCACTCCCGTGCTTGCATGCCCTCACACAGCGGGGGCAGGTTTGCCTCACTGTAATGCCCTCACCAAAATGGCGGCAAGGGCATCTCATTGGATAGTGTTGCCCCAGAGTGCCACCACAGCAGAATTTTGAATCCAGCACCCAGCCAGGTACTACAAGGTGCTGTCTGTTGCAGGAGAGTGAGAGTTCAGCACTGGGGTGCAGGGGAATGAATGTGTACGCATTGACACCATATTATACTTGGACAAGAACTTTAACATCTAATGTTTTGAATAGGAAATTAATTCTTTTTTGGAATTTCAGACTTGGATGAGGAAGTGTTTATGTGGAGCCCGCGGTGTACTCAATGGGCATAATTACTGCACTAAATGTGCTGATGTGTTAGAAGTTTTCATGCTTTTAATCAATTATCCTGCAGCAAATTAGTGGGATGACCTTACATTTGGACAAGGAATGGAAACATAGAGCAGCCAACTGAGCTGCCTCTAACCCAAGAAAAACACCAGCAGTGTGTTGCACCCTTGCCCAATGCCCAGGAGTGAATGCAATGTTAAGCTTGCCAATCCAACGATCTGGCCTTTTCTCCAGAACCCTTAATTGCCCTGAAATAAATCGAGAATAAAAATCCAGATCCTTTTTTGTAAAATCTGGTTCGCTATGATCTTACTTGACCTTCCATGGTCGATAAGAGACTTCAAGGACATGACCACGATGGCCCTTAACTGTTCCCCTCCTTCCTACAAAGTATACTAACAATCCACAGTGTTCAAGGCACTATAGCAAACACATCACACATTCTTTGACCGAAAGAGTTATTAGGATTGCGGATGCCTTTCAGCCCATCAGGTTCATGCTATCCCCCATCAGTCCCGCCTGCAACATATTATCCCACACATTATTGAAACATGAGCAGGCACCATGATTGAAGTAAAAACACAATGTTGGAGAAACTTAATGGGTCAAACCGTGTCCTTGATGTTGCATAGATGAAGATACAGGACCAATCTCTCGGGCTTGAGCCCTTCATTAAGGAATGAGCACAATGTTGGTAGGCGCCCGAACAAAATGGTGGGGAGGAGCCGGGGGAGGAGCACAGTCCCACAGGCAGGAGGTAATAGGCAGATAAGGGAGGGAGGGAACACCAGCAAACAGGGGGAGGGTTGGATGGCTCTGTGAATGGAAAGAGAAGGGGGTGGAGAGCTGGAAGATGGAAGGATGGGGAAGAGAGGGAGAACGGGGAGCGGGCCAGCAGAGACCGGTGAAACCAACATTAATGCCAATTGACTGAAGATGGTCCAGACGGAAAATTAGGTGTTGCCCCTCCAGTTTATGGGCGGTCTTGGTTTGGTAGTTATTGAGACCTGCTGGAGAAACTTACCAGGTCACACAGCATCTGTGGGAAGCAAAAGGGTGACCAACGTTTTGGGGTCTGAGGCCTTTGTCAGGGTGGGTGCAAAAAAAAAGGTAGGCAGCTGCCTGAATACAAAGGTAGTGGGAGGGAGAACAGGGGAGGAGTTCAGGCTAACAGGTAAGAGGTGGATATAGGTGGGAGATTAGGTGATAGGAGGGGTAAGCCTCTAAATGGAGAGTAGGGAGCTGAAGGAAAGACTACCTTTGACTTAGGTGGTGGATGACCTGCTGAGTTTCTCCAGCAATTTTGTGCATTGCACTACAATCCCAATGTCTGTGGACCTTCCTCTTTAACCCTTCCATTTTCTTACATTCCAGGACTGAGTTCACCAACGAGGCCATTGCTCTGAACTACTGTGACCCAGAAGGTGATCTGATACGCATCACGGACAACAAGGATGTGGAACTGATGATGATGGAAGCAGAAGAGAAACCTTGGCTCCAGAAGGCTGATTATGTTCCCTGGCGACTTCACGTGACCAGGAAGGATGATCTCTCCGTGTACAACACTCGTCCGTGAGCATCCTGGCACTTGCCAACGGCAGTGTGAATGGCTTTGTTTTTTTTGCTGAACTCCTATTGGGACTGATCCCTTTTCACTTGAAAGGCATGCAGTCACTCTCCACCTTGCATCCCTCAGCTCAGGATGACCCAGCCTGAAGTTGTCCCTGCAAACTCCACTGCATCGTCCGTCTGAAGGCCGATGTTTGTCTTAGCACTTGGCTGCAATCACCAAGGACATCCTACTGGCTCAGAAAGGCATCCATTTTTCGCAGCTGGATAGGAGAGGGAAAGGGGCTGAATGGCCTACCACTGTGTCCATAAGTGCAGCGTGCACACTTCTGATGAGTATGTGGTGCAGTGAAAACTTCCAATGTGGTTATAATTCTATCTGTGACTGTCACATGTAAGCAGTAAAAAACGGAAGCCTGCAGATGCTGCGATTGTAGCAAAAATAAGCAGTAAACGCCAAAGGAACTCGGCCGGTCTCGCAGCGCCCGTAGGAAGCAAAGATATATGACCGACGTTTCGGGCCTGAGCCTTTCTTCGAGGTACAAGCAAAGAACAAGAAGGTGTCTAAATAAAGAGTGGACAGAGAAAAACAATAGCCGCTTTCAAGTGGCTGGAACACCCAACTGTAAAGCCGCCTATTCTACCCCGATGCAGCTGTCAAGAGGCCACCTGAAAGTGGAGAACCCGGCCAAGGGGAGCACTTACCTCACCCTCCTCCTGTAGGTATAATCTCCGGCTCCGAGCATCCCTCGTCGAAAGTAGCAATGGGACTTCAGTCACTGAGCACAAATTAATTAAATAATTAATTTGTATGAAATGACTTCTGCTTTCATTTGTACACTGTAATTTTCTTCCACATTGTTCATTGTTTTTCACATAATTTCAAGCTCTTTTTCCGTAGTGGGGAAAAAAAGTTTACATTTTTTGTCAAGTATTGGCTTTTTTACTTTTCTTTAAAGCGCTCATTTTGATAGATGAAACCTGCTGTGTTTGCAAATGAATAAAGTCTCAAAATCTACCTGCTTTTAATCCTCCTTAAATCTGAATTTGAAAAGTACAGCCTGAGAATCCAGCAAGTCCGAAAATCCGGACCCCCGAGCAATCTGGATTTTCGGGCTTTTAATTAATTTACATTTTCTTGTTCATTGACTTGAGCGGCTGACCACTTTGAGTGTTCCCGCACACAGATAGAGAGCTGGAATTTAGATTCAACTGCAGGACCCTCCAAACTGTGTATTGTGGCTAGAGTTGTAACTCTTGTAATCAGACAGGAAATCTATGCACAAAAGCTCTCACAACCAATGGTGAGACCCTTGTGCTTGTGATAATTAGATCAGGGGATGGTTGCAAAACCTTGTTTTTGATTCTGTTAATTTTGTGCCTATCTCTTTAGAAAGGAGTATTGTTTGTAGTGTTGCCATGGTGATTATGACATCATATATATTGTAATATCCGCGCAAACTAAGAACTTACATCTCATTCTTCGACGAACTACGAAGGGGACGTGAGCTCAAGATAATTTTTTTTGAAGTCGTCTTATTTTGTCTTGTGCATGTCGCTTTGAAGGTGAATATCGTTACATTTTTAAATATAGCCGAATGCAGTTATGAAAATTTTAATGCGAAGTTATGCAAAATGTTTATCTGTTTAATCAGCGAATTAAAGCTACTCAAAGCTGCATCGACAAAGTTTGGTTTATTGGATTAATACGATAGTCATTTGGAACATCGTCCTCACGTTTCCTTGAAGATGACACAGTTTGAAATTTGGAAATACTAGAACCCGGAAAGGGTCGTCTATAATGGGGAATTGAATTCTTTTGGGAATGGACCAAGAGGATAACGGTCAGTATTCACTGTCAGTAAAAATGCAGGAGGAACTCAGCCAATCTCTCAGCGTCCATAGCAGGTAAAGATGGATTAACAACGTTTCGAGCCTGAGCACTAGGAAGGTGTGAGAATAAAGAATGGTTGGCCAGAGGAGGAGTCCAGACCAACAAAAGGTGTTAATCGGATGTGATAAGAGGAGAGGTGAGGATTGATTCTGGCTCTGTGGAAGGGAGAGAGAGAGAGAGGGAGAGCACGCACTGGGGGAGAGGTGACAGAGGGAAGAAGAAGGGTGGTTAATGGAAACCAGAGAAGTCGATGTTAGTGCCATCCGGTTAGAGGGTGCCGGGATGCAAGAAGAGGTGTTGTTCCTGTGTACCCAATCTGACAGTGCTTGAGACCACGGATAAATGTGTCAGCAAGGGAACAGGACGGGAAAATGGACAGGGAAAAGCGGACAGGGCTGAGGTGCTCGATGAAGCAGATCACCCAGTCTCTCCGATGTAGAGAAGACCCCAAAGGGAGCACTGAATTCAGTAGGTGGCCCAGATTCACAAGTGAAGTGTTGCTCCACGAGTGGAGCACTGTATCTCCACTTTATTGTGTGCACAAGGATACATTCTCCAGTCACTGATCTCATCACTGTTTGCGGTTGCCTGTTCTGCCTAGATTTTCTGCCTCGCTACTTCACTGTCAGCCTGGACCTCAGGAATCAGGATTTCACGTTAAACGATTATGTTTATAAAGGTCACCACACAAAAAATAAATAAAGAAAGCAAGGAGAGGAGAAACAGCCCTCCTCTGCAGGGTCCCGCCACTCAGCAGACAGCTCCGTACAGGCTTTAAACGGCAGGACCACAGAACATTACGGCACTGAAAGAGGCCCCTTCGGCCCTTCTAGTCTGTGCCGAACTATTATTCTGCCAAGTCCCACTGACCTGCTCCCAGTCCATAGCCCTCCATACCCCTCCCATTCAGGTACCTGACCAAATTCTTCTTAAATGTTAAAATCGAGCCCACATTCACCACTTCAGCTGGAAGCTCATTCCACACCCCAATTGCTCTCTGTGTAAAGAAGTTCCACCTAAATTTTTCCCCTCTCATCCTTAACCTATATCCTCTGGTTTGTATCTCACTTACCCTCAGTGGAAAAAGCCTAAAAGAAAAGTTAAAGTGGTTTATTTTAAAATCACATGACCATGGGGTCTGGGCCCAAGATGGTGGACCCTACGATTGGCAGCGGCCTCGAGTGGGAAGTGGAAGCCTGGCGCAAGGCATCGCAAACCAAAGAGACCACCCCCACACCCCCAGTTTGAGAATAAGACGTGGAGGAGGCGACCCGTAGGACAGTGCCCATGGCGACGGACCAGCGAGGGGCTTTGCAGCTGAAGAAGACACAGGTGCGGGCTCTTGATGGCTCGAGGTGATGAACCCACGCAGGGTAAGGGCTGCTGACGACCGCAGTCAAAGGCCTCACGCTGGGACTGCTGAAGACTAGCTGAAGGGGTGTAGCAGGTATTGAAAACCGGTATGTGGGTGGGCGCTGAGGCTTCCCGACCATATCGGAGGTTCGGATCTGGTGCCCAGGTTGCTGGGGAAGTGCAAGCGGTGAATCCACAGACACCCAGTGACTCTGGAGGGTATTCTCCTTGACTGTAAGAGGCGCATGGCAGGCAAATCTTTGTCTGCCTTTCAGGAGAATGCAGTCAATTTTCCACTGTCTGCAAATTTACTTTGTGCAATATTACACCTGTTTTATTACATGACAATAAAGGAATCTTGAATAAAAGCCAAATGACCTGTAATATTCTATGTTCCATGTTACAGGCGATGCACTCAGAGAGAGGGATTACTTTGAATTGGCTGGTGGAAGGATTCGAGGAGAGTTAACCAGAGGGAATCCAGACTTTGGAATGTAATAGAAATTCTAAGTAAAGTCCTGGACCCACTGCAATTTGCCACAGCAGATGCAATCTCACTGGATCTCCACTCAGCCTTGACATCAGCCACACGTACATCAGGTTGCTTTTCATCGATTACAGCTCGGCTTCCAACTCCATCATCCCCCCGGAGCTGGTCCTCGGAAGGTCACAGTCAGTGCAAATCATTAACGGAGCCTCCGCCATGCAGGCACACCTCAAGGAGGTGTGCTTAGCCCACCGCTCCATTCCCTCGACAAATTTACTGCTGGCGCCACAGTTGCCGGCAGAATTACAGACGGCAATGAGGAAGCATACAGGAGGGAGATGGATCAGCCAGTTAAGGGGTGTCGTAGCAAAAACCTTCCACTCAACATCAGCAAAAAGAAGGAGCTGATTGTGGACTTCAGGAAGGGGGAATCCAGGGAAACACAAACCCCCTCATCGAGGGGTCATCAGTGAAAAGGGTAAAGAATTAAAATTCCTGTGTGTTAGCATCTCTGAAGATCTATCCTGGAGCTTTGATGTCAATGCAGTCATGAAGAAGGCTCGCCAACAGCTATATTTTGTTGGGACTACGAGGAGATTTGTCACCGAAGACTCTTGAAAATTTCTGAGTGAAGAGCATTCTGGAGGACAGGAAAAAGGCCACAGATAGCTGAGAATATGACCAGCGCCATCACGGGCACCAGTCTTCACTCCATGAAGGACATCTACAAGAGGTGGTGTCTCAAGAAAGCATCCCCTAGCCTCAAGGACCCTCAACGCCCAGGCCGTGCCCTCTTCACTCTGCTGCCATCAGGAAGGAGGTCCAGGAGCCAGAAGACAAACACCCAGTAGCACAAAAGCAGCTCTACCATCAGATTTCTGAACGGACAATGAACCACAGACACGTCCTCACTTTCCTCTTCTTCTTTTGTGCTAATTTATTTATTTTTTAAATGTAATTTATAGCAGGACTTAACAACAAATTTTGTTTCATGCGCCATGTCAATAAATTTTGATTGAGATTCTGAGAAGGAAACTTCACCACATTTAAGTAACACTAGGATGTGCATCTGGCAACTTTGAGAGAAACTCTGAGAATGGGAACTTATCATCTGTACATATATACAGTAAAATCCTCATTATCTGGAATTCAAGTAACCGGAGGCCTCAAGCAACCGGCAAAACAATTGAGGAAAATATATATATAAAAAAAGGTTAAAAAATACATAGTTTAAATTTGTAAATATTCTCTGAAGTAACACATAAATCTTTGTTGAAGATGGGAGCTAATATTTAGCCAGTGGAAAGCCTTGGATAGGCTTTGCTCGTAGAAGCTGTTTGAATAAAGTTGTGTGAAACAGCGGTGGCGGCGCCCAGGATGAAGTGCTGGTTGATGCCACTCGCCGTTGGGGCGACTCTCTTAAAGAGTCTCCTTATCCCTGCTGAGTAAGAGTCACCCCAGTCAGAGGTTTTATCTTTAAACTTGGGTGGGGGTAATGTTATTGTTTGTGTGGAGGGGGAGGAACCTGCACGACAGTTAAATGTTTTCAAAGAATGTGACTGAAAACAAAGTAAAATGCTTTAAGGTTTATAAATTCATGCAAGTGAAGTTTGGTAAGTACAGCATAGTAATTTTACCTTTTGTAAGACTAAGTCTTAAGCAACCGGAAAATTAACTTATCCGGCATCTACCAATCCCCATAGATTCCAGATACCAGGGGTTTTACTGTACAACCAGACAAAACAGCGCCTCTCGAGATGCTGTTCATCAACAACTCGAGCTCCAGGTCCAAATGTCCAGCACGATCAGTGCCCTCTCGAATCATAGTTCCGTTACCTGGTTCCACAGGTTGGTCTCCAGTAGCCTGCAGCTGGTGTGGTTCCTTCAACTTCAAGTCAGATTTATTTGTTGGAGTACATACATGACATCACATCCAACCCGGAGATTCTTTTTCTTGATGGTGCAGTAGATCTACTGCTAATGGGTCATGCAAAAAATAAACTGTGTACAGTGTAAACAAATAAAGAACTGCCAATGGATAACAAATGTAAACAAACTTACGGTGCCATACAGAGAGACAAAAAAGAAAATCAACGAAGTGCACAAGTAAGAGTCCTTAAATGTCATCGAGGAGTCTGACGGTGGAGGGGTAGCAGCTGTTCCTGAACCTGGTGGGGGCGAGTCTTGTGGCACCAATACCTCTTTCCTGACGGCAGCAGCGAGAACAGAGCAGGTGCTGGGTGGGTGTGGATTCCTGATGATCGCTGCTGCTCTCAGTTTCCTGATGGTGGGGAAGGTTTTGCCTGCAATGTCCTGGGCTGCGCCTACTACCTTTTGGAGGGCTTTACCCTCAGGGGTGGCGTGGTGTCCCCATACCAGACCGTGGCGCAGCTGGTCAGCACACTTTCCACCATGGCCTGCCAGCCTGTGTGGGTCCTACAGCCGTTGAGCCCCTTGCAGATCTGCTGCTGTGGTCACCTTCCCTTATGGTCATCTCCCGTGCTTCTCCTTCTCAACATGGTGGTGGTGGGGAAAGGGGTGGAGGGGGGGAGTGTTCTCCTCATTTCTGATGCCCTGATCCAGTCCGCTGCTGCAATCTCCTGCAGCATCCAGCATTGATATCATGGGTGTAGAACTGTATGAATCTTTGATGATCAGAATATCACACCCATATAACAATTACAGAACAGAAACAGGCCATCTCGGCCCTTCTAGTCCTCTCCTCCAGTCCCACCTACCTGCACCTTGCCCATAATCCTCCATTCCCCTCCCATCCATATTCCGATCCAATTTTTCCTTAAATGACAAAATGGACCCTGCCGCCACTACTTCTCCCAGAAGCTCATTCCACACGACCGCCATTCTTGAGTGAAGAAGTTCCCCCTCATGTTACTTCTAAACTTTTGCCCCTTAACTCGTGACCTCTTGTTTCAATCTCTCCTACCCTCAATGGAAAAAGCCCATCCACATCAACTCTATTTAATCCCTCTTAAATACCTCTATCAAATCCCCCCTCAACCTTCTAGGCTCCAAAAAATTAAAGATCTGCTCAATCTTTCTTTGTAATCGAGATGCTGAAACCCAGGTAACATTTTCGTAAATCTTCCCTGCACCCTCTCTACCTTGTTGATCTCCTTCCTACAATTCGGTGACCAGAACTCCACACAAAATCTTGAACAGTTTCAACATCACCTCCCAACTCCTGCATTCTATGCTTTGATTTGTAACGGCCAGCATACTAAATGATTTAGAAGTTCTGCTTTTTCAGAAAGCCTAATTTAGATCCATTGAATTCCATAAACTCAGCATCTGCTCGGCAATGCACAGGCGAGTGGCCGATCCCCCTGTTCTTCAGCTAGGCGTGTGATGCTTTTAGCACATTTTCACTTGGCAATTTTCACTTTGGAAACAAGCTTTCCATCTCAGCTTTCTCAAGAACCAGAATTCAACTTGTGGCCTCAGGGTGCAGTTCCAAGGAATAATTAAAATCACGCCACACATTTGGATGCCAAGTGCGACACCCCTTCCCAAATGGAGGAAAACTCATGGAAAAATAGGCCATGGAAACAGAAAACCGATTAGGACAGAGGCACAATACAGGCCCTATCTTAGAAATGACTAGGCTTTCCCACAGCCCTCTAACCTCCATGTAGCTTTCCAAAAGTCCCTTAAAGGCAGGAAGCAAAGGATGGGAATAAAGGGATCCTGTTCTGGTGGGTTGTCGGTTACTAGTGGGGTTCCTCAAGGGGCCGGTGTGTGATGATACATACTGCATGGGGGGGGCAACTTGTGTACCTGCAGGAAGAGCACTGGAGGACAAAGCAACACCTGGCTGGCTGTCAATCAGCCGACCTGAATGGATCAAGCCCCACCCAGTCGGCTGCCAATCACCCTCCAGGATATAAGCCAGATCTGACCCCTCGGGGTCAGTCTCAGAACAAGCACAGCTACTCTCACAGCCAGTTTATGTGGAATAAAGCCTGTTGAACAGACTTTATGTTTTGTTTCTGCCCGATAGCGCATCACACGGTGTGGGGTGCCGCTTCTTTTTAAAATGATTTAGATTATGGATTAAGTCATCTTATGGCGAAGTTTGAAGATGACACCAAGGCAGATGTAAAAGCTGGATGTGGATGAAGAAGCCAAAAGCGGAGAAACTTGGACAGTTTTGGAAAGCGGGCAAAGAAATGGCCAATGAGATACAATGGTGGGAAATGTACAGTTGTACATTTTGGAAGAGGAAATAAACAGGCAGATTACTACTTAAATGGAGAGAAAATTCAAAATTTGGAAGTGCAAAGGGACTTGGGTGTCCTTGAGCAGCTTAACCACCAGGTTGGATCAGCAGTAAAGTGAATGATAGGTTGGCATTCATTTCAAAAGTAAAGATTTTGATGAGGAGAAATTTCTTTAGCCAGAGGGTTATGGATTTGTGGGATTCATTGTCACATCCAGCTGTGGAGGCTTTGGGGAAGTTTAAGGAGGTCTCTAATTAGTCAGGGTATCAAGGGATATATAGGGAAAAGGCCAGAACTTGGAACTGGATGTGAGAATGGTTTAACTCATGTAAAGTGATGGTGCAGGCTCAATGGGCTGAATGGCCTGCTTCTGTTCCTTTATCTTGTGATTTTGTGACCCTATCATATCACCTCCACTACCATTGCCAGGAGCCCATTCTACACACCCGCCACTCTCTGCGTAAAAAAAAAACCCTGACATCTCCTCTGTACCTACTCCCCAGTACCTTAAAACCCGTGTCCTCTCATGGCAACAATTTCAGCCCCAGGAAAATGCCTCCGACTATTCACGCAAAAAATGTTTCTCATCATCGTAAACACCTCTCCTCTTCGTCACTCAAAGGAGAAAAGGCTGTATTCACTTAATCTTTCATAAGGCCAGGCACCCTAAACCAGGCAGCATCCTTGTAAATCTCCTCTGCACCCTTTCTATGGTTTCCACATCCTTCCAGTAGGGAGGCGACAAGAACTGAGCACAGTCCTCCAAGTGGGGCCTGACCAGGAACCTATAGAGCTGCAACATTACTTACGATTCATTCATTCATCATTCACTCAATCATGGCTTGGCTTCGCGGACAGAAATCCAGGAAGGATCGTAGACATGGGCAGGTCCTTCGAGCCTGCGCCATGGAATTTTTAGGTGGAGTACATTGTGTGCAGTACTGGCCCCACCCTTTATCTGCCACGGCCCAGCATGCGGGGACAGTGACAGCCAGGTCCTTGGGTCATAGGTGTTATATCAGATGAATGGCCTGACAAGCCCCATCTGCCCAGGTTTGAAATCAGAGTTTTCCTTCCCTTAGGCCGGCTGCCAACCAAGGCTAACGAGCTGAGCCCTACCCATCCAATTATACCACCGGGCACTTGGTCGCGCCATGACGTAGCAAACTCGGCAAAAAAGGGGGACACCAACGAGAAGGTGTTAGTACGGACGCAGTAATGTAGGAGAGGCCTTTTGCAATGACCTCCTGCCTGGTCACGTGGCGATCACTACAGTGATGGGTGAATTCCATGATTAATAAATTAATTAATAAAGGCCACACACCGTATGCCTTAACCACAGGATCAACCTGCACAGCTGCTTTGACCGTCCTATGGATTCGGACCCCAAGATCCCTCGGACCCTCCAAACAGCCAAGAGTCTTACCATTAATACTATATTCTGCCGTCATATTTGACCAGCCAAAATGAACCACTTCACGCTTATCTGGGTTGAACTCCATCTCAGCCTAGTTTGCTGAATTGTTCACATGACGGTTGGGAATTGGTTTGGTACTTGAAGAGTAAAGTGGATCATTTTGGTTAAATTCCTGGCAAGGCCAATCATCTGAGAGTGTACTATTCCGTAATAATCAAAACCTAATTTAATTTTTAATTAAAAAATTTTTTTAGGCTCACAGCATGATAACAGGCCATTTCAGCCCACGTCTGTGCCGCCCAATTTACACCCAATTAACCTTCACCCCCAATACGTTTCAAATGATGGGAGGAAACCAAAGTCCCGGGGGTAGGGGAACCCATGCAGACACAGGGAGAGTGTACAAACACCTTACAGAGAGTGTGGGATTCGAATCCCGGTCCTGATTGCTGGTGCGGTAAAGGTGTTGCACTAACCGCTAGGCCATTAACAACCATTAACAACCTGCTCCAGTTGAAGGTTTCCATTGGTTGTGGACTTCCCTACGTCAGAGAGACTGGGAGGCCGCTTCGTCGAGCACCTTCGCTCTGACTGTATCAGTGAGAGGGATCTCCCAGTGGCCAACCACTTCAATTCTGCGCCCCACTCCCGCGCTGGCCTCATGAACTGTCAAACTAAGACCACAGGCAGGCAGCTGAATAAAAAGGCTAGGGGGAGAAGGGGTAAAATGGCCAGGAGGAGGTGGGGGGTGGTGGGGAGTGCAAAGTAACAGGCAAGAGGCGATAATTGGACATGAATAGGAGGACAGGAGAAGAAAGGTGAGAGTTGATCAGGGAACGAGATGATTCTGTGAATGCAGGGCTGGAGGGAAGAGAGAGAGAGGGAAGGAGAGAGAGAGAGAGAGAGAGAGAGAGAGAGAGAGAGAAAGATTAACACACATTGTTCGAAGTTCATAGCTTGTCAGAGTACATGCATGCACTATTCCCTTTAAGCTGTCCGCACACTCACATTTTGCAACCAGCGCACAAAGGAAATGAATGAGCGAGGAGAGCGCGTCGAAAGAATCAAAGAGTTGTTGATCCAAACCAAGGATTTTATTAACTAGAAGACTGGAGCGCATCACATGTAGGTCGACCAGTCCAGAATGACCTGGTCTGGCTAGGAGCAATCCTTTAAGACCTGCCAGTAGGTGTGGCTATGCTCTCAGCCAATTACCACCATCCTATACCACAATCTGTACATAGACACATTGGTGATAGAATCTGTACCATCACAGTACACACAAATGGTTAGTCACCTAAAATAATGTAGTGGCTAATAATTTTACTTATTGAAAATAATCTCTTCTGTTAACTACTCAGTTGGTTAATCAAGTAGTTAATCATAGTGTATTGCATGCCAATACAGTTTTATTAGCTATGAGATGGAACCATAGAAAACTACAGCATAGAAAACAGGCCATTCGACCCTTTGAGTCTGTGCTGAAAACTTTACTCCACTAGTCCCATTGACCTGCTCCCATTCCATAACCCTCCAGACCTCTCCCATCCATGTATCTATCCAGTTTATTTTCAAAACTTAAGAGTGAGCCCACTTTTACCAGCCCCTTCCACCCTCCCATCACTCTCTGTGAAGAAGATCCCCCTTGTGTTCCCCCTAAACCTTTCCCCTTTCACCCTAAAGCCATGTCCTCTCGTATTTATCTCTCCCAATCCAAGTGGAAAGAGCCTGCCCGCATTTACTCTGACTATACCCCTCATAATTTTGTAAACCTCTATCAAAGCTCCCCTCATTCTTCTATGCTTCAAGGAATAAATTCTCAACCTGTTTACTCTTACCCTGTAACTCAACTCCTGAAGACCCAACAACATCCTAGAAAATCTTCTCTGCACTCTTTCAATCTTACTGGTATCCTTCCTGTAGTTTGGTGACCAGAATTGCACACAATACTCCACATTTGGCCTCACTGTTGTCTTATACATCCTCACCATAACATCCCAACTCCTGTACTTAATACTTTGATTTATGAAGGCCAAGATGCCAAAAGCTTCCTTTACAATCCTGTCTACATGTGTCTACATAGGCTGTGCCAAAATTATCTTGAAACAATTTCAACCTTACATTTGCACAAGCATTCAGTGTGCAAAGACTTTTGTCACAGGAAAAAGAAATGTGCACAACATCAGATTTTTGCTCTCACTGACGACTAAAAATTAGAGGGAAAATTTTATATATTACATCACAAACAACCCTGAGAATCTTTTCCTGAGGGCATAGCAGAATTTCTACTTATTGGTCATGCAAAAATAAAATTGTACACAAGAAAAGATATGTATACAATAGAGAGAAATTAAAATAAAGGACGTAATGTAAACAAACTGACTGTGCCATACAGAAAATACATTTTCAATAATAAACAATGGGCAAAATAAGAGTCCTTAAATGAGTCTCTGAGTTTGTCATTGAGGAATCTGATGGTGGAGGCTGTTCCTGAACCTGGTGGGTGTGAATCTCGTGGCACCGAGACCTCTTTCCCGATGGCAGCAGCGAGAACAGAGTATGCGCTGAGTAGGGTGGATCCTTGATGATCACTGCTGCTCTCCGACTGCAGCGTTCCCCGTAGATGTTCTCAATGGGGGGAGGTAGGGTTTTGCCTGTGATGCCCTGGGCTGTCCCCACTACCTTTTGCACGGCTTTCTGCTCAAAGGTATTGACGCCCCCATAGCAGTCTTTCTACTCCACATCTGAGGAAATTTTAGCAGTTTTTTTGACAAGGTCTGCGAGTCTCCTTAAACTCCTGGAAAAATATGGCTCGCTGACGTGCCTTCTTCACAATGACATTCTTGCGTTGGGTCCAGGAAAGGTGATCTGAGACCACGACTCCCGGGCATTTAAATTTGTTCTCCCCTCTCCCCCTCTGAATCCCCCGATGTTCTCTCTGAAACTCCCGACCAAAACTTTTTCCTCTCTCTCTGCCCCTCTCTGGATTAAGAACAAAACAACGACCGAGTATAGCACAGTGGAAGTTTTCTGTAACCTCTCCTAATGTGGTTTGAAGCAATTTTCCACAATTGTGCTTTTACTCTCTAAATAGTTGCAATCGGAGCCCTCCTGTATTTTCTCAGTGACAAAAAGATGCACATTTAATCTTTCTGAAAAATAGAGTTAGAACATTGAACATTACAGCACAGTACAGGACTTTCAGCCCACGATGTAAACCTACTCCATAACAATCTAATTTTTACCCCCATGACCCACTATTTTTCTATCTAAGAGTTATTTGTATTTAAGAGCTATTGTACCAGCCTCCTCTCCCAGCAGTGCATGCCAGACACTCACCACTGCCTGAGTAAACTCTTATCTCTATTGCTGCCCCTAGACTAGACTTTCCTCCATTCACCTTGAACTGACGTCCTTTGGCTCGTGTGCTTGATATTGCCACCCAGGATAAAGGCGCTGGCTGTCCACCCCTTTTATTTGAATAAAATATTCAAAACAAATATTTGCAAGGACATGTTTGGGGTGCATGTTCGTCTCTGATGTGAAGGAGAATCATCGAATTGGGATTCAGGTGGTCCTGAGGCCAATTCATATGGAACAATCCCTCTCCATTCATAATCGGAATTTATTATCATGAACGAGTCACGAAATTCGGTGTTGTGCAGCCGCGTTACAGTGGAAACTTTCATATCATAACCATCTTACTTTAAAAAATAAAAATAATAGCGCCCAAAAAGTAAGGCAGGGTCTTTGGTTCATTGATCATTCATGAATCTGATAGCGGCGGGGAAGAAGCTGTCCTTGTGCCGCTGAGAGCTCATCTTCAGGCTCCCACACCTTTTCCCCGATGGTAGCAGGCGTGGCCTGGGTGGTGGGGGTCTTTAAGGATAGAGGCTGCTTTCTTAAGACATCATGCCGATGTCCTTGAGGGAGTGGTCTGGTGCCCATGATGTCGCAGGCCGAGTTAATGACCCTCTGGAGTTTATTCTTGGCCTGAGCGTTGGCGCCTTCACACCAGGCAGCGATGCAACCAGCTCTCCATGGTGCACTTGTAGACGTTTCAACAGAACCGTCCCCCCTCCCCCCTGTTAGCTGGGGTTCCCCCTTCAACTATTACCTCCTGCCTTTGGGACTGTGTTCCCCCGCCGCCCCTCCCCACCACATTCTGCTCATACACTAATGAAGGGCTCAAGCCCGAAACGTCGGTTCTGTATCTTTATCTTTGCTACACAAAGGACACTGTTTGAGCTGCTGAGTTTCTCCAGCGCTGTGTTTTTACTTCAACCACGGTGTCTGCAGACTTTCGGGCTTTACTCATGGGGAACAACTCACGCTCTCCCAGTAGGTCACCGAGTTGAATCAAAGTTCATTCTACATGCAGCCTGCTTACTTACAGAATAATAGAGTCAGTTATCCTTCACGCACTCATTTTCAAGCCCGTTCCAACTCTATATAATCTGTGTGTGTAAGTCAAGAATTTGAGGCACTGATTGGGACTTTTTAAAAAACGTTACTGGCTGTGGAACGCACGTGATCTTCAGCAACGAACTCCAAAGCACTCTGGTTGAAGGTGCAAAGGCAGGAATCGTTGTAACCAGCAATCTCCCATGAAGCTGGTAATGCAACCAGTCACTAATTTCAAAGCTCAGCGATAATAGAGCCACGTCTCCCAAGCCCTCTGGAAACAACATCTGGCTACATCGATCAAACCACAAGGAAAGGCTGCACTTAGTCGCTGTGAACTTAAAAGCTCCCCACATCTGGTAGAGATTTAGAGCCTCTCGTGTTTCAATGCTAACCAATGAAAAATGCAATTTTTCTGACCAAATTCTTTGGTAAATACCTTTCCAAAACATGGTGTCTAATGAAATGTATTTATTTATTTATTATTTGATATTTTTTTAACATTCATATTAATTAAAAATGGTGCGGGTGACTCACAGCGACTTTCTGTGGGCTGCAGAACCCCCTTTAAAACTAATTCTACCCCCCCCCCAGGAGAAAAAGGAATCTTGGGGGATGTATGCAACGTTACGTATGCACTGAATTTTAAACATACGGCATGGTAACAGGCCATTCCGGCCCACGAGTCCGTGGCGCCCAATTAACCCACAACCCCCCACCCCGGTACGTTTCGGAGGAAACCAGAGTCCCCCTGGGGAAAAACGTACAAACTCCTTACAGACAGTGAGGGATTCAAACCCCAGTCCGGTCCCGATCGCTGGCGATGGAAAGGTGTTGCACTAACCGCTACGCCCACCACACTCTGACAATAAATCTGAAATCTGAGAAATCTAATGAACAAAGTTTGTTGATAATTTAACTCTTAATGTAGAAGGTACAAATGGAGAAAGAAATAGCCTGTACACTATGGTTAAGTTGGTCACATTCTCACCTGGTGAGAAAGGTTCTTCTTCATGAGCAGCTGAATAGGTTAATTCGAACATTGAAGATGACGAAAAGAGTAGTTTTTTTAGAGTAAAGACAAGTCAAGTTTATGGTCATCTGATTGACTATAAACAAAAGTACAATCTGGCGGAACCACAACCAGACATAACTCACACACAGATAAACAATACATATACAAGACAAGTGATCATGTATACAAATAATTAATGTTTTCTGAATATGAGAGTCTCGGAGGGTCAGTGTGAGCGGTTCCTTTGGTCGTTCAGTGTTCTCGCTGCCCGTGGGAAGAAGCTGCTCCTCAGCCTGGTGGTGCTGGCTCTGATCCTCCTGCATCTCTTCCCCGACGGGAGCAGCTGAAAGATGCCGTGTGCGGGGGTGGAAGGGGTCCTCAATGATTTTGCCTGCCTTCTTCAGACTGCGATCCTGGCAGATCATGTTGACGGGGGGGAGGGAGGCTCTAGCGATCCTCTCTGCCACTCTTCTGCTCCTGTGGATTGACCTCCGATCCATTCCTCTGCAGCAACCGTACCGCACTGTGATGCAGCCCGGCCAGGACGTTCTTGATAGTGACCGGTAGCTTTGCCCGCTGCAGTCACTGCTGCACCTTCCTGAGAAGTGAGGAGATATTGAGTGTCCACGATAGGTCACTAACTTAATGAACTCCATGGAACTTGGAGCTCTCCACTCTCTATGACAGAGTTGTTGATGTGTAGCGGAGGGTGGTTATTCCTGGTCCTCCAGAAGTCCGCGATCATCTCCTTTGTCTCATCATTATTAAGAGTCAGGTTGTTACTCTTGCACGGTACCATGGGATTTTCCCTCTCTTCTCTGTAGGAAGTTCATGGCAGGTAGATAGGCACCCACCCCCCTGCTGAGAGACTGTGCCTCTCCCCCCTTGCAGTTACCCTCATGCCCCTCGATTAGTTTTGATGTCGACTTTGAATAGGATGATAAATAAACTTGAACAGTTGTGGGGTTCATTCAGAAGCCTGATGGCTACAGGGAAGGAACGGTCTTCAAGCCTTTTGGTGTACAGTTGTACACTCTGAAGCCTTCTGCCTGAAGGGTGGAGAGAGGAGAGTGTGTCCGGGCTGGGATGGGTCAGTCAGTGTGGGTGTTCCCTATCCTCGACAGCGAGGGCTGCAGATGGACAAGCCATCAAGTCTTGCATCACTTAAAGAAACAGCAGGCCCATCAACCCATCGAGACCATGCTTTAATTAACACATTAATTCCAAATGAATCCCTTTTATTATTTTATTAATGCAACATACATGATACGCTTCAACTTTTGTTTCCATGAGCATTTCCCGTCGCCCCTAACAACAGGGGAAGAGAGTCCCTTCAGAGACACTGAGTGTCCGTGGATTCATTTCCAGTGCTCCCGCAGCCTCCGCAGTCGCAGAGATCCGTCGGAAACCCGGGCTCCAGGTCCAAACCTCTGACGTGATCAGGAGGACCTCAGCACCCTCTCAAATCCTGGTTCCTAGACCTGGTTCCCGTGAGTGAGTCTCCAGCAGCCCGCAGCCAGTACGGGACCCCCGACCACGAGTCGCCCGCAGCCTGGATGAGTGCCCTCTGGTACTTGGCCCATGTCCCGAAGGGACAGCTGCTCCCCCTCCACCATCAGACTCCTTAACAACAAACTCAATCAGGGACTCATTGAGGAATCTTAATCTGTCTGGAACACTCAATGTCACCAAAATTAAGGAACCAATGGTGGACTTCAAGAGGGTAAAACCAGAAGTGTATGATCCAATGATCATTATAGGGTCAGTGGTGGAGACGGTGAGCAAATTTTAAGTTAAAATTCCTGGGAGATACTATTCCAGAAGGCCTTTCCTGGACCTAACACCCAAAGGTCACTGTGAAGTAAGTACGCCCGCATCTCTACTCCCTCAGGAGTTTGCAGAGGCTTGATATGATGTCAAAAAACCTTGGCAGGCATCTACAGTTGTGTAGGGGAAAGTGTGCTGAGCGGCTGCATCACGGCCCGGTATGGGTACACACCAGAGTGCAAAGCCCTGCAAAAGGTAGTTACATCACAGGCACAACCCTCCCCATCGTTGAGAACGCCTACGGGGAACGCTGCTGTCGGAGAGCAGCAGCGATCATCAAGGACCCCCACCTCCACCCGGCACACGCTCTGTTCTCGCTGCTGCCATCGGGAGAGAGGTAGACTCGCACCCACCCGATTCAGGAACAGCCTCCACCATCAGACTCCTCAGCGACAAACTCAGTCAGGGCCTCATTTAAGGACTCTGACTTTATCCTTTAATTGTTATTGAAAATGTATTCTCTGTATTGCAGTTTGTTTCCACTTGTTTCTTGTTCACAGTTTTCTGTTTTGTACATGCATATTTTCTTGAGAACAGTTTTTTTTTATAGTAGAGATTCTGTCCGGCCTGCAGGAAAAAGGATCTCCTAATGTCATGGATGTACTCCGACAATAAATCTGGATTTTGAATATTCCCTTTCTTTATTTCCAGACTGTATTTAATTTCATTTTTCCCAAGTCAGCATTCATCTCATTTTTAAACCACATCCAAGAACATCCCAGAGGGTGGTGAATCTGTGGAATTCATTGCCACAGAGGGCAGTAGAGGCAGGTTCATTAAATCTTTTTTCTTTGGCCTGGCTTCGCGAACGAAGATTTATGGAGGGGGTAAAAAGTCCACGTCAGCTGCAGGCTCGTTTGTGGCTGACAAGTCCGATGCGGGACAGGCAGACACGGTTGCAGCGGTTGCAGGGGAAAATTGGTTGGTTGGGGTTGGGTGTTGGGTTTTTCCTCCTTTGCCTTTTGTCAGTGAGGTGGGCTCTGCGGTCTTCTTCAAAGGAGGTTGCTGCCTGCCAAACTGTGAGGTGCCAAGATGCACGGTTTGAGGCGTTATCAGCCCACTGGCGGTGGTCAATGTGGCAGGCACCAAGAGATTTCTTTAGGCAGTCCTTGTACCTTTTCTTTGGTGCACCTCTGTCATGGTGTCCAGTGGAGAGCTCGCCATATAACACGATCTTGGGAAGGCGATGGTCCTCCATTCTGGAGACGTGACCCATCCAGCGCAGCTGGATCTTCAGCAGTGTGGACTCGATGCTGTCGACCTCTGCCATCTCGAGTACTTTGACATTAGGGATGAAAGCGCTCCAATGGATGTTGAGGATGGAGCGGAGACAACGCTGGTGGAAGCGTTCTAGGAGCCGTAGGTGGTGCCGGTAGAGGACCCATGATTCGGAGCCGAACAGGAGTGTGGGTATGACAACGGCTCTGTATACGCTTATCTTTGTGAGGTTTTTCAGTTGGTTGTTTTTCCAGACTCTTTTGTGTAGTCTTCCAAAGGCGCTATTTGCCTTGGCGAGTCTGTTGTCTATCTCGTTGTCGATCCTTGCATCTGATGAAATGGTGCAGCCGAGATAGGTAAACTGGTTGACCGTTTTGAGTTTTGTGTGCCCGATGGAGATGTGGGGGGGCACTAGATATATTTCTTCAGTATAAGGGTATTAAAGGTTACGGAGAGAAGGCGGGGACGGAGTACTGAACTTTAAGGTCAGCCATGATCTCGTTGAATGGCGGAGCAGGCTCGAAGGGTTGAATGACCTACTCCTGCTCCTATCTTCTATGTTTCTAATACTCATTTCTCAGAAATTTCACTTCCAAATTAGTTGATCTTTTAAAATGGACATTATTAATTTGGGTTTCAGTTACATACAGTAAAATTCCCTTCAAAAAACTGGCAAAAAAAAATGTTGCAGAAAATAAATAGGTAACAAAAAATGTGAAAGCAAAAAATTGGCATCCCCCAGTTCACCAATCCAAGCAATGCACAATCTCAAGCAACCGGCATATCCCCTTATCCGGCATCCACCGATCCCTATAGGTGCCCAATAATTGTGATAGTACAGATTCTATCACCAATGTGTATATGTACAGATTGTAGTGTAGGATGACTGTGATTGGCTGAGAGCAGAGCCACGCCTACTGGCAGGTCTTAAAGGGTTGCTCTTAGCCTGACCAGGTCATTCTGGACTGGTCGACCTCCATGGGATATGCTCCAGTCTTCTAGTTAATAAAAGCCTTGGTTTGGATCAACAAGCTTTTGATTCTTTCGATGCGCTCTACAATAATATCCTATGATGTCAGA
Source organism: Narcine bancroftii (assembly GCF_036971445.1). Lineage (NCBI taxonomy): Eukaryota > Metazoa > Chordata > Chondrichthyes > Torpediniformes > Narcinidae > Narcine > Narcine bancroftii. Next base: position 62,548,785 of record NC_091481.1, read on the forward strand.
TCTCTCATGCTAAGGATTAGATGGCAGTGTTAATCGCCATCTAACTCTCAGCCTAGGCAGTTTTCACACCCCAGTGTTCTCCCACTAACAATTCGGTTGCATGGTGAGCACAAAGCTGTTCGGGCCCCAGCGATCGGCACCGGGATTCAAATCCCATGCTGTCTATAAGGAGTTTTTCCTGGGTCTGCGTAGATTTTCCCCCTGGGGTTCTGGATTCCTCACACCCTCCAAAACCTATGGTGGCTGTAGGTCAATTGGGCGTAATTGAATGACACGGGCTCGTGGACCAAAAGGGACACAGCACAGCAACATTTATGTCTAAATTTAAATTTAATTAAAAATGTAAAGCAAAAGAACTTTGTTGATTGGCATCTGTGTGTTTATGTATCTGGGCACCAAGCTCTGGAATTCCTAATCCTGGGATAAAGCCTCTCGTTCTCCTCGCGCCACCCATCTGAGCAGCCCACTCCACCCTGGAACAGATCTAAAGATCCTTGTATGATGCACCTTAGGGCAGCTGGAAAAGGCACTTCATCGGTGACTACAGGATGCTGGGAACAAATCACCTGTTCAGCTAGTCAACCGGTGTCCGCGGAAGGAGAAGAATAGTCAACATTTCTGGGCCTGAGCCACTGGTATTGGTAAGGACACTTGGCATTGGTCAAGTCAAGGTCTTGATGAAGGGCTCCAGCCCAAGGTGTTGACTATTCTATTTCTCCCACTGATGCCGCCCAGCCTGCTAAGTTCCCCAAGAAGTTTGTTTGTTCACAGGTAGCTGGTTGCCATCAGACTCTCGTAAACTTCTACAGGACCATGGAGAGTATTCTGGCTGGATGCCTGGTATGGAGGCGCCAACTCTCAGGACTAGAATAGACTCCAGAGGGTGGTTAACTCAGCCTGCGACGTCACAGGCACCAGACTTCACTCCATCGAGGACGTCGACATGTTGGTGCCTTAAAAAAACAGCCTCTTATCCTCAAAGGACCCCCCACCACCCAGGCCGGGCCCTCTTCACACTGCTCCTGTCAGAGAAAAGGTACAGGAGCCTAAAGGTGAGCACTCAGCGGCACAAGAACAGCCTCTTCTCCTCCGCCATGAGATTTCTGAATGATCAATGAACCTTACTTTTCGTGCCCTATTATTTTTATTTTTTTTAAGGTAAGATGGTTATAACATGAATGTTTGCACTAGGCTGCTGCCAGAAAACACTGAATTTCACAATAAATCCTGATTCCATATGCTCATGCCCGAACTTCAAGAGTTAATAACTGATTGAATAAAGACAGATTGTTCCTGTCTTGTAGAAGCTGCCAGCCTTCCTTCAACTTTACAAACTTGAGTGTCTGTTCCTAATTATCGTAGTTTCCTTCCGGTCATGTTATTTGAACCATCTGGAGTACACGTATGCTAAGCACGGTCTTACTCTATCAAAGGTAAGTCCTTCTGTTTTATATTTGCAATCGTTCTTTTCTCTTCCGCATCCTGACGATGTGCTTCCCCACCAATGCTCTGTCAATCCCCACTGGATCTTGCTGAGTTTCATTGACGACGAGAGGAATGGCAAGAGGGATTTAACGGAGCTCGACTTCCCCCGCTGAGGGACATTTAGCTCATGAAGCCCCTCAAATCCTGCCAACAGCTTACTTTGTAACCCACTCTAAACTGTAGTGGAAATAGTTGCTACCCCCTCCACCATCAGACAGCTGAACAACGGACTCATTCAGAGACTCGTCCTTTGCACATTGTTTATGACTGATGATTTATATTTCTGCATTTGCACAGTCAGTTTGTTTACATTTCTGTCTTTCTGAGTAGAAATTCTGCCAGGCCCCCCCCCCCCAGGAAAAAGAATCTCAGGGTTGTATGTGATGTGACAATAAATTTGAGTTTGAACTGCGCTTGAGAGATACCTCGGGGGCAAAACGCGGGACCGGAAAAAAAACCACATACAAATGGTGGAGAAACTCAGCAGGTCATTTATATTGCAAAAGCTTTGGCCTTGAGCCCCTTCATCAAGGAGAGATACCTCAATCTGTTTATAAATTGAGATGTGTGGTGGAGCATTCTCAGAAATCCGTGGATGTTGAATTTCAGATCAAAATTTGTCATTCACATTGAAGATACAAGATTCAAAAGTGTGGGACAAGTTTGTTCTTCCAGGATAGCAATCGCCCAGTTTGGAATAAGTGTTCCCAGGAACTTGGCAAAGACAGTGGTACCATCATCCAACAGTCCTCTCCCATGACACTAACAGCATTCACACGGTGATCCAAATATAATCAATCTCAATAAATGTTTGTTGCCGGTAATTTTGGTAACATTGGTAATTCTAGAAATGCAATGAAGCAGGGAAGTATGCAGACGCCATGATTGCAGTGAAAACACAGAACTCAGCAAGTCTCGCAGAGTCCTTAGGAGGGAGGGATATGTTGCCGACGCTTTGGGCCTGAGCCCTCGTTCAGGGTACAAGCAAAAATGCAGGCTCAATAAAGACTGAGGGGGGGGCCAGCGGGGAGAGAATAGGAGGAGTCTTTCAGACCAACAAGTAGAAGGTGCTGTTGGATATGATAAGGGGAAAGTTGAGAAATGATTTCAGCTCTGTGAAAGGAGACAGATGGAAAAGGGAAGAGGGAAAGAGAGAGAGAGAACTAAAGGGAAAGGAAACAGGGGGACAGGGATAGGTAGGTAGTTTTCATGGAAACTGGAGAAGTCAATGCTAATGGTATCCGGTTGGAGGGTGCCCAAACTGAAGATGAGGAGTTGTTCCTCCAACTTGCAGGTGGTCTCGGTCTGGCAGTGCACGAGACCATGGACAGGCATGCCAGCAAGGGAATGTTACAAGGAATTGAAAGCGTGGCCACTGGGAGATCCACGCTATTGCGGCCGACAGAACCAACAGATCAATCTCCTAATCTGCGCCCAGTAATTCTGAGTCCCATCTTCATCACAAAGTCATGGATTAATATCACAGATGAGTAGACCTTTCCCCTGTGAAGCAGTCACGTTGCGGTTTCTTCCATACCTCCATCGATTACATGAGACTGCACGGTAAGTGCAGTGCTGTTCCAGCACCAGCAATTGGACCTGGGGTTCGAATCTCGCGCTGTCTGTAAGGAGTTGCACATTCTCCCCGAGTCTACGTGGGTTTCCTCCCACCCTTCAAAATGAACCAGGGACTGTAGGTCAATTGGGTGTAATTGGGCGGCAACAGGCTCGCGGGCCTGTAACCATGCTGTATGTCTAAATTAAAAAGAAATGTTAAAAATTTTAATTTATGAAGTGAAAAGAAAGCAAAATGCACTTTGACCCCCGGGAGAGTGGGGGCACAGGGACTCGAATGAGAATGCTGGTTTAGGGGGATGCAGGCAGGTGGGCGGGACATTTGGGTCAGTCTGGGCAGTCTGGACCTGTTTCCATACTGTTGAACTCCATGGCCCTTTTTTTTTAAAACAAGAGATCCCACAATGCGGCTGTAAAGAAGACCCGTGATTAAGCCGGCTTTGCTTGTTTACACTGTCCCAGTGTTTCAGTTTACACAGCACGTCGGCATTCCGGGAACCAAAGAGCTGTGACTGGCAACACACAACAGTGAGAGCATCAGCAGTTAGCATGACATATAACATACACATCCTTTCCCGTCCTGGCCCCCCGCCTCGCCCTTTTCACTCAGACGTCAATGCAATGCTGTGACTAGCTCTGCTGTCAGCTTAAAGGCAGGACTGCAATGACCCACCCCCCCCACCCCCCCAATCCATGTTCGTACATTTTACACAGAAGGCCTTGAAGATATACGACTCAAGTCCGTGCCCGTGAAGACAACTTCACACAACCTTTGTTGGCTTTCTTTCTCGAAGAATGGCAACCATGATGGGTGAGCAACTGGTTGATGGATAGATACAAAGCTTTCAAAACACAAGTCACACGGCAGATGACATCCTTCCCCCAGCCATATTTTTCTGAGGTAATGCCGCTATATTTTGGAGTTTGTTCCATTTACTGAGTTCTCGAAAGCTTCGGGCACATGTGTTTAATTTTCTGGCTATTAACATGACAGAGCCCTGAATACTGTCCGCCTTTTATTCCCACTAATGTCAACCAACATCCTGGCCATCCCTCGTCCATGCATCAGATGGTTGCAACCCGTTTAGATGCCACCTTCTGCAGTGAAGAGAAGGTGATGTATACCAATTATGAAGATCTTTTTTTAAATTAACTCGAGCAGTTAGGAACCAAGAGCCTCTGTCGATACTGAAATCAGGACTGCAAACAATCTCAGTGGATTGAGCAGGGTCTCCACCCCCACTTTGTGAATGGTTGGTTTAGAAGGCTATGGCCCAGGTGGATTCGTGTGGGCGCACTTCCTGAGAAGACTGAAGCAGGCAAGGCTACCGGCCTTCTAAAGGCGACCGATCAAGAGCGTCATGGCCGGTTGCATCACGCTGCGGCACCATTGCTGGATCAGAGGTCAATCCACAGGACCGTAAGAGTGGCAGAGAGGATCACTGGAGTCTCCCTTGCCTCCCACCCACCCCCCACCCCCCGCCCACCATTGATGTAATCTACCTGGACAGTTGTCTGAGCAGGGTGCGCAAAATCGTTGAGGACCCCTTCCACCCCGTACACGGCATCTTTCGGCTGCTCCTGTCGGGGAAGAGATACAGGAGGATCAGAGCCAGCACCTCAGTTCCTCAGCTTCTTCCCACGGTCAAAGGGACTGCTCACACTGACCATCCGAGTCTCATACATTCATGAAACAATATGTATTTATTTATGTATATGAATACTTGTCCTGCATGTGTACTGTTTGTCTGTATATGCTGTTGCGTCCCCCAGTCCTGCTTCAAACACAACCCAGCTTTTTGCAATCAAATCATCTGTATCCTATTACGGCGACTGAGATTTAAAAACCCTTCAAGCTCAGCCCTGTTCAGCCCGACGCGGTCGGTTCACCAACTCTCTTTTTCTTTCTCTTTTAAAGTTATGTTGACTTCCTAACTGGCTACAAAGGGAGCTTTTAATCAAATCTGTGGAAAGAAAGGCTATTATTTCTATTGCACTGTCCTGAAGAACCATTAAAGAGCAGCGATATGCCAATTTGTAATCAGCAAAACCCCACCAATAAGGAGAACATTGAACATTACAGGCCCTTCAGCCCACTATGTAAACCTACCCCACAACAAGTTAATTTTCCCTTCCTTCAGACCTTTAATCCCTCTTTTTTTTCCTTGTGTCCATTTGCCCGTCAGAGTGTTTTAAATGTCCCTATTGGACCAGCCTCCACCACCACCCCCTGGCAATGCATTCCAGGCGCCCACCAAATGTGAGGATGAACTGATTGGCTGAAAACCAGACAATAGCGTCCTTTGCCATAGTATTTGTTTTCTGGGTCACAATCATTCTGGTCTCCCAATAAAGTCTGCAAAGCTGAGTTAAAGATGTTAATAAAATGCGATACTGATGTTAAAAGGAGGATCCGGGCAGACCTGATTGGAATTAAGAACACACAGAAATGCTGGAAGAATTCAGCCAGTCTCGCAGCGTCCATCAGGAGGATGCTTTTGGGCCTGAGGCCTTCTTCAAGGCATCAGCAAAAATCACCTAAATTAGACGAGAGAGAAAGAGGAGAATGGGAGATGGAGGTGTCCAGGCCAACAAAGGGGTTGACTGGATATGATAAGAGGAGAGGTGAGAATTGATTTTGGTTCCGTGAAAGGAGACAGATGAAAAGGGAAGAGAGAGAAAAACAGAGAGAGAACGAGGAAAGGAGAAAACGAAGGTGGGGGGGTAGTTTAACAGAAACCCCGAGGTCAGACCCAATTAGGAGCTCATGACATTGCTGCACTGAGCACCGAGAAGTGACCCAGACCAAAACAGCTCTAGCCCATACACAATAGAAAAGGAGGGAAAATGAAGGGCTCTGTGTACATTAGCCCAGTGTCCCTGAACCATTGTGGGCTCTGTTGGAGGCATCCTGACTATTCTGTTCCTGAAGACCCATCAGTCGGGCCTCTCTTATTTGGGAGCCAGAGGTTTATGAGACCTATACAATTGCACACCTTGTTCCTGACAGAAGGCTCAGGCACAGGATGTTGGGCCTTCCTGCAAATTCATTGTTCTATTTCTCTATGAACCAACTGTCTCTGCAGAAGTCACTGCTGCACCCTGTACCTGTGAAGGACTTGGGAAAAGTTGAGTTGATAGAAGAGACGTTTCTTGTAGATTGGGTCTAGGTAGACACACTTGCACAATATGCATGTGTGCACACCCTTAGATCTAGATGTGCGCGCGCACACACACAATCAAACACAGAGACACAAACACATACGCACGTGTGTACACACACACACACACACACACACACACACACACACACACAAACACACACAATTAAATACAGTTACACAAACACACGTGTACACACACACACACACACACAACCAAACACAGAGACATAAACACACACCCATGCATGTACACACACACAAAATCAAACACACAGACACAAACACACACACACACAAATACAGACACACACATAGAGTGGTTTCTTATTCCATGGGGGATGTCAAACAGCTGGATTCTTTATTTTGAGCTCAAAGTTATTTCACATTCCAAAGGAGCTCATAATTTGACACATAACCCTCACTGGTTTCTGAATTTCCTCCTCCCCTTTAGTTTAAAAAAACACTGCCAAAATAAATAAATTTGGCAGAACAAGCTCATTTTTACAGCTGAGTCTAAGCATTTTCCTCTCCCTCTCTCTTTCTCTCTCTCTCTCTCTTCCTGCCCCCCCCCCCCCCCCCCCAGCTAATCAGGGCTCTTTAGCTCAGTGGAGACATTTGGAACCTGAGAAAGAGAGAGAGGGCAGGGACAGAAGGGAACAGGAGGGAGGGAGTGAGGGAGCAGAAAAAATAGAGGAGGAAACAAAGGGATCCAGATAGCATTCCACCGATCGGGATGCAGAGCGAAGTGGGAAGACCTGGCCAGTTGCACAAATGCCTGCAGATTCCTTGAAAGGTTTCAGTTGCATCAATATTGAACAGTACAGCAAAGATCACGAGAGAGGGAGAACAAGGAACTGTTAAAAACTTAATTTAGCTCTTTAGAACAAGACGAATGGGAGGCAGTGGAGTGGTTTAATTCCCTTTCTCCTGACTTTGCTTCTCTCTCCCGGGTGTTCGAAGGAGATTTTCTTCTGACAAGCTCAGCTGGTAAGTCCATGCAACCACTTGTCTCTTGCACAGCTGACTGTGTCTGATCCTGAGGTTGGGTGCGGGAGCTCTGAGCTTACAGGCTGAGGAGAAGGAGTTTGGGGGGTGGGGGGGGTGGGGGGTGAAGGGGGAGAATTTGGATGTGGAGTGTTTGTAAAAGTACCGGGTGGCAGAGGGAGAAAAGCCTTGGAAAATAAGAACTGAGAGTTTTTTGTGTGTGGAGCATCAAATGGTACAGCACATGAACAGGCCCTTTGACCCATGATGACAAAGTAAACTCATCTCTCCTCCCTGCATTTGGTCTGTATCCCTCTACCCCACCTGCCTTGTCTGCAATACCTGTTTCCCTGGCCATGCGTTCGAGGCACCCACCACTCACAGTGCTCTTGCCTTCAAAATCTCCTTTAAACTTTTCCCTTTTCAGATTTCAAATTTATTGTCAGAGTACATACATGACATCAATACAACCCCGAGATTCCTTTTTTCTGTGGGCCAGGCAGAATTACCACTTACTGATAGTGCAAAATAAAAACTGTACACAACATACACGTGAGCAAGTAAAGAAATGTAAATAAACTGACTGTGCAACACAGAAAAAATAAAAATATCAACAAAGTGCAAAGAGTCCTTAAATTAGTCCCTGATTGAGTTTGTCGTTGAGGAGTCCGACGGTGGAGGGGGAGCAGCTGTTCCTGAACCTAGTGATGCGAGTCTTGTGCAACCGATACCTCTTTCCTGATGGCTGCAGCGAGAACAGAGCGTGTGCCAGGTGGTGTGGATCCTCGATGATCGCTGCTGCTCTCTGATGGCAGCGTTCCCCCTAGACGTTCTTGGAGATGGGAACAAGCAAAAACTCCAGAGGGTTGTTAACTTGGTATGCGACCTCACAGGCACTCCATCGAGGACATCGGCATGAGGAGTGTCTTAGAAGAGCAGCCTCTATCCTCAAAGACCCCCACCACCCAGGCCATGCCCTCTTCACTCTGCTACCATCGGGGAAAAGGTATAGGAGCCTAATGATGAGGACTCTGGCACAAGGACAGCTTCTTCCCCGCTGCCATCAGATTCCTGAATAATCAATGAACCAAAGACACTGCCTTACTTTTTGTACATTATTTTTTTTAAATTTTTTTATTTCTTGTTGTAAAAGTGGTTTATATAAAAGTTTGCTCTAGGACACTGCTGCAAAACATCAAATTTCATGACTTGTTCAAGATAATAAATTCTGATTCTGACAAGTTGCTAAATGTGAGGTTCTCCACTTTGGGAGGAATACTGGATGACCAGATTATTATTTAAATGGCAAGCGATTGCAGCGAGCTGCTATGCAGAAGGGCTTGTGCATGAACCGCAAAAGGTTGGTTTGCAGGTACAGAAGGTTATCAAGAAGGAAATGGAATTGTGGCCTTCATCGCTGGAGGGATTGAATTTAGGAGCAGGGAGATTCTCCTGCAACTGTACAAGGTCCTGGCGAGGCCGCATCTGGAGGACTGCGTGCAGTTCTGGTCTCCTTACTTCCCCCCCCCTCCCATTCCCAGAGCTCTCCAGCCCTTGTCTGAGGGGGTGGAGATCCAGTTGTCATGTTGGAACCTCAGCAGCCAATCGACGCATAGCAAGATCCCACAGACAGCAATGTCATTGAAGCGGGGATGTCCCTGAGGGGTCCCAGCCACACCCTCTGTTAATGTTTAATCACTGTCTAGGCAGCCTGCAAACACTTGCTGCCCTCCGACCCCATTTTGAATTGAGAAATTCACAGAAAGTATGGTGAGCAAACGGCAAGCAAAAAGATTGATCACCATAATGGTAGCATTATAACCTGAGCAGGCAGAGCCAAGGCAACTACCTTCACAATGGTGTCCTACCAACCTCCCAGTCATGGGCTCTGTCAGTGTCGCCTCCCCTCTACCCTGGTCCAATCAGCCCCTGAACCCATCACCCAGCCACTCATTCTCCTTCATCTCTCGGAGAGAAAGGGCTTCCTCTTGAATGACGAGCTGTCCCAATAGAAGAGGATTCTACAAGAGGTAGAAGCAGAACCAAGCCCATCGACCCTTCTCTGCCATTCAAATAATGACTGGTATATTTTACAAACTAATTAAGCCCAAAGGTTAATTCATGATGAACATTTTATTACTTTCTTGCTTCACAAACCCTGACACAAAATGAGCCCGGCCATTTTTTCTCAGAAAAATATGTCTCTTTGTGTTTTGCAGTTAGTAATGGTGACTCAAAGGCTTCTTGGACATATCTTGCTCTTCATTTCTCTGACACCTGCGGCCGGGGCCCCATCCAACGATCCTGGTGCAGAGAGCACATCAACTCAGGCCAACTGTGTCCGCTGTTGCAATCCCCATGAGAATCCTGTGCATCTGTCGGTGGAGGGGACTCCGTCATCAAGCCCCCAGCAGAGCAGCTACAGCCCTCCCTACCCCATGCCACAAGTTTACCCTCATGTCAACATCACCATCCTTAAAGGTAATGGAATAATTTCACTGAACAACTATTTTTTTCCCCCAAAAGGTTGGCTTACTGAAAAAATATTGGGGATTACGATAAACAACTTCAAGCTGAACACAAAGATAATTTCAGACTTGCCGCATGACACAGGAAGTTGGAGAAACATTAAAGTAACTTTTATTGAATTTAGCAAGTTTAATCACATAATGACTCTGACACATTGGGTTTGTTCAACTGAGCTAAAAATGTTTTGCCACTGATTTTTGTTTGTACTCAGCATCTGATGCCTCTCATGTCAGTGTCTAACGATAGCCGGCCAGCACTGATGGATTCCAGTTACCCTGATACCGCTTTTCCATGGTCGTGAAACCTTTCGGCCACGTTCACCAATGACTGCACCAAGATCAGTAGGGAAGAAGTCCAAGTGCGAATGCAGAAAATGAATGTTCAGTGACATTTTTTGGTTTCAATTTATTGTCAGGCTACATACACGACATCACATACAACCCTGAGATTCTTTTCCCTGTGGGCGAGGCAGAATTACCACTAATTGGCAGTGCAAGTAAAAAACCCGACTCAATATGCACATGTAAACAAATAAAGAATTGTAAACAAACTGTGCAATACAGAGAGAGAAAAGAAATCAATAAAATGCAAAAGTAAATGTCATTAAATGAGTCCCTGATTGAGTTTGTCGTTGAGGAGTCTGATGGTGGAGGGGGAGCAGCTGTTCCTGAACCTGGTGGCGTGAGTCTTGTGGCACCGACACCTCTTTCCTGATGGCAGCAGCGAGAACAGAGCGTGAGAAACAAACAGGCTGCACTTTATGGCTTTGTATGTTCGAAGCATGCTGTCAATCATCATGTAGTTTGGTGCTCTGTATATGTGAGCTGCTCTTATAGCCTGTCTGCCTCTCTCCTGACTAAGCATGCCCAGACCTCAGACAACATTCGCATAGCACCTGCCTTCAGTGCACGCCCAGGTATGCTTGGACTGACAGCTTGCTTTGTAGGCAATATCCAAATAGACTTGCAATATGACAGGAAATCACAAAATAGGTTATATCTAAAAAGCAGTATGTAATTGGAAGATTTTAAGGCAATTTGCATGATTAGCAGCCCTAAACTCATAAAATACACCCACAAGCAAATCTTCATTGCCCAATGTTTTAGGTCAGAAATTCACACTGGAGTTAATCTTTCAGAGCCTCCCCTCTCTTACATTTATATAGAACACAGAAGATAGGACATTATAGCACAGTGCAGGTCCTCCAGCCCACGATGGTCTGCCGACCCATATAGACCTACTCAACAATCTAATCTTTCCATCCATCAAGTCCAAGTTTATTGTCATCTGATTGCATAAGTACGATTCAATGAAAGAGGAATGACAGGAGAATTCCTGTCCTCGATGCAAAACACTCAGATATAACACACATACTGACAAACAATATTCACCTAAAAATAAATAAATATTGTTTAATAAATAGTAGAGCCTCGGAGGGTTAGTGAGAGTGTAGCGGGTTAGCGTTGGGCATGGAAGAAGAGATGCCTCACGGAATTGTTTTCCAGCATTTATTCGCTCCCTTTAGAAGGCAAAATTAATACAACCATCATTGTCTTCTGGGTTTTCTTCCTTTTTTTTAAAACGCCTTTGCTCTTAAGCATGCAAATTAACAGATTTGACGCTGTGAAATCTCAGCACTGCTGTGTGAAGAATTCTGGCACAAAGTTCGCAGACTGTACAACAGGCTTTAATCAGCTTAAATTTGTACACACACAGGGTCTCTGTACCTTCCTGGCTCCATGTGCCTAACTGGCCACCAAAGGGAAAGGCCAACTCGAGTCTTTATATGGGCTGGTGATTGACGGGTAGGTGGGGCCAGCTTCCTGGATCACCTACCTGCAGGCACAGTGGTTGAACCCTGCAGTAGGCCGGGAGGAGTGCGGCCAGCTATGTTGATCACATGACCATCACGTGGTAAATGAGTCGAAACACCAGTAAGACAAAAACATCCATAAAACTTACCTTAATGGTTAAAACAATATAAAACACAACTGTAGAGCATAATAATATTAGTAATAAAGAATATATATTAAGATTGATGACATAACCAATTCATTTTCCAAGGAAAACATTTAAAATAGCCCTGTAGCAATCTTCTCCCTGTCATGATAATGAATATGCATGATATGTATTAACCTGACCGGAAGTCAGATGGTATGCACTGGAGGTAGGAGGGCGCGAAATGGTGGAATAATGGAAGCAGAGAAATAAAGACACGGAGATGTGACATTGGCGACGAGGATAAACATTTTGGATTTTAAATGTGATAAACATTTTGGATTTTGAATCGGTGGCTTTGAGCTGGAAGGTTTTCTTCATGGCAGTCACAGGAGCTGAATTTCTAGCACTTCGCGGTGTTCCTCATTTTGACCCGATGGGTGATGCAAGCACTGTGAGTGTGAAGTGGAAGGCATGGCTGAAAGAATTTGAAGCCTACGCCGACAGTCGTGGCCTATTTCTCGATAGCAGTACGGAGGAACAGAAAGCGCAGCGGAGGGCGTTACTTCTCTTCACCGCAGGACCCGCAGTTCGGGAAACTTTTAAGACGCTTTTGAATACTGGAAGGAAGGAGGAATACCAGAAAGCCATAGATGCATTGAATGCACACTATGTGGTGACACCGAATGCTACATTTCAATGCCATTTGTTTCGCAAAACAAAACAAGAAGATGGAGAAATGACGAGATTGCGACAACTGGCTGTTGGATGCAATTACGTGGCAGCTGATTTGGACAACCAGTTATTGGATCAAGTCGTGCAGCACTGCAGATCAGACAAACTCAGAAGGCGATTGCTGGAAAAAGGGGGTGAGTTGAGACTTACCAATGCTTTAGCAATGGCTGCTGCATTAGAGGCTGTTGAGGGGCAATTTCATACCATGAAACTGAAAGACAACTCAAGCCAGCCCAGTAAAGACAAAGTTGGCCAACAAGTAAATAGGCTCTCGCATAGCCATAGCCAGCCAAGAAATATGCCGAAACGTGACTTGGAGTGTTACAGATGTGGAAACAGAGGTCATTTTGGAAAAGACCCATGCTGCCCATCAAAAGGCAAAGTTTGTAGAAAGTGTGGAGGTAAGGACCACTTTGCAAAGAAGTGCAAAAGCAAGTCAAATGCAAACCAGAATGCGAAGAGTACAGCTTCTAAGGGCAAAGCTTGGGGGAAAGGAAAGTATCCTGGAAAGAAAGGCACTATTCGCCATATAGAAGGTGACCCATAAAGTGACGATGATGACGACAACCAGGATGGGCAGAAATCCTATCAGTTTACATTGAATGATGTACATCATGAGAAGGTCCCAGTGATAATTGGTGGTGTGACAGTTCCGGTCATTGTAGACTCAGGCAGTGACAGTAATGTAATTGACCGACACTTATGGGAAAAATTGAAAAAAAAAGATCATTTGTACATCAAAGAAGTGTTCAAAGAAACTGTATCCATACACAGCAACCAAGCCATTGCAGACCATTGGATGTTTCACTGAGACTGTTGAAGCTGGTGACAAGTACACTGAAGCAGAGTTTGTTGTCATAGACGAGAGGGGAGAACCATTGCTGAGTAGACGCATGGTGCAAGACCTGGCAATACTTCATATTGGAGCTCGTGTCAATTCAGTTCAGTCATACGAGGATATGAAGCAAGAATTCCCCGCAGTTTTCCAGGGAGTAGGAAAGCTGAAAGGTCGACAACTAAAGCTAGCAGTGGACAAAACGGTCAAACCCAAGGCGCAACCAGTGCGCAGAACTCCATTTGGACTTCGTGGGAAAGTCGAGGCCAAAATCAAAGAGTTGATCGAGCAAGACATTATTGAACCTGTAGAACATTCAACACAATGGGTCAGCCCAGTAGTGATTGTGCCCAAACCAAATGGTGTGTGTTGATATGAGGATGGCCAATGAAGCCATAATTCGAGAACGACACCCCATACCAACAGTGGAGGAAGTACTTCAGGAGTTAACTACCAGTCAGGTGTTCTCAAAAATCGATTTAAAATGGGGCTATCATCAATTAGAGCTGGACCCAGAATCCAGGGACGTGACAACATTTGTGACTCACTGTGGATTGTACCGGTACAAGAGACTATCGTTCGGCATCAATGCAGCTCCTGAGATCTACCAATATGAAATCCATCGAGTGATTCAAGGCATTCCTGGAGTTGCCAACATTTCTGATGACATCATAGTCCATGCGGCTACAAAGGAAGAGCATGACAGACGGTTGAGGTGTCTGCTATCCAGACTACAGGGGGCAGGCCTTACTGTGAATGGAGACAAGTGTCAGTTTGGTGTGTCAGAGATGGACTTCATAGGACACAGGCTTACACGGGAAGGACTGAACCCAGCTGATGCCAAGGTGAAAGCTGTTGCAGATGCACGTGAACCCTAGAATGCAACGGAGGTGAGGAGTTTCTTGGGATTGGTTAATTACTGTGCAAAGTTCATCCCTAATTTTGCTACACTGGCAGAACCACTGAGGAAACTAACCAGGAAAGGTGTACCATTCCATTTTGGCCCTGAGCAGAAGGAAGCATTCACAGCTCTGAAACAAAGTCTGACGAATGCCGATACTCTTGGGTATTATGATCCGGCTGCACCAATCAAAGTCATAACGGATGCTAGTCCTGTTGGTTTAGGAGCCGTGTTGGTCCAGATGCGTGATGTGGGACCAAGAATCATTGCCTATGCCAGCAGATCTTTGACAGTTGTGGAAAGGAGATATTCTCAGACAGAGAAAGAAGCACTCGGACTTGTATGGGCCTGCAAGAGATTCCATGCATATTTGTATGGCATTGAATTTGAACTCATCACGGACCATAAACTATTAGAGGTGATCTATGCCGCCAGGTCCAAACCATGTGCCAGGATAGAATGATGGGTGCTCAGACTCCAACCATACAAGTACAGAGTAGTTCACATTGCCGGGAAAGCAGACATTGCTGATCCGCTGTCCAGATTGTTGAAAGATGGATGCCCACAATCCAAGTCAGAATTGGGGACAGAAGCAGAGAGCTTTGTATGCTTCGTAGCTATTCAGTCGACACCGGAAACTGTGACAACGAGGGAAGTCGAGAGAGTCCGAACAAGACTCAGAACACATGGAAGTTAGAGAATGTATCCAAAGTGGACAATGGGACAAGTCCATTCACAAGGCATATATTCCCATTAGAGACGAACTTTGTTGCTTCGGGCAGTGTGTGTTGAGGGGTTGTAGATTGGTGATACCACAGAGGTTGAGACCGAAGATCATATCATTAGCTCATGAAGGACACCTAGGTATTGTTGGTACCAAGCAAAACCTCAGGAGTAAAGTATGGTGGCCAGGTTGTGATAAAGATGCAGAGAAATTCGTCAAAACCTGCCATGGGTGTCAACTCACAAGTAGGAGTAATCCTCCAGAGCCAATCCGGAGTACGCAACTCCCGACAGGACCGTGGATCGATGTAGCTGTTGATTTTCTCGGACCTTTACCAACTGGTGAGACAATCATGGTAGTGGTGGATTACTACAGCAGATACTATGAGTAATCTGTGATGAGGTCAACGACCACTGAAAAAGCAATACGAGCACTGACAGAGATCTTCGCGAGATATGGATTGCCTGTTACGCTATACTCGGACAATGGTCCACAGTTCATTTCAGAGACATTTGCTGAATACATGAGGACCACAGGTATCCACCATCATAAAGTAACTCCTAAATGGCCACAAGCCAATTGGGAAGTATAGAGACAAAATCAGTCCATCGAAAAACGATTACAGATTGCTCATGCAGAAGGACAGAACTGGAGAGAACCATTGCTATCCTATGTAGCTGTCTATCGGGCAACGCCTCATGCAACCACAGGAAAAAGTCCTGCAGAAGTACTTTTCGGAAGGAAAATCCGCACAAAAATGCCCAAAATAAAGGAAATCAGGGACGACCAGGAGATGAGGGACCACGATGCTGAAAAGAAGGGAGCAGCAAAGCTGTATGCAGACTTGAAGCGTGAGGCCAGGTACTCAGACATCATGCCTGGAGATAATGTTCTGGTGAGGCAAGAGAGTGGTGGTAAGCTAGACGCACCTTATTACCATCAACCCTACACGGTTGTATCCAGAAGCGGCAGTATGGTGACAGTCAAGTCTCCAGCTGGAGTCCTGTACAAAAGAAACGTGTCTGGTGTAAAAAAGTACCAATCCAGAACGACACCGAGTGAAGTGGTTGGAAGTCCAATACGAGATGCTCAACCTGAGGGACCAGATGATGTTCCAGAAGTAGTTACCAGCATTCCCGATGAAGTGGCCAGAGTACCAGAAACACCAGAGGCCACAGCGAGCAGTGTTTCCGGTGCTGAGGGAGAACAACCAAGTTGCAACAGTAGCATTGCAGGAAGGCCAAGACGGGACAGGAAACCACTTAAGCGATATGAATATTTTGTGCCATATTTCTAATTGTGCCCGCATTATCACGAAAGTGAAAGTTTGTGATAGTTGGAATGAGTTTCAATGAAGCACAGTAATGTTACTCCCCAAGGAAGAGAAATGATAATGGGAACATTTGGACAGTGATTTGATCAATACATCATAAAGTACATGTATGAGTGCTGTATGAAGTGCATTTTTGTTTAGTCGACTATTTAGTATTAAATGGAAAAAAAACCAAAAGTATTGGAATTTAAACGTGAGGTGTATAAATTTAAATGTTTACATTTTGCATATGAGGTGAGCATTGTATTAGTATAATTACAGAAGAACAGTTGAGCTATTATACATTTGGTTATAACATGTTTATGTTACATTTTGTGAAGAGGGAATTTGAAGTTGTTTTTGTTTTGAATTTGAAGTTGTTTTGTTGGTTCAGAAGGCAGAAAAATGCTATTGATAGTGTTAAAGTGTTTACATTTAAACATAAAGATATAAAGTTTATTTCTGGTGAAAGGAGGGATGTCATGATAATGAATATGCATGATATGTATTAACCTGACCGGAAGTCAGATGGTATGCACTGGAGGTAGGAGGGCGCGAAATGGTGGAATAATGGAAGCAGGAAAATAAAGACACGGAGATGTTCAACTGGTAAAGCATGTGGTGATGGTGTTATTAATTTCACATTTTGGGCCACAAATGTGACACTCCCCACTTACCTTAAGCAAGTGTGAGAGACAGGAAGGAAGGGGCTTAGTAGGTGCACAAGAGATGTGCACCACCGAACTCATTCCCACCGGAAACATCATTAAAATAACAGCAAATCAAGTATTCACAAATATAGAAATTATTAAAACCCATTTTTAACTCTAACGTGAGCAGTTCATTTCAGTTGTTCAGCCGGCGGGAAGAAGAAACTGTTCCTCAGCCCGATGGTTCGGGCTCTGATACTCCTGCATCTCTTTCCCGATGGGAGCAGTTAAAAGATACTGTGTGTGGGGTGGAAGGGGTCCTCAATGATTTTGCATGCCCTCTAAAAACAATGATCCTGCTAGATCACGCCCATGTTGGTGGTGGGGGGGAGGGGGGTGGGGGGTAGGGGAGTGGGGGGTGTGGGGAAGACCCCAGTGATCCATTCTGCCCTTGCTTTGGTCCTGTGGATTGACCTCGCATCATTGTGTTGACTAAGAGTCAATGTATTCCAAGTACCCACTACTCTCTGTGTAAAAAAAACTTTAACCCTGACGCCTCCCCTAACCTTTCCTCCCCTCACACACATCCTCTGGTGTTTATTACTGTCATCCCAGAAAGAGGCGCTGGCCCTCCACCCGATCTATGGCTCTCATAATCTTGCAGACCTTTATGAAGTCGCCTCTCATCCTTCTTCGCTCCAAAGAGAAAAGCCCTAGTTCTGCCAACCTTGCTTCATAAGTCAAATTGTCCAATCCAAGCAACATCCCGGTAAATCCCTTTCCATCCTGTCCAAAGCTTCCACACCCTTCCTGTAATGAGGCAAAGCAGAACTGAACACAATTTCATGGCCGCTTTACTTCAATGTGCTCAGTGTTAAATATTACATCTGGCATAATGAAGAAGACGACAATTTAGCCCATCACGGTCGAAGCCAATTTGGGCCATTTAAACCCATGCTGCCCAATTATACCCCGTTTAACCTACAAACCCCCCAAAGTTTCTTCAGTGTGGGAGGAAACCCATGGAGACACGGAAAATGACAAGGGCGGCACGGTTATCGCAAAGCAATTGCAGTTCCAGTGACCCCAGTTCAAATCCAGTGAGGAGTTTGCGCGTTCTTGCTGTCACTACATGGGTTTCCTCCCACCATCCAAAGCACACGGGGTTGTAGGTTAATTTGTATGTAACTGGGCTGCACAGGTTCAAATGGCCGGAATCGTCATCTAATGTGCTTTAAAAAAATTAAATTTAGAATGTACAAACTCCTTACGGACAGCGCTGGATTCGAACCCAGGTCAGTGGTGCTATCACATATCTTTCTTTTAGCCTTGTGAAAAATTCCATTCCTAATATATTTAAAGGTAACATTTGACCAAACCTTTGTTGGCTTTAGTATTTATATTAGCCACCTTTAGCAACTAGAACCTTTAAAGGTATAAAGGTTCCATTATTGTCATGTACATTTGGAATGTAACATACACGAAATTCTTTAATGTTGTCTACCGTAAGGAAGTCAGAGAGTCGCCACTTTGTCAAGCGCCCCTCAGGCCCCAAGCAAGGATTAAACTCGCGAGGCCTGGTTTACAAGACTGAGCCATCAAAGCCTCTGATTTATGTTAAATGAGTGAGAGTTCACATCTTATGTATGAAGGGTGAGTTGGTAAGTTAATCAGATGCTATAAATTGCATCTGATGCGTAGATGAGTGGTAAAATCTGGGGAGAAGGAGGATGCAATGGGAAATGTGAGGAGAGTGAAACAGAATCAGTGGAAACAGGTCATCATTGCAGCTCGATGTTGGAAAGCCCAGCCTGCATCTGACCTGTAAGGTTACTGAGCGGTTAGCGCAATGCCTTGACAGCACGAGCGATCAGAACAGGGATTCGAATCCTACCCTGTCTGTAAGGAGCTTGTACGCTCTCCCTGTGTCTGCCTGGGTTTTCCCCAAGGGGGCTCTGGTTTCCTCCCACCATTCAAAAAAGGAACTGGGGGGTTGTAGGTTAATTGGGTGTAAATTGGGCTGCACAGACTCATGAGCTGAAATGGCCTGTTACCATGCTGCATGTCTAAATTATATATTTTTTTAAATCTCAGGGTTGTATGTGACATCCTCTGACAATTAATTTGAATTTTGATGACCCGTTGGCTTCTGAACTTGGCTGAGTGCATCTTTCTATGAGCCAAATCAATGTGCGGCGCATACCTGAGCGCCATGCGCAGCCCAACATTCCGTCTCAGAGCAGAGGGAGAGCAGTTGCGCCGAAGGTGCTGCCTTGTTGGGTGAGATGCTCACCGCTGTCCCTACTCATTGGGATGTGGAACACAGGGCAGTACAGCACAGAAACAGGCCCCTTGTCTCGCAGGGCTTGGCGTCATGGGAGGCCATACCCCTCCAAATGAGTTATTGTGCCCACCCCCCACCATTAACCCCCAACACCAGCATCACTAGGGGGGTTTCGGACCGCACCAGGTGACGCCATCTGGGGGGTGTCACCAAAACGAATCAGGTGGCTTTGGCCCCACGCGTGTTTGTCTGAAACTGAAGGGAGTGTGACAGCATGGCGAACATAGGAGGTCCATGGCAGGTATGGCACCCACCTCCCCCCCCCACCGGCTAAGTGAGTTCTCAAGCGGCAGTTTTTGCCTGCCTGAGGTTACAATAATCCCCCCCCCCCACCCGATTAGATCTCTTCTGAAGCCGACTGCGACATCCAAATCGATCTAAAACTCTAGAGCTTGTACCTGATAGACATCCCTCTACGGTGAAACTACTGTTTGTCATATGTAAATGTTGTGACCCTTCCTGGCTGACCCTGCTCTCACTGGCTGGCTTGAGACTCCTCCCCCTTTATTCTCCTTGGAGGCTGTCGTGCCACAAGTCCGCCCCCAGTTCGAGTCCGGGCCAGTGTGAGCGACCAACACAGGGATGCTGTCCATCTCTTGCCAATAAAAGCCTTCAGTCTCGGCAACTTCAGTCCTTGTGTAATTGATTGTGCCTCATTCTCCATCCCCAAAGCCTTTACATCTTTCTTTAACCTGTTGACTCTGAACTGGACATAGTCCTCCGTATGAGTAAGTCAGGATTTTAGAAAGGTTCATCATTCCACTTGGCTCATATAAACTATTTTTATACAAAAATATGCTTTATTCACGATAAATTATTTACAAAAGGTAAACCGTTCAAAGTTTGTTCCCACCCTGAATGCTGTATCCATACATTTCCATCAGTGTCTATTGTTGCCACCCCTGAGGCATCTTGTCGCTTTTCCCCCCACCCTCCACGCTCCTCTGTTGTTTGAGGGGCTTCTTGGTCTCAGTGCCCAGTAATGGAAGGACTCTAGACTGTGGCCCTCGCATTGCTTGCAGTGTGTCTCCCAGTACATCCTCCTGTGGCTTGGAATGTGCCAGTCGGCAGCACTCCCACACCGACGTCTCCGTGTGATGAATGACCAGCAGGTTTCAGGGCAGGCCGAAGTGCGTCTCTCCCTGAGTTGATAGCCTTCCAACAGTTCTGGGTGTCTGATCCCGAGCTACCGCTGGGGATGAACCGTGACACAGGAACCTTGCACCTGTCTCCACATTCATTCCGCTCTTGTGCAAAATGCTTCTATTGACCATTTACTCAATCTCCCACTTGCAATGAACTGAGCACATATTCCTCCAAATCTCTCCGCACTTTTCCCCCTTCTAGAACGCTTGTGGAAAAGCCCAGGACAAGAATTTTTAAATCAAAGGACTACTGAACTTGAAGTCCTCTGGAAACCTAGCAACGCAATCTAAGAGGAATACAGCTTTACGGAGTTTTGTGCCCAGAACTACACAGAGTTCTCAACAAGTGAACAGTAACTTCCATATTTTACTGCCCATCAAATATTGGCCAATTTTCCATTAGAGACAGGCATCTGTTTAATGTCTCATTTTTGAAAGACGGATGATTTGCTTTAAAGGGGAATTTTCATTCAGTCAGATGGAAAATATTAAACTCCCAGTAGGCTGTATTTAATTTTATCACGTGTCTGCATGGTTTGCCAGCAACTTGTTCTGAGAAGTCAAAGGGTTTTACTAAACATGAGTTAAACACTGACGATGAAAATTATAAGTTGTCCTAATGCAATTGCCATGCAATGTCAGAGGAAGCTCAGTTATAATGGCTTTTGACACATGTTGCTCCCTGGCAATGAGTGTAGGCTGTCAGCTGGATGATTGATGCTGGAGACATTTGGGGTCAGAGGACAATAGTGCAAACTGTAATAATTAGGTTTGACCTGATTTCAGGTCATTGCTGGCTACTCAAGGCCATACGTCCATAAGATATAGGAGGAGAAGCAGGTCATTCGGCCCATCAGGTCCTCTCCGCCATTCCATCATGAGCTGATCCATTCTCCCACTCAGCCTCGCTTGGATTACAGGTCAATCCATGGGACCGGAAGAGTGGCTGAGAAGATCTCTGGAGTCTCCCTCCCACCACCCCCATCAACCGGAATCGTTGTCTGAAGAAGACACGCAAAACCATTGTGGACCCCGCCCCCCGCATCTTTCAGCTGCTCCCATCGGGGAAGAGATACAGGAGGATCAGAGCCAGCACCACCAGGCCTGTGGAACAGCTTCTTCCCGTGGGCAGTGAGAATGCTGAACGACCAAAGGAACCACTCACACTCGCCAGCCGAGACTCTCATTTGTACAAAAGAATATTTTTAATTTTTTTAAATTTAAATTTCGACATATAGCACAGTAACAGGCCATTTCGGCCCAAGAGTTCCCGCTACCCAATTTATACCCCATTAACCCACTCCCCGGTGGTTTTGAATGGTGAGAGGAAACTTGAACCCCCAGGAAAACCCACGCAGACATGGGGAGAAGGTACAAACTCCTTACAGACAGTACGGGGTTCGGACCCCAGTCCCAATTGCTGGCGCTGTCAAGGCCTGGCACTAACCGTTACACCAGCTGTGCCTCCCTTTATTTTGATAGATATAAGACTTGTCCAGCATATGTATTGTTTGTCTGTGTGTGAGTTACGTCCAGTTATGTGTCTGCGTGTTTTTGCACTGAGGACTGGAGAACGCTGTTTCATCAGGTGGTACTTGTACAATCAGATGACAATAAACTTGACGACATTTCCCATAACCTTTGATACCCTGATGAATCAAATATCTAATCTCTAAATCCACCCAATGACCTGGCCTCCACAGCCACCTGTGGTAGCAAATTCCACCCTCTGGGTGAAACTCCTCCACATCTCTGTTTTAAATGGGTGCCCTTGAATCTTGAAGTCATGCCCTCGTCCTAGTCACCCTTATCATGGGAAAAAGCTTTACCACATCTACTCTATCCAGGCCTTTCAACATTTGAAATGCTTCTATGAGGTCGTTTCCCCCCCCCCCCCCCCCCACCACACACACTCATTCTTCTGTACTCTAAAGGGTACAGTCCAAGAACCATCAAACGTTCCTTCATTCCAGGAATCATTCTTGTGAATCTTCTCTGACCCCTCTCCAATGTCAGCATATCCTTTGTTAAATAAGGAGCCCAGATGTGTTCTCCATACTCCCAGTGAGGCCTCATAAAGCCTCGACGTCACATCCCTGCTCTTATATCCTATTCCTCAAGATATGAACGCCAGCATTACCTTTGCCTACTTCACCGCCTGCTCAACCTTGAGGTTGACCATTAGGGTATCCTGCACAAGGAGTCCCAAAACCCTTTGCACCTCCGAAATTTGAATTTTCTCCCCATCCAGATAATAGTCTACTGTTTTCTTCCTTCCACCGGAGTCGCATGACCATAAACTTCCCAACATTGTATTTCATTTGCCCATTCTATGCAGCCTTTACGTTTCCTTCTCACTACCTGTCGCTACACCTATTTAAGACACAAAGGGTCATCATGGCACATCACCTCATGATTAGCCTTCTCGCTGGGAAATGCATGAGAATTAAAAAAAAATGTATTTTCGTTTACACCAGGCCATTTCCCCTTGTAACCTTGACTTTATGAAACCATGAGCAGAATAGATTGGGTGAATGCACGGGGAATTTATCCCAGAGTCGGGGAATCGGTAACAAGAGGACATCTGATTGCTCAGGTAAAACCTGATGAAACAGCATTCTCCGGTCCTCGGTGCAGACACACAACCAGACACAACACATACCAGACAAACACTATAGGACAAGTTATAAATACAACCAAATAAATAAATATTATTTCATGAATATGAGAGTCTCGCTGCCCACGGGAAGAAGCTGTTCCTCAGCCTGGTGGTGCTGGCTCTGATCCTCCTGTATCTCTTTCGCGACGGGAGCAGCTGGAAGATGCCATGTGCGGGGTGGAAAGGGTCCTCGATGATTTTGCAGACAATGATGCCGGTAGATCACGTAGATTGGGAAGGGTTGGGGGGGGGGGGGGGGAGACTCCACTGATCCTCTTGGATTGAAGAACCCTGAGGGTTAACTTTTTTTTTACACTGAGGGTAGTGGGAGTATGGAACGGGCTGTCGGAGGGGGTGGTTAACTCTTGCAGTGGTCTGAAATGTTTGGACGGATACCAAGGTAGGAAAAGTTTAGAGGGCCTATCGCAGGCAGGTGGGAATGGAGAGGGTGGGACAGCTTGGGCAGGATGGGCCAAAGGGCCTATTTTCATGCTGTCTCATTAGACTTTGATTCTCTGTGGCTTTGGTTCAATGGACACAGCCTCTACCTCTGGCAATGTGAGCATCTAGTTATAAACAGTATGGCCGATCTCATCCAGCTGTCCAAGTTGCATGAGAAAGTCCTATTTGCCCGCACTTAGGCCGAATCCCTCAAAATTATACCTAGTAAATCAACAGAAATGCTGGAGGGAATCAGCCAGTCTCATGGCGTCAATAAGAGGTTGAGGTGATTGGCTGTATGCACTGGCTGGCCTGCCCACCGGTTGTCTCCCTGCCTTAGCTCCTCCCTTGATCCGGGCCATAAAGGTCAAGACCCTTCTCCTTCCCGCTCATTTTCCTAGCCAGAGGTCTCTTGCTCAATAAAGCCTATTATTCCCCTCAGTCTTCTGACTGCATCATTACTGGGGCTACCGATAGCACCCAACACTTTGGAACTCTCCGGTTATGGAGAAATTGCTGTGCCCCAAAAGGCTGGAAGTAGGCCCCCAAACCCTGGGTGCATTGGTACTCTTTGAGCATTGGGTGAACTGCTTTAATAATTTCCTCGACGCCCCTGCGGAGGTGGTCGACTGGGACGAAAAGAAACTCAAGATCCTTCAGGCACGAGTCGGCCAGAAGGCCTACCTGACCATCCTAGGCTGCACGACCTACACCAAAGTGAAGGCTGAGCTGCGGGCGCTCTATAAATCCAAGATGAACTCGGTTTACTCCCGTTACCTGCTGGCATCCCAGAAACAACAGCCTAGTGAGTCCGCTGAAGAGTTCATCCGGTCCTTGGTCACACTGGGAAAAGACTGTTTGGGAATCTCACGGGCCCTGGCACAATATCGCTGAACCAGTGCGTGGAAGAGCTGATCAGAGATGCCTGTGTGTCAGGGTTGAGGTCAGACTACATCCGGCAAAGACTCCTTGAGGAGGACCAACTGGTCAGAACTCTTGCCGGCCCAGCGCCAACCAGTGTCGATCGTGTGCAGAAGTGGGCCAACTGTGTACATTCCACCACGAGGGCCATCGGCCTGGGACTCAGCATCAGGCATCAGCGTCCTGATCGTGGCTGCAATCATGCTGACCTCATCATCGAGATACAACTTTTGCAGGCAGGCCAAGCACGCGAGGCGCCTCTGCCCCGTGAAAGGAGTGACATGCTCGAGCTGTGGAAAGAGGGGCCACTATCAAAGGGTCTGCAGGTCTCAATTGCAGCCAGCGAGCAGTGTGGCGTGCGTCCCTGGAGAGCACAGGACCTCGTGGTCAGAGAGGCGGGCAAGCCACGGATGGTAATTGACTATAGTCAAACCATCAGTCGTTTCACCCAGCTGGATGCGTACCCACTTCCCCGTATAGCTGATTTTGTCAATAAAGTCGCCAAATTCAGAATTTTTTCGACTATTGACCTTGACTACTCCCTGTCCATCCGAGCGATCAAATCTATACTGGATTCGAAGCCGACGGGAAACTCTTCCATTTCCTGCAAGTACCCTTCAGCATTACTAATGGTGTTTCTGGTTTCCAGAGAGTAATGGACTGGATGGTGGAGGAACACGGGCTGACAGCAACGTTCCCCTACCTCGTCAACGTCACCATCTGCGGCCATGATCAGCAGGACCACAACGCAAACCTCACAAAGTTCTTGCATACGGCCAAGTTACTTAACTTGACGTACAACAAGGACAAGTGCGTGTTCAACACGGAGTGCCTGGCCCTTCTTGGATGCATCATGGCACATGATGTCATGGCTCCCGACCCTGACCGCATGCGACCACTTCTGGATCTCCCTGTCCCGAGCACCCTGAAGGCGCTGAAAAGGTGCCTAGGGTTGATCTCATATTATGCTCAGTGGGTGCCCAACTACACCGATAAGGCCTATCCACTAATTTGGTCAACCACTTTTCCACTATTGGTGGAGGCCCAAGCTGCTTTCAATCAGATTTGAGGAGACATCACAGGCCACGATGCATGCCGTGGCTAAGTCTATCCTCTTCCAGGTGGAAAGCAATGCCTCCAACTTCACACTGGCTGCCACCTTAAACCAGGCAGGCAGGCTGATAACATTTTTTTCCGGCATCCTTCATGGTCCCGAACTCCAGCACTCCTCCGTCGAGAAGGAGGTGCTAGCGATCATTGAGGCAG
The DNA here is from genome assembly GCF_036971445.1 of Narcine bancroftii. Taxonomy (NCBI): domain Eukaryota; kingdom Metazoa; phylum Chordata; class Chondrichthyes; order Torpediniformes; family Narcinidae; genus Narcine; species Narcine bancroftii. The sequence continues at coordinate 62,574,393 of NC_091481.1, forward strand.
TGCGCCACTGGCAGCACTACCTAGACGGTAAAAAATTTACCCTATTGACTGACCAGAGGCAGTGGCCATGTTCAGTGCCAAACAATGGGGTAAAATCAAAAATGACAAGATTCTGAGGTGGAGGATTGAGTTATCCGCCTACCACTATGACATCTTGTACCGGCCGGGTAAGCTCAATGATCCCCTGGACGCGCTATCCCGAGGGATGTGCGCCAATGCGCATCTCGACCGTCTCCAGGTCCTGCACAACAGTCTGTGCCACCCCAGAGTTACGAGGTTGTATCACTTTATCAGGTCAAGGAACCTCCCGTACTCCGTCGAGGATGTCCGGTCCACGACCAGATGCTGCCAAATCTGCGCTGAGTGCAAGCCTCAGTTCGACCGGACAGAAAAGGCACACCTCACCAAGCCCACCTGCCCTTTTGAACGGCAGGAATGCCTACTTCCTGACTGTGGTGGACTTATTTTCCAGGTTCCCCTTTGCAATTCCCTGCCCAGATATGACCTCAGCCACAGTTATCAAGGCCCTGAGCAGTATCTTCACTCTGTTCGGGTACCTCGACTACATTCATAGTGACCGGGGGATCTTGTTGATGAGTGAAGAACTGTGTCAATACTTCCTGACCAGAGCATAGCCACCAGCAGGACCACCAGCTATAACCCTAGAGGTAATGGCCAGGTGGAAAGGGAGAACGGCTTGGACGACAGTGCTCCTGGACCTTAGGTCCAAAGATTTGCCAGTGTCCCACTAGCAGTACATTTTGCCTGAAACCCTCCATGCTATCTGGTCGTTACTCTGCTCCGCTACTAACACCACCCCACATGAATGCCTCTTTTCTTTCCCTAGAGATTGGCGAATGGTTCTTCCATCCCTCCCTGGCTGACATCCCCAGGGACGGTTCTCCTTCGGAGGCACGTCAGAGGCCATAAGACGGATCCACTGGTTGAAGCGGTACACCTCATACATGCCAGCCCCCAGTATGCATTTGTGAGGTACCCGAACAGCCATGAGGACACTGTGCCGATACAAGACCTAGCAAGTGCCGGAGACCCCGAGACTGCCTTGGCGGCTGCTGACCACTCCACGGACCCGATGGTGCCACATCCAAGCACAGCTCTAGAGTCTGAGCCGCCTGCCCTGCAGCCGGACATCCAGGCTCCTACCTCTCCTGCAGCTGCAGAGGAACCCCCAGTATTCCAGGCGTCCATCACCAGCACCCCAACCCCTACAGTTCTTGCAGCGGACACTTCCCCATCGGCCCCCACTTCGGTGGAGCGCCATACTGACACACTGGTTCCCCGGCGGTCCGGCATACAGAGGAGGCCGCCTGTGTGGGGCGTCCGTCAGTTTGTTTGATAATTGTTAAAAGTTACTGTATTGTTGTTGTATTGCCTCCGAGTTTTGTTGTTACCTGTGGGTTCTTTTTTAAAAAAGTTGGGGGGGTGAATGTGGTATTATGGCTGGCTCGTCCTCCGGGTGTCTCCCTGCCTTAGCTCCTTCCTTGATCCTACCCATGTGACCCCGGCCATAAAGGTCGAGTCCCCTCTCCCTCCCACTCATTTTCCTAGCCTGGACCCGGGCCAGCAGTCTCTTGCTCAATAAAACCTATTGTTCCCCTCAGTCTTCTGTTGGGGATACCGATAGCGCCCAACAGAGGTAAAGATAGATTACTGACATTTAGGCCTTGATTGGATATTGTTACAAGATCAAACCAGCAACCATAAAGAAGGCAGATCACACAGGGGTAAAGATGAACAATTACTTTATTAACAAAAATTCACCTTCAAACTTTCATTCAAAATCCCCCCTTTTATAACAATGCCCAACGTCTTGGTTCTGATACCTGGTGCCCCTCCTGCCAGTCTCCAGCCTGCAGCCTGGTGCCCTTGACCACAGCCGCCCGCTGCCTGCAGCCTGCGTGGCTTCCTCGCCTCGAGTCGCCGCCTGTGTCCTCTCCAGCATCAGAACCCCTCGCTGATCCGTCGAGGTCACCATCCCATGGGTCATCTGCTTTTCCTTCTCAAACAGGGAGGGAGGGGGGTTTGTTCTCCCCTTTTTCTGGTGCCCCCCTGCCGCCACCCCTCCATTTCCCCTGAGTCTGTGACCCCTCGTGATTGCTACCGATTATGGGGGCCACCGCCTTGGGCCCAGACCCCGATGGTTTAAAATAACCACTGTTGGCTCCTTTAACAGGATGTTTGGGGCCCGTACGGAGCCAGAGACTGTCGGACAGGGCAGTTGGACCCTGCAGAGTTGTGCTGTGTCTCCGCTCCCTGCTCTCCAGGGGTCCACACCAGTGGCAGTACTGCTGTTTCGCAGAAATGCCATGTATTTTTATGGGTGTTGATATCACTCTCTCTCTCTCTCTTTCCCTCTCTCTCTCTCTCTCCCTCTTTCTCTCTCTGGCCATCCATCCCATAGGACGATGATGGTTCCTTTCAGTCAGTTTGGTATGAGGATACCCCACTCCTCAGAAAGGAACAGCGTGCGCGTGAATGGATTTTAGGTGTGTAGGGGATTGCACAGGTCCAGACCCACCCTCTCGACATCCCCTCCTGGATCCATAGGCACAGTGAGGCCCAAGACGGCTGAGGGGGTGTCGGGGGAGGAAGTTCTTTGGCAGTGAATGGCCAGACCAAGCTTCGATGCAAGGGATACAAGTGTTTGCTAGACGGCCATTGATCCCACGAGAGGGTTCATCTGCCCTTTGGCGGGTCTTGTTTTCCATCCTGCAGGGCGTCTGGCCACCTTCCGCGCCAGGCCAGCCCGGGTGGGGAGAGCCGCTTTAGTCGTCGACCATGCAACAGGTAGTACTGGGTGTGATAGTACAGATCTATCACCAATGTACATAGTGTATATAGTTACAGTAACTAGAGTGTAATGACTGTGCTTACAGCGATTGGCTGAGAGCTAAGCCACGCCTACTGTCTGGGCCTTAAAGGGTTGTGTCCCTAGCCAGGTCGGATCATTCCGGACTGGTTGGCCAATTGTGAAGACCTCCTGTCTTTTGCTAATAAAAGCCTTGGTTTGGATCAACAAGACTTTGATTCTTTCGACGAGCCCTACACTGGGTTACACGGTACCAGTAGCAACTCAGACGAGGGACCTGACCTGAATGTTGATCGGAGGACAGGAGAGAGGAAAGCTAAGAATAGATAGAGGCAGGGGGAGACAGTTAGACAGGTATATCCATATAGAGTTCTACAGCACAAAAGCAGGTTCTTCAGCCCATCTTGTTCATGCCATCCAAACTAGCCCTATTTGCCTGCATTCAGCCCAGATCCCTCTGTGTGAAGAAGGTGCCACTCAGGTTCCCCTTTAAATCTGTGCCCTCTTGTTTTAGTTTCTCCTCGGGGTGGGTACCCCTTAAATCAAGCTCCTTCCCCTTTCCTCGCACCACCCCTCCCCTTCCCCTTGTTCGGAGCCAGTGCCTTGACGGCCACCTTGTTTCTTTTCAGGTGACAAAGGAGAGAAGGGCGAGCGAGGACCTCATGGGAAGCTCGGCAAGGAAGGGCCAATAGGACGGCGAGGCCCCACGGGAACTAAAGGGGAGCAGGGGCAGGCTGGGATCCCAGGAGATTCCCACAAGCAGCATTACTCGGCCTTCTCAGTGGGTCGGAAGAAGGGCCTTCACAGCAGCGACTACTACCAAACCCTGGTCTTCGACACCACCTTTGTGAACCTGTACGGCCACTTCAACATGTTTAAGGGGAAGTTCTACTGCTACGTCCCGGGGATTTATTACTTCAACCTCAACATCCACACGTGGAACTTCAAGGAGACCTACCTCCACATCATGAAGAATGACCAGGACATGGTCATATGCTACGCCCAACCCAGCGACCGCAGCATTATGCAAAGTCAGAGTATTATGCTCGAGCTGCAAATGAATGACGAGGTCTGGGTCCGTCTCTACAAGCGGGAGCGGGAAAACGCCGTCTACAGTGACGATGTGGACATCTACGTGACTTTCAACGGCTATCTGATAAAACCCAATCTGGACTGAGAACTCTCTCCGCTTAGCGCGCCCCTCTATCTGGGAAGCACCTTCCGCCAGACAAAAAAAACACTTGGTTTCTTGTGGGACACCAGCTTACATTTAAAACACACTCATCATTCACTTCCCTGGATCGCCCACTTGGGTTTATTTTAAATTTAAATTAAATTTTGACACACAGCTCGCTAAAAGGACCCTGCCGGCCCACGAGCCTGTGCCGCTCGATTAACTTACGACCCCTGTACGTTTTGAATGGTGGGAAGAAACCGGAGGACCCGAAGGAAACCCACACAGACTCGGGGAGAACGTAGAAACTGCTTACAGGCGGCCTGTACACCCACGTGGGTTGCTGGCGGCTTGCGCTAACTGCTAGGCTAACCTAAACACTAACCGTGCCTCCCTCTATGCCAGGGGTGGCCAAACTTGCTTTAACGGAAGAGCCACATGGGATCAATTTCAGATTTTTGGAACCGTTGCAAGCCATGCGAACTACCACTATGAGCACCAGCTTGTACGATTCCTGTCTCAGCCAATCTATTTCCACGGGCCGCACATTATACGTCGAAGAGTCACATGTGACTCGTGAGCCGCAGCTTGGCCAGCCCTGCTCTACACTAACTGTGCGCCCTCTGCACTAACCGGGCCACCCCTTACTTAAAGGAAGCCAGATTGGTGCCAAGATATATCAGAAATAAAGAGCAGGCCCTTTACTCCCAAGGCAAAGATCAAGTGTAATCCTTTAATGGGTTTACGCTTGAAAGATAAGGTGCGCATTCTTAATGCAGCCACCTTTCTACACTTGTAAATACAGTAAAACCCCTGGTATCCAGAATTCAAGCAATCGGCAGCATCAAGCACCCAGCAAAAAAAATTGAGGTGAAAAATACGCAAGTTTAAATTGGTGCACCAATCACACAGCACACAATCTCAAGCAACCGGAAAATATACTTTTCCGGCATCTACCAATCTCCATAGGGGTTTTACGGTACTTCCATTGAGCAAAGAATTATCATCCATTCACGATGTCCCAAAGAACATCTCAGCCAGCGAACAACACATGGCCACTGTTCCAATAATTTCCTGTGGCAGGGAACAGAACGGAGGCGATTTTAAGTCAAGTGAGAAGTTGATTTGCGAGGCTATTCTTGACAGGCATCCCAGGAGTTAGCGGCAATTGGCTCTGACAAAGCTGAAAGGACTCAGCAGGTCAGGCAGCACCTGCGCCAAGTGAAACAGTTAACGATTCAGGACGTAGACACTTTATCAGGGTTGGTTCTGACAACTAGAAACATTAACGGACCCTCTCTCCATAGACGCTACCTTACCGACTGAATATTCCCCACATTTTTTTTTTGCTTTGATTGAAGATTTCCAGAGGGAGAAGGGGTTTTTTTTATATACAGTATCCAGCACCTCTAGGGATTAGTAAATGCCAAATATGTGCATTTTCCAGTTGCTTGAGATTGCATGGTGCATGATTGGTGGACTAACCACTAGGTGGTGAAAATTTTAAACTTTAATGTTTTTTTAACCATTTTAGTTTTTACGCTTTTTTGCAGGTTGCTTGAAGCTGCCAGTTGCTTGGATTCTGGATAACAGGGATTATTCTTAAATCCATTCATCACCCAATGGTTGGATCTGGTTACAGAAAGGCCCTGAGGGACAGTGGCAGGGCAAGGCCAGAGGACTCTGAAGTACCCAATGACCGCAGCATTAATTAACAGTATTCGGATGTCATCTATGGACTGAGGGCAGTGTGGGGGGGGGGGGGTGGGTGGGGGGGAGGGTGGGTAGCTAGCCTCCTGTAAATTTGCACACAAAAGCGCTGGAGAAACTCAGGCAGCATCCAGGGAAAGTGAAAGGACTGGTCGACATTTTGGGCCTGAGCCCCTCGTTGGGAAATGAAACGCCGACTGCCTCTTATTTCCCCCGGCTGCTGCGTGACCTACGTTTCTCCAGTACATGAGCCACTGAATCTGGAGTATTTCCTGTTCAGCTCCTGTACAAGTCGGCCTCTCTCGCAATCAGTAAATATAACCCCTCATCCCACTCTCTTCCCTTGTGTGACATCTCCTCAGAAGCTGGCCAAAAGTGGTCTCCGTGCCGATGAGGGCAAGATTTTTATACATGGCAATCAGCTTTCAATTACATGAAGGCAATCCTGAAACAATGCGGAAAACACTCAATGGGTCGGGCAGCATCTGGGTAGAGAGAAACAGAGTTCATGTTTAAGGTTAATAATCCTTCAATTGTTTGTCTCTCTCCACAGTCACTGATTTGCCTTTTATTTTCCAAAAATAGACTTAATTCACATAAATTATTTACAAAAGGAAAACCATTCAGAGTCTGTTCCCACCCTTACTTCCATATCTGCACATTCCCATTCCCGTGCCTTATTAGATTCGATTCGATTTGTACCATTACCACCCCTGTGGCGCCTTATTGCTTCTCTCCCCTCTCTTCTGCTGCTTGAGAGGCATTCTTCACTGCAGTCGCCTTGGGGAGCATTATTCCTGTTTTACTTCAATTAAGTTGAGACTGACACCAAGAAAGGCCGAACCACTGTTTAATTTAGATGCATCCACACTGCCAAAAGTGGGACCAAGCATTGTGCTTCTAGGACTTTTAATTGTTAAGCTTTGGAGAAAAGTTCTCTACCTTATCATTCGCCTGTTTCTCTTTGTCGGTTCCACATCTGTGGAGGCAAGATTTGAATGTTCCATGGGGCTCTGTGGCTTTCCAAAACAGTAACACTGGCTGTAAAGTCCCTTGGGATGTAAAGTCCCTGTCTCGTAAAAGGTGCTATATCAATGCAGTTTGGCAAATGACACATCAAAGGGGGAATTATGAAGAAAATCTATGATTCACCTGCTTCCTTTCATCAGCTTCCCTGGTCAGGAAGCAAGGAATCTTTCACAGTGACTTGACCGCAGATAAAAATATTTATTTCATGGTAACAAATGGATCCGGACTCTCAGCTGCATATCTCAGCAATAGGCCCAAAAAGAAACCTCCCCTCTGTTTTCTGCTTCAACCAAACCACAGAGAGGCCTGGACCGTCCTAAAGGGCATATTACTTGCTCCCTCGATCATCGATCGGCTGATGGGTCTCCAGCTGTTGAGGCGAAGGTCAAGGGCTTCTACTCTAAGCTTTGCTCTGTTCCGACTCATTAAGAACCACCTCCTTGACCAAGATTATGGCCATCTGCCTCAAATGTCTCTTCCCTTGTCTCAGGCTTGACCTTTGTCAGATTCAGTCCACTTGAGTGCCTCAGGATATTTCACTTCATTAAAGGTGCTATGTAAAGACACATTGTTGTTGTTCTTGTATACTGAACCAATTTGAAATCAAGTAATGGAAGCTCATGTTTGCAGTAATAGAAATATATATATTTGGGTGTGTGTGCATAGATACAGTAAATGTGTGTGTGTTTGTAATATACATACATACATCTCTCTCTATATAGGTATACACACATACACTTGCATACATACAGACACACACCCACTCACACGCATACATACGCACACACACGCACACATCCAAATCTTGGAATCCCTGCTATAACTCTCTTCCACCTACACTGTAGTGCTTCTGCAGGTAGGTGAGTTCAGTTGGAGTGTGACATGTTTGCATAGCAGTTTCTAACATAAATACCCAACTTTGGGATATAGTGTCTCCAAAAACCTGTGATAAAACACGTGACTTTAAAAATGAGAACTCAATTGCTAGACTCTGCCCCGGACCCAGCTTAAAGAAAGATTACACTTGCCCTTCATTTCCTAACACCATGGGAATGTCTAATTATCTAAACGGGTTCCTTGTGTAGCATTAGTATTGTTTTGCCTAATAATAGGGGAATTGGCCTGTCCCACCATGTCTTGGTAGCACTGCTTTGCAATAGACTTTGCTCGTAAAGACATCTTCGAGATCTAACCACAATGCTTTGTAGCGTCTACTTCTGTATAAAACAGGCTGGGAACAGAGGGGATAAAGAGCCGTCCCACAAAGGGTTAACTGGCCTTTCCTTTCACCTTCCTGCGAGCTCCTGAGACAGAGACAGAAAAAGCTGGAAACTCCCAACGGGTGCGTCTGTAAAGAGGGGAACGGAATTAACAATTCAAGTCTGCAGAATGTTCTGGGATTTTTTTAAGTTTCAGATTTCTGGCATCTTCGTGGTATTTTAAGAACATGAGAAATAGAAGAGGGAGTCGGCCATCCAGCCTGTCGGGCCTGCTCCACCATTCAATGAGATCGAAGCTGATCTACTGAGAGGCTCATCTCCACCTCCCTGCCTTTTCCCCATATCCCTTCATTCCCCAACTATGTAAAAACCTACCCAGCCTTGTCTTAAATACATTTACTGAGGTCGCCTCCACTGCTTCAACAGGCAGCAAATTCCATAGATTCACCCCCCCCCCCCGCCCCCCGGGAAAAGCAGTTCCTCCTCATCTCCATCCTAAATCTATCGCCCTGAACCTTGAGGCTATGTCCCCTAGTTCTGGTCTCCCCACCAATGGGAACAACTTACCGACCTCCATCTTATCTATATCTTTCATAATTTTACACGTTTCTATAAGATCCCCTCTTGTTCTTCTAAATTCCAGCAAGAAATCTCTCCTCGTAGGCCAAGCCCCTCATCCCTGGAACCTCCTCCACACCGCCTCCAAAGCTAAGTTAGGAGAGCAGAACTGTATGCAGTGCCCCAGCTGTGTGCCGTCGAGTGATTTTTGTTGCTCAGATTTAGATTTCCAAGGTTTGAAGTTCTCACCTTTGTTCACCGAGGCAAGCTTTCTACCTGTGGTAGATATGCCTTTCGAGTCACCAAACAACTCAACGTTTTAGGCTTCCGTTCAACGATTGACCCTGCAGGTCACTATAGTTTAGCAGCTTCTTTTATTGTTTCATTAAAAATGTAAATATACATGATGTACTTCAACTTTTGTCTACTGTAGGAGAAACAAACCTTGACCATTGCCCGGCACCCTTAACGAGAAAGGATTCATTCGGAGTCACTGAGTAAGCCTCCAGTGCACTGCGCAGATTACGATTCAAACCATCGGCAACCCGAGCTCTGGATCCCGACCTCTGATAGGATCAGGAAGCCTTCAACTTCTGAGGCCCTTTAGGAGCCCCTCTCACCTTCAGCACTCTCTCGAATCTCATTCCGATACCTGGTTGCCATGTCCCAGTCTCCAGCAGCCCACGGCCTATGTGGGTCACTCGGCCCCCTCACCGCCCTGTAGGGTTGTCTCCTGTGCTTCTCCTTCCCAACAGGGGATGTCCTCCCCGTTTCTGCTCCCCCACCCCCCCCCCCCCCCCCCACCGGTGCGCTGTCCAGCCCAGGTGCGCGACCTGCACACTTTCCAATTTAACAGCTTGGGCCAGCGTGAGGTTCATTCAAGAGTCTGACAACAGCAGGGAAGAAGCTGAAGGCTTGGGCTCTCAAGTCAGCGCCTCCTCTGCCCCACGGAAAGGGGGAGAAAAGAGTGTGACTGCCATCAAAATTCAGAATTCTCAATGTGAGCCACACTGGTGAAACAAAAAAGGGGGCAGACGCTGTGATTGCAGGGAATGGGGAAATGCAGCAGGTCACACAGCGACGATCAGGAGAATTTGTCGAGTTTCTCCAGCTCTTTCTCTTTTGTTCTATTTTCACTTCTTATTTTGATTTTATAACCATATATAACCATGTACCATTTACGGAGCGGAAACAGGCCATGTTGGCCTTTCGAGTCCGCACCGGTTCACTGATTTGGTGCGTCCTCTTCAGGCATTGGCCCCGGTAGATCTTCATTCAATAACGATGGGCGAATTACAATAAACATGATGTATATGGAATATATAATAAATACAGAAAATAACAGCACTTTATACGAACAGTACCGATATCACTGATCACTTCTACACACTGAACGGTATGAAATATTTTATTATAATATCCATCCCCATGACCTAAACCAGAGTTGTATGGCAAAATAATTAAGCACTCTGCTTCAGGGAGAGAAAGCATTAAAAAAAACATAATTATCATCAAAATTGTTATTTTTCGAGAAGTTCTGGGAATAGTTCACAAATGGTCCCTATTCATATTCCTATTGGCTACAGAGCTTCGGATTTTCCCCAGATTAAAGAGGGACGTCATTTCACACCACCATGGGGCGTGAGTGGGAGCAACACCCTTCCACCGAAGTATTGCACGTCTTGCCATAAGGGAGGCAACTGTAAATTTAGACATGGTAATAGCAGCCCAATTACACCTAATTAACTTACAGTCCCTGTACATTTTGACGGGTGGGAGGAAACTGGAGCGCCCGGAGGAAACCCCACACAGACATGGGGCAGACGTACAATCTCCATTCAGGCTGCGCCGGATTCGAACCCGAATCACTAGCGCCGCGAGAGCCTTGCGCTAACCATGCCGCCCACCTTAAGCGTGAATGAGCTGACCACGTGCGGGGTGCAGGTGCCCATCTTACTGATACAGCAGGAGGCCATTTGAGCCATTCATGGAGGTGGCCATGGCAGTGGGCCAGTGGGGGAGGGTCGCTCAGCAGCTGAGGGGCCCACACAGGCTGCTTGCGGTCAAAGGATTCATGCCAGTTCCACGGGCGGCTGGAAATTGGCTCGCTAAAGGGAACTGGGAGAGGGTGCCAAGGGCAAGAAAGGGGCTCCCGAAAGGCTCAGGCACTGATCATTATCAGAGGTTTGGATCTGGAACTTGGGTGGCCAATGGTTTGAGCGGTCACAAGAGAAGCAGCAGAGACAAACCCACGGACACTCACTTTTGCTTCTCTTGTCATGAGGGGGGATCCAGGCAATGAGAGGTGGGCAGCCCAATGCCTTTTTCCCAGGGCAGGAATAGCAAAGACCATCTGTGCAAAGGGAAGGGAGGAATGTTTAGGGGAGACATCAGGGGGCAAGTTTTTAACATCAAGAGTTGTGGGTGCCTGGGATGCCTTGCCAGGGATGGTAGTGGAGGCTGGGACATTAGGGGCATTTCGGACAGCCCATGGATGAAAGAAAAATAGAGGTAGATTTAAGGATTTTTTTGGTAGAAATCTATGGGTTGACCTAACATTGAGGGTCTGCCCTCTGCTGGAGTGATCTGTGTTCCTCCTCAAGGCAACTCTGCCTTACAGCAGACAAGAGTTAACAAATTTCATGAATATTACATTTTTTCATATTATTACGACAATAAAAGGAATCTTAAATCTTGTCTGATTCTCAGAACAATGCCTTTCTCCGGTTACTTCCCTGCAATCTACGCTGTCTTACACACACATTATCTTCCGAGTTTCCTGTTCATCTGTGTATTGGGAACAATGTACAGCGCCCAATTAACACTCCAGTCTTTGGAATGTGGGAAAAACCCAAAGCACCCAGGGGAAATGTGGCCACTGGGCGAATGGACGGCCCCTGAGGTCAAGGTGGAGCATGGGTCGCTGGCACTGTGAAGGCGGTGACTCTGCTAGCTCGGCCTCCCCCATTCTAACAAGCTCTAGCGAAGACTACAGTGGCCGCTAATGTCGGGTTTCCCTGCTGCTTGGCCTCGGCTCCCTGTTTTAAAAAAATATATTCTCGTCATTTCACCGACGCGAAGAGAACTGCGGCGATCTCCAGGGATGCAAATCTGGACCAAATAAAAACTGGTTAGCATGGCAGTTAGCGCAATGCTTTGCCAGCCACCCGGGTTTTGAATCCACTGCTGTCTGGAAGGAGTTTTCATGTTCTTCTCGTGTTCGCATGGGTTTCCTCTGGGTGCTCCCACCACTTAAAACATATGGGGTCCGGAGGGTAATTGGGCGGCACGGGCTTGTGGGCTGAAAGAATGCTCACCAGGTCAGGCAGCATCCATGGAGGGAATCGACAATTTGGGTTGAAACGCCGCGCCAGCGCAAGAGGATGTCTCCTCCAATCCCCGCATCCACCTTGATCCAAAACCCCACCCTCTGCCTCCCTCCACGGATGTGGCTGACCCCAGCAGCTCGCTCCTGTCCTTTGAGTGCGCACCTCGGCCTTTCTCCCCTCCCTCAACTGACCTCCATTGTCTCCCACTCAACCCCTCATAAGCCCCTTCACTCCCTTTCCTTTCTCTGCCTCCCTCGAGATCTCGTTCCCTCCTCTTTTCCCGCTTTCTCCTGCACCCACCCCCCCCCACCACTCCAAGGATCTCCTCGTTCATCTCACACACCCCTCCCTTTTCCCCTTTCATCTCCCTGTGCCTCCCAACTCCCCCCCCCCAATTCTCCATCAGCTCCCTTTCTCCTCCGAGAACCCTTCCTTTCCTCCTATATACATTCTGCACCATTGACCTCTCCCTAGGTGCTTTGCAGAAAATAGCAGGCAAAGCACGAGTCACCCTCCCCTCACTAAATGCAACAGCTCTCGGATTAATGAAAGAATCTAATTGAGATTACATTGGTGGTATTTTGCCGGAGTTCTGTGAGGCAGATCCGTGCTTCCATCAAAACAGGATGGATTTATTGAATCTGTAAGAATTTGCCATAGAGACACTGACATCAGGCACAGAAATAACATCACTGAAAAATTTCAACATCATACACTGTGGCAGCGGGGAGGTTGAAGAATTTAATTATTTTTAAATTTAGACATACAGCACGGTAACAGGCCATTTCAGCCCACGAGGCCACACCTCTCAATTTGCACCACCCCACCCCGGTACATTTCAAATGGGGAAAACACACAAGAATGTGCAAACTCCTTACATACCACACGGGATTCCAACCCCGGTCCCGCTCGCTGGTGCTATAAAGGCACTGCACTAACTGTGCAGCCCCCCCCCTCCCCCCCACAATGATGGCCGGCATCTCACCTCAGATCTAAGTTATCTCGGTGCATTTCCCCATGCCACAGTTAAATGCTGGGTCAAGCCCCTATCTACCTGAGCGGAGTCCGCATGCTCTCCCCATGGGTTTCTTCCCACCTCCGAAAGGAGTGGCAGGAAGCCAAAGAGTCCGACTCAATTGTTTGGTTAAAATTCCAGGGCCCAAGTCTGACTGTTGTCACTATTAACCCCCTCGTTCTACTTTTCCCCCACACGGCTTTAAAGGTAGAGGATTGCTAGTGTTCCTCCGGGGATGGCTGGGGGGAGTGGGAACCAGAGTAGTGGAGCACACAGGGGAGTGGAGGAGGGAAAAGGATGGTGAAGATTGAATGTAACGTCAGATTTTCAAAGGGTTGCAGGTGATGGAAATGCTCTCAGGGGAAGCTATTTCAACGCAAGAGGTATTGAAGGACAGGCAGACGCGCTTAGACCATGCATTGTGGCACGAGGAATTCTGGTCTTGTGGCCATTAATGAAACTTGGCTTCAGCTGGGCAGGCCTGGCAGCTTGACGTTCTGGACTTCTGTTGTTTCAGAAGTGATAGGACGGGGGGAATGAAAGGGGGAGGAGCGGCATTGCTCGGCAGGGAAAATTGCATTGAATAAAGGGGGGGTAGATTTGATGAGGGGGATAGACAGAGTAAATCTAGGTTGGCTTTTTTCCCCAATTGAGGGGAGGTGAGACACAAACCAGAGGACGTGAGTTAATGGTGAAAGGCAGTGATTTTCAACCATTTTCTTTCCATTCATGTACCACTGAGTAATCCCTGAGCCATCGGGGCTCTGTGACTGGTAAGGTGGGATGTGAGTGGGAAGGTTGAGAACCACTACTCTGTGCCCAATTGTTACTGAAATATTTGGCTTGAGAAGAATCGTCATTGGCCCACTTCCTTTGGAGTTGTGAAACCATGCACATAATGAGTCAATGAGGAACGATTAAAACGTGGTTTTTCAACCTTTTTCTTCCCACCCACATTTAAGCAATCCCTTACTAATCACAGAGCACCCATGGCCTAGGGATTACTTAAAGTGGGATGTGAGTGGATTTACTGTGAATACTTATTGTCTATTGATTGCCTCTCATTCAATTCGTTTACTGCTTTAGCCTTTTTTTCCAAGTGCCTGTTGTGCTGCATTGATTCATAATTTTGGTGGTACGTACGTCATGCAACGTTTATGACGATAAGCTCATTGTCCCTGGCTTGGCTGACGCCTGAACGTCCAGGGTAGAGAGTTCCAAAGGTTCACAGCTTCTGAGTCCAGACGTATCTCCTCGCTACTCAATGAATGGATGCCTTGCGAGTTACACACTCGTCCCAACTTGTAAGTTTTGACCCCCATTCCTTTGTTGTTGGCAGGTCTAAATCCCGGAACCGTCCCCCATGGCGCAGCTGCGGGGAGGCCCCTTCACCGCGCCACGGACAGTTAAACGGCCTATCGCACGCTGGCCCTGTGCGAACAAAGAGATATGTTCACGATGGAGTGAAACACAAAAGTCTGCAGACACCACGACTGAAGTGAAAACACAAAGCTGGAGAAACTCAGTGTGTAATTTGCGTAGCAAAGATCAATACATAACCAATTTTTAATTTAGTCTAGACATACAGCACAGTAACAGGCCCACAAGCCTGTGCCGCCCAATTGACCCTCAAGCCCGGTGCATTTATGAAGGGTGGGAGGAAACTGGAGACCCTGGGGAAAACCTACGTGGACACAGAGAGAAACTCTCTACAGACAGCGCAGGATTCAAACCCGGGTCCCTGGCACTGTAACAGCGTCGCACTACACTTGCCACCCAAATGTTTCGGCCTTGAGCCCTTCGTCAAGGTACGTTGATGCTGGTGCGATCCAACAGGAAACAGATCCTCCGCTTCCCATGCAGGAGGGCAGGAGGGGGGGACCCTTGGATTGGGTGGAATTTCCAAGCTGGTGCCAAATTAAACACATCGAGACTTTGTGCAGCATTTGAAACATTTAATCCGCAGGGAAGAGCGAGGAGGACAGGAAAACAACTGATCAGTGTGGACTGATCATTCGGGGTACCAGACAGTCGGAGCACGAGGCAGCCCAGTACAGGAGCACAAAACAAACCACTGGAGGGTCCCAGCGGGTCGAGCAGCATCCGTGGAGGGGAAGGAATTAGCAACACTTCAGGCCAAAGTGTTCCGTGCAGGATGCACAGGCCCTGGACTGCACAGATACATGCTACACAGACTGTACAGTTGCAGGATACACAGGACCCAGACTCTACAGGTTCAGGTTCCTGGTAAGACAAGGCTGGATAGATGTTTACAGTGTAGGGGAATTAAGGGAAATGGGAAAAGGTCAGTGGGTGGAGATGATCATCAGATCAGCCGTCATCTCATTGAATGGTGGGACAGGCTCGACGGGCTGGATGGCTCCTGTTTCCTATGTTCTCATGTAAGACAGGCACCAGGCTGCACAGGGGAGGGAGTGGATTGTACAGATACAGGCAACATAGTACTGGTAAAAACACTAGACTGTGCAGGTGACAGGCAGCAAGGTAAAGATGGAGAACATTGCACAGGTACCAGGCAGTACAGTGTACTTGTGAGGCAGCGAAGGTACAGGCCTTTCAGAGACAGGCAGCTAGTAACTTTGTACAGGCTCCCAGAGGGATACGTTCGGGTCAGAGGCAGTACAGTTCAAAGACAAGGCAGCAAGGCACAGGCACCAAAAAACAGTCAAAACACAACGCAGCAGGTCAAACAGGGTCCGTTATGTAGCAAAGATAAAGATACAGAACCGACATTTCGGGCTTCAGCCCTTCATCAAGGTCTGAACAGAATGTGGGCAGGTGCCCAAACCTAAATAGTGGGGGGGAAAGAGAAGGGTGGGAGGAGGAGCACGGTCCCACAGGCAGGAAGTGATAGGTGGAGAGGGGAGGGGGCCGCAAATGGGGAGGAGGGGGGGAATGGAGAGGGAAGGGGGCCGGGGAGCTGGAGGAAAGGAGACGGGGGAAGAGCGGGCCAGCAGGAACTGGAGAGGCCAAAGTTAACGGAGAGGGGCCCAGATGGACAATTAAATGTTGCTCCTCCAATTTATGGGCGGCCTTGGCTGGACGGTACACGAGGCCATGGCCAGACACATCATCGTGGGAGTGGGGCTCCCTTTTCGGACTGCGCTCCTCTCCCTGGCCCTACACCCCCAACCCCCCACCCCAGCCACTTTGCTCGTACCTTGATGAAGGGCCGAAGCCCGAGACGTCGGTTCTGTACCTTTATCTTTGTTACATAAAGGACGCTGTCTGACCTGCGGAGTTTCTCCAGCGTCGGGTTTTTACTTCAGTCTCTGTCTGCAGACTCTCGTGTTTTACTTCAGCCAAGAATCATGGAGCAGCGTCACAAGGCCGCAGATCGGGACGCACGCGGAATGCAGTGCAGTTACGAAACTATCGGTGATGCGTGTATCATTGCACCATCCAAGTGTCTGGTTGGCACTGTGGCACCGTCCACATGTAAGTCAGGCGCCAGGTCCCATTCGACAGTGAAGACTGCCATTAACTGCAGGCACCAAAGGTCTCAGCCCGTGAAGCAGGGCACTCCCTCCACCCTACCCTCTGCATTAGCAGGCCCAACATGTCCAGGTCCCTGAAGATACAAGAGGTGGAGGCCCTTTGGCCAGCAGGCTTCCCGGCCAGATTTCTCCCAAGGAGAATCCACCAGTCGTTGGGAGCCTCTGGACCTGGACGTTGGTGACCACCAGCGTTTGGGATTAAAAAGTAATAGGCCACATCTCTAGAAAATCCCCCCCCCCCCCAACAGCCGGGCAGAACCCTTCTTCCCTTGGCCTTGGGTCCACCCATCTCCAACCTAGCAGCAGGTCAGTTAACTCAGTGCCCAGTCTGTCCAGGGGGGAGGGAGGGGAGGGGGGGGTAATGGTGGGTTACAGGTCACTGATCTCCAATGCCCCATTCTTGGCAGTGTCGGGAAGACCTTCACCGGGCATTCTCTTGCCTGGGCTCCTGCCCAACAACCTCTCGTGGACCTGGGCCCCCTGCACCGTGCTGTTGACGAGGCACATCTCCATGTAGCTGCTCCCCGTCGCCTTGCTGCCCAGCTTCTTGTCATCCACGCGCCTGCTGGCACGGCAGAGAAGCTTCCGGAAGCCTTGCTTGAAGTTGTCTGAGAGGAAGCTGTAGATGAAGGGGTTGGCGCAGCTGTTGGCATAAGACAGCAGCACCACGAAGAAGTAGAGCCCCACCAGGGAGGGATCGGAGGGCAAGGTGGACACCAGGTTGACGATGTTCATGATGTAGAAGGGAAGCCAGCAGAAGACAAAGGCGGCCACCACCATGACCACCATCCAGGTGACCCTGCGCTCCGACTTCTTCCTCTTGGTGGACGTGGCTCGCACCTTCCTGCTGGATGACTTCAATTTGATGATAATGAGAAGGTAGCAGAGACAGATCACCAGCAGCGGTGCAAAGAAGCCCAGGGTGGCGGTATAGATGATGAAGGCAGTCGACCAGACCATGACGGGCTCCGGCCAGTTGATGTTGCAAGTGTGCATGCCGATCTTCACCGTGGAAAAGACAACGACGGGGAGCACAACCACGAAGGAGATGGCCCACACCATGACGTTGATGGCCTTGGCCACCTGCGGCCTGCGCCACCTGATGGACTTCACCGGGTGGACCACAGCCAGGTACCTGTCGATGCTCATCACCGTCAGGCAGAAGATGCTGGTGAACTGGTTGATGCCATCCACCGTCATCACCAGGCGGCACATCAGCGAACCAAAGGGCCAGTAGGACAGGGCGTTCTGAATGGCCAGGAAGGGGAGGCCCAGCATGAAGAGCTCATCTGCGATGGCCAGGTTGAGGATGTAGATGTTAGTCACCGACTCCATCTTGGCATGGCGCAGGATGACATGAATGACGAGGGTGTTGCCGCTGAGTCCGATCGCGCACACGGTGAAATACACGACAGGGATCAGGATGGCACTCCCGCTGGCCGTGGCTGTGGGCTCCAGCGTGCCATTGGCTGACAGGTTTTGAACCAGAGGTGTGGGAAGGGTGAACCCTGTTGGAGTCTGTGTGGACGTAGCCAGATGTGGGAACAGCTTCTCCATCTCCTCCCACAAGTGCAGGCGCAGAAGATTCCTGGGAGAGAAACAGCAACATTAGGGTTAACATCCACCCTGGTCTCTGATTGTCCATGTGTTCTGAAATGTCATGTTTATTTAAGCCAATATATCTGTGCATTAACAATGTTTCGCTGAAGGGAGTCATGTGATGGAGTAATGGCTGGCCAAGTGGAACCAGCCCTCTCCAGAGAAAAAAGTGTGAAAAAACAGCTCAATAAACATAAAATACAGGAAGAGAAAGAGAAAGTTACAAAGAGAAAGTTACAGAGAAGATGGGACCCAAAAGAGAAAAAGGAAAAATAACAGTGAAAAGGAAAGAAGGAAAATCACTGGAGAAGAAAGAAAAAGGCCTTACCTGCATGTCGGAGCAGAGAGCCAGCGTGGAGAGAAGCGGCCGATCTCTGGTGTTGGTGAGTCCCCAGAGGAGCGGTGTCCTCCCGAACGGCGGATTTCAAAAATGGCTCTCAGAGCCAAGAAGAGGTGTGCAACTACGCATGCGCAAAGAGTTAACGCCGGTGGGAGGGGGACTCAGCTGGGGGGCGGCCAGCTGCTAAAAGACACCCAATATCGGGGCATTCGGCTGGGGGAAGCAAGCAAGAAAGGTGAGAATGAAGGGCTGGAAGAGGATGAGCGGCAACGGGGCGATCGGCAGGGGGACGACCTGCGGCAGGAGGCCCAGTGGCGGATCGGCCTGCAGCAAGAGGCCCAGCAACAGGTCGACCTTGTGGTGGTACACCAGCAGCCTACTGCAGGAGTGTAATGGGACAGGACAACACCTGGCCGGCTGTCAATCAGTCAGCCTGAATGGATCAAGCCCCACCTGGTTGGGTGTCAATCACCCTCTGGGATATAAGCCTGCGCCGGCCTCCCGAGGCCTCACTCAGAGTTGCTGCAGCCACAGCCAGCCTGGCTCTGTGGAAGTCTTTGTGGATTAAAGCCTGTTGTACAGTCTTTATCTTTGTGTGTGTTTGATTCTGGCTAACAGCGCACCACAGACCTGCAGCAGAAGGCCCAGCAACAGGAGACACAGCAGCTGGAGGCCCAGCAAAGGTACAGAAACAGCTCACCAAAGAAGGATGAAGATACACAGATACAGAGAAGAGAAGAAGATGAGACAGACCTAGATACAGACTCAGAAGAGGAGGAAGATGACCAAGAATTTCAAATGAAAGAAGGTGGTAAAATAGAAGGACAAAGTTTAGATAAAGCCTTTTTAGAAGAACAAATGAGGTCATTAAAATTAGAATTTAGTTCAATCAAAAGAAAAATGAGAAGTGCTGAAGACATAATGCAAAGCTTAGAGTTGGTCATGACTGAAATAGGGAAAAGAGTAGAAAATGTGGAGGAACGAGAAACTGCTGCAGAATGGAGATAAATTATTTAAGAGGGAAGTTGGAAGAGAGCGGAAAAAAATTAAAGAGACACCAGATTTATTGTCACAAAAAATTGACGTATTGGAAAACTACAAAAGGAATTTATAAGAGGATGGATCCCAAAGGTGCTGGGAATGACAGATTCACATGAAGAAATTGAAATCGAAAGGGCGCATAGAGCGCTAGTACCGAAACCGCCACCACATCAAAAACCGAGATCCATATTGGTAAAACTTCTAAGATATACGACAAGAGAGAACATACTGGAGCAGGCAAGAAAGAAGGTTAGAGAAGACAATAAGCCGTTGGACTATAAGGGACAAAAAATATTTTTTTACCCGGACATAAGCTTCGAGCTTTTAAAGAAGAGGAAGGAATTCAACATGGCGAAAACAATCTTATGGAAGAAAGGGTATAACTTTATATTAAGACATCCAGCAGTACTCAAAGTATTCATTCCTGGGGAACGGAATAGACTGTTCTCAGTCTAAGAATTTTCTGAGCATTTGCAGGACAAGTAAAAGAGAGGAGGAGGAGTGACAAGGAAGACCGGCAAGAAAATATACAAAAATATGTTAATAAATATAAAGATAATGTATATATAAAGATTTAAAGATGGATAAGACAAGGAAAAAAAGAGAGAGCTTTGTTATAAACATAGGAAAATAGTGTTCTCGGTGGGGGGGGAGAATAAGGGTCACTGTGAAATCGGTTGACGCTTGTGAGTAAGTTCGCAAACCGAATGGAAAGGGGAGTTGAGGTTGCCGTCAAGGGACAGGAGGCAATCCAAGGAGGGGAGGTTCATTTGGGATTAAAGGGTTATTGCTTGTGGGGATGATTGTTGGGGTATTTCATGTCTTAAATGCATTGTCATATATTGAGATTAAAAAGGAAAACTTAAAAAACAGTAATGGAAAAAAGGGATGGAGGTGGTGGAGGCGGAAAAGAAGTGAAAATAAAGATCTAAGATGGCCACGTTGGACTTTATGACTTTCAACATTAATGGAATATATAACCAAGTTTAAGTGTATCCAGTTGGGAAAAAAAAAATCACATATAATTTAAAAGACAAAGTTACAATGTTTGAAAAAACCTGGGAACCATATATGGAACATAACAGAAAGGGCAGGCCTCGGACCACCACCACCTAAAATGCTAAGAAGATAAACACGATCAGATTTAATGTGAATAAGAAGATGATACGTCATTTTTGTTTGTTTTCCTTTTGTACAAAGATATTGTATTTTATATGTTCAATATTTACTGGTTTTGGAGGGGGGTGGGGGGGGAGGGAGGGATGGGGGAAAAAGAGAAAATTTCACTGTGAATATTTAAAGAGATGCATCTGTAAATATATTGGTTGATATGGTTCATAGTGTGATAAATAAAGAATTACAAAAAATACCAATGTTTAGCCCAGTTTATTCTATATGACCCGTGCTTACCCACAATAGTTCGTCCCCACTTGTTGTTGATGCTCCCACCCATCACTTCCATGAGAGATGCTGCCTCAAGTAGGCAACATCAGAAAGGACACCCCCCCCCCCCCCACCATCAACCTCTTCTCACTGCTACCTTGAACCTCCGCAAACCAGAACGCCACATCGGGATCGCCAAGAATCTACCTGCCCTGTTGAAACATAATATCTGGTAACTGTGAAAGTTGGGAGGGCATGTGGGTGTAAGTGCTGGAGAAACTCAGTAGGTCAGGAATGTTAGAAATAAAACACAAAATCTGCAGACACCGGGGATGAAAATGATTGACGTTTCGGGCTTGAGCCCTTCATCAAGGTACTAGGAAAATGTTGGCAGGTGCCCGAACAAAAGAATAAGGTGGGCGGGCGGAGAGAGAGGTGTGGCCACAAAGGTGGAGGAGGGAGGGAGGGGGAACAGCAGCGATCAGGAGGGATGGCTGGGGGAAGGGAGGGGAGGAGAATTGGGCAGGGGAAGGGAACAGGGAGGGGGAGAGCGGGGTAGCAGAAACCTAGAGATTTCTGCTAAGTTTCTCCAGGATCTTTGAAAGGTTCCTTCTCTTGTCACATAATAGCCCATTGAAAATGTAATACACAGGGTATCCAGCACTAAATATAAGCAGGATGATTACAACCAAATCATTAGATAAACTATGAAACCGATGGCAGTTTGGGCCCTTTTTGGCATGTGCTTTATAAAATGTTAAACAACTTTTTTTTCCTTCATTCAAAGATGGATGTGTTGCTCAATACAGTAAAACGGCTGGTATCTAGATAGGTAGTTGCTGGATAAGTGAATTTGCCGGTTGCTTGAGATTGTGTGATGCATGATCCAACCACTAGGGGGCGTAATTTGTTAACCTTTGTACTTTTTAGCCTATTTATTTCCACGATTTTGTGGCCAGTTGCTTCAATTCCAGATCTTACTGCACGTGACACACTCCGACTTCCGTAAGGCAAAGAGTCGCCATGAGCATTTCTCAGCGGCCCTAATAACAGGAGGGTCCTTCCAGCGCTCCCGCTGCCTCGGCACTCCGGTTCAAACCGTTGGCCACCCAAGCTCCAGATCCAAACCTCCAACACAATCAGCAAGCCTCCAGCGCCCTAGCCCCCTTTGGGAACCCTCCTTGCCCTCAGCTCCCACTCAACTCCCATACCCAGTTCCCATGAGGCAGTCTCCAGCAGTGTTTATTGCACTGTGAACCTTTATCTATAAAACAGATATATTTATTATCTGTTTTCCCTCATGTGGAAATGAAATTTGTACTGATATTTTTCAGTCCATTTTATGTATTCATGTAGAGAACTGGTCACTGCAGATCTGGCCACAGATACCATTGCAATAAATGCAATGAAACAGGGGAATACAACCCAGTCCTCATCGAGGGCTCAGCAGTGGAGAGGGCCTGTGTGTGTCTGTCTTGTATCTCCCCGCTTCTCTCTCTTTTACCTTATGCTATCCAATTAGCACTCCTTATCCATTAAGCTGCTTTCAGATGGGCAGAATACCCCAGCGTAAAGCGGCCAAAAATATCCGAATCCGGCTGTCCTGGGTGTCAACACCTCCGAGGATCCGTCCAGAAGCCTCCATGTCGACGCAATCATGGAGAAGGCTCACTTTGCGGGGAGATTTGATATGTCAGCAAAGATACTCGGAAACTTCTACAGGTGGACCGTGGAGAGCATTCTGGCCGGTTGCATCACTGCCTGGTATGGAGGCGCCAACTCTCAGGACAAGAATAAACTCCAGAGGGTTGTTAACTCGGCCTGCGACATGACAGTCTTTACTCCATCGAGGACATCTACACGAGGCGGTCTTAAAAAAGCAGCCTCTGTCCTCAAGGATCCCCCACCCCCCAGTCCATGCCCTCTGCTACCATCAGGAAAAAGGTACAGGAGCCTAAATACGAGCTCTCAGCGGCACAGGGACAGCTTCTTCTCTGCTGCCATCAGATTCCTGAATAATCAATGAACCAAAGACACCGCCTCATTTTGTCATTTTCTTTTATTTATTTTTTAGTGGTGGGGGTGGGGTCCAACTCCAACCTTCCTGTGATTGCACTGGTGCTCCCGGTTCCACAGACATACGGGGTTAAATCAAGTTTACTGTCATCTGACTGCACAATCATTGCTCTCCGGACCTCGGCGCAAAGTATGCAAGCACACAGCCAGACATAGTACACATACATACCACACAAATTCATGTACACACACAGGGCAAGTCTCACAGCACCCATAAAGGGAAAGCTATATTCTCTGAGCTTGAGTGAAATGAAGACAAGGCTGGGGAAAGGGAGACTCAAGCCACTTTCAGGTGGAATAGCTGGGAGAACATGGCTCCAGAGCCAGCTGCAGGTGCGCGCAAAGCGACGTTCAGGTGGTAGTGCTAAAGGCACTGTTCTGGCACCTGAAAGGTCCGTAGCGGGGAGAGGCGCCGTGGAGCAAATGCCGGCTCCTGTCGACTGCGGCCGTAGTCCCGCCCGCTTTCAAGTGCCTAGGGGGAGCGCTCGGAGGCGGAGAATGCACTCACTCGAGGAGCGTTGGGCAAGTACTCCTCAGGTTTCAGGTGGCCTCCTAACAGCTGCATTCAGGTATTTTAGGCCACTTTACGCTGTTATATGGCGAGGTCTCCACTGGCCACCGTGACAGAGGTGCACCAAAGAAAAGGTACAAGGACTGCCTAAAGAAATCTCTTGGAGCCTGCCACATTAACCACCGCCAGTGGGCTGATATCGCCTCAAACCGTGCATCTTGGCGCCTCACAGTTCGGCGGGCAGCAACCTCCTTTGAAGAAGACCGCAGAGCCCACCTCACTGACAAAAGACAAAGGAGGAAAAGCCCAACCCCAACCAACCAATTTTCCCCTGCAACCGTGTCTGCCTGTCCCGCATCGGACTTGTCAGCCACAAACGAGCCTGCAGCTGACGTGGACATTTACCCCCTCCATAAATCTTTGTCCGCGAAGCCAAGCCAAAGACAAAGACGCTGGGGCATTCTGGCCATCTGAAAGCAGCTTAATGGATAAGGAGTGCTAATTGGATAGCATAAGAAGCAGGGAGATACAAGACAGACACACACAGGTAGGTCTGCTACACAGGTAGGTCTGCTACTAGTCGGACTGTAGCCCTTCCCTGCGAATATCACTGAACATCCCACTGCAATGCACAAGAGAGAATATCCTCATTTATTCCGTCACACAGAACTCGGGGGAAAGAGAGAGGGGGACAGACACGCACAGGTCCGCTGCCATTCAAGAGTGTAGCCCTTACCTGCGAATAGCACTGCAAGACCCATTAAAGAGCGAGCACCACCTTGCAGCGTTACAACCAATGCATCAAGGGGGCAGATCCTCATTCATTCAATCACACAGGGGAAAGAGAGAGAAAGGAATAAGACAGACACGCAGGTCTGCAGCCAGTCAGACTGTGACCCAT
Source organism: Narcine bancroftii (assembly GCF_036971445.1). NCBI lineage: Eukaryota > Metazoa > Chordata > Chondrichthyes > Torpediniformes > Narcinidae > Narcine > Narcine bancroftii. Next base: position 62,598,627 of record NC_091481.1, read on the forward strand.
TGCACATGCTCACACAGAACTCGGGTAGGGAAGAGTAATAAGGCCAAGATTTCGAAGCGGTACATCCCCACCAGCTCTCTCTCACTGCAAGATTGATCATCGGTGGGATCAGAATGGCCCCGAGGGGTTGTTAGATCCTCGGGGGAGGAGTTAGTTAATCACTGACTCATGAAACCCATTCATCATTTCTGCTGCAAACGAATTTGCAACAGGTAAGGATATACCTCACCGATGATGGCCAGCATACGCTGGCCGCCCCAGTCCCCACAGATGGCAACACCTATTTAAGTTAGGGCGAGCAGCTCTGTTCTACGCAGTTATCCGCCACGGGTCGCCGCCTCTGGACAGATCCCAGTTCTCCCCCGGTTTGCCCAAAACGCCCCACTAAAACCGGTTCACTCCGGATCACTCAGCCCATAATGCCTTGCAGGATATTTGAATGCGCCGGCTAAAGGAGGTGTGTCCAACATGCCCGTCAGGCCCAATGGGCGGGGCTATAGAGGCAAGCCTGCAAACTCGGCTTTGACAGGCAGCACTCCCAGCGGCTTTGCAGAGCCTTTTCTTCCCTCCCCACACTGGGTCCTTGTCACTGTTCTTTGCTTGACCCTCGAGGAAGGGCTCAGACCCGAACTGTCGGTCATTTATCGTCACCTCCCGGCCGGGCGCCTCTGGCGTTTACTGCGTGCTTTTGCTGCAATCGCTGGGTCCGCAGACTTTCTCGTGTCACTTAATCTGATGTTGCACCCGCCCAGACCAAACCTGCACGGTTCTGGGCAGGAAAATCTTGTCCGCTGGCCAGAGATATCATCGCCTGACAGGACAGGGTCTGGTCAGCTTAGACCAGGAGAAGGCTTTGGACTGGATATCTCACACGCATTAAATAGGCTTTTGTTTGCTGGGGAGGGGGGTGGGGTTCTCCAGCACTTTCGTCTATTAAAGTGCAATCACAGCATCGGCAGACTTTCCTGTTTGACTCCTTTGTTTCGTTGTGACACTACCTGCTGTAGTTAACCATTTTATTCAGGCCAAACTTTGTGAGGAGTTCGAGGAGATTCGGTTCGTCATCGAAGCCTCTACAGGTGGACCGCGGAGAGCATTCTGGCTGGTTGCATCACTGCCTGGTGCGGAGGCGCCAACTCTCAGGACAAGAAAAATCTCCAGAGGGTTGTTAACTCGGCCTGTGACGTCACGGGCACCAGACTTCACTCCCTCGAGGTCATTGACAAGAGGCCGTGTCTTGAGAAAAGCAGCCTCTGTCCTCAAAGACCGCCCCCCCCCCCCCCCCTTCACCGCCCCAGGCCGTGCCCTCTTCACTCTGCTACCATCAGGGATAAAGGTACAGGAGCCTGACGACGAGCCCTCAGCGGCACAGGGACAGCTCCTTCCCCTCCGCAATCAGATCCCTGAGTGGGCAATGAACCAGGGGCACTGCCTCACTTTGACGTGTCTCGCGCTTTTTTTTTTAAACTTATTTTGTAAGGTGGTTTATATAAATGTTTGCACTGCTGCAAAACAACGAATTTTATATCATGGCTCATGACAGCAAATTCTGATTAAGTAGGGGTTGACTTGTCTGGATAGCACATATCTCATTACACATGACTACAAGCAATTTAATTGTATTCAACTCAGATTTCCGGGATGTGCAGTGTTTAGAATTCGACCAGAGCGTGGGCTGTTAGACCTTCTGGAGCTGTTTGCATTGGAGCAGGGACAATTAATTGATTTGATATCTAAAATTGAAGGCTTAGTTCTATTGGCCTGAGAGTCATTAAACGCAGGAGACAGACTTAAAGCAGTTGGCAAGTTACAGAGTACTGCGAATATCTTACAGAGTTATAACAGAGCACTATGATTATAGAAAAAGTTATTAAGAAGCAAGTTGTTATGACCCGGAAAGAATTTGGGAGCAGAATTCATGCATCAATTTAACTGAAGAAATTTTTGGGGACGTATTGGGGAAGTGGATGTCTCCACCAATGCACACAGGCATTTCGACAATGACTTTTCAACTTCAAGTTCATTGTCACGTGGCCTGAGGGGCAGTGAGAATTTTTGTTTTGCGAGCAGTCCTGTTAGACATCCCATGCATATTACAGGACGTAAAATATAGTACAGCTGTGCAGTTATAGAGAGAGGCCAATTCGAATGGAGTAAGGCAATGTTATCTTCTATCATGAACTTTACATTTTTAATGTATTGTTGCGCGAGTATAAAAGCAGCCTGGAATCTTGATGTCAATTCAGGAGTCTTTTAACAGCGGGAAAGAAACTGTCTTTGAATCTGGGGTGCGTGATTTCATACTTTGGAATCTTCCCAACTGCTCAGTGTCAAGTTTCTTGTCATCTGATTGCACAAGTGCACCCCGACAAAACAGCATTCTCCAGTCCTCGGTGCAAAACACCCAAACACGCAACTAGACATAACACACACGCAGACAAATATAAGGGTCTCGGAGGGTTAGCGTGAACAGTTCCTTTGGTCATTTAGCGTTCTCACTGCCCGGGGGAAGAACTTATTCCTCAGCCTGGTGGTGCTGGCTCTGATCCTCCTGTATCTCTTTCCTGATGGGAGCAGCTGAAAGATGCTGTGTGGGGGGTAAGTGGAAAGGGTCCTCAATGATTTTGCACACCCTCTTCAGACAATGATCCTGGTAGATCACGTCGATGTGGGGGGGGGGCAAGATTCCAGTGATTCTCTCTGGCACACTTGAGGTTCTGTGGATTGACCTCCGATCCATTTCTCTGCACCAACTGAACCGCACTGTGATGCAGCTGTCCAGGATGCTCTCGATAGAACTCCTGCAGAAAGTTGGCATGATGGCGGCTGGTAGCCTTTCCTGCTTCAGTCTTCTCAGGAAGTGCAGTCGCTGCTGTGCCTTCCTGACAAATGAGGAGATGTTGAGTGTCCAGGATAGGTGATTAGTTAACTCCAAGGAACATGGTGCTCTCCGCTCTCTCCGCACCATTGGAGACGTTTATGCCAAGAAGCATCTCCAACTCAGCACCACTAATGCGGACTTGGGAGTGAGCAACACCCTGTTGCTGAAGTCTGCAATGCCAAAACAGGTTAAAAAGGAAGTTTACTTACCGAGGCATATCGGGTCCTCCAGTGACAGATATAAAGCCCATCCTTACGGACACTTCCTCGATACATTCTCAAGGATAAGGAGGCTTATCTCCCATTTACTGCCACTGCCAGACCAAAATTAGTTCAAGTCCCATTGCAGAAATTGCCAACTTTGGCAGGAAAGTGGGGAGCAGTTGTTGAGTTCCAAGATGCAGAAGGGGATGTGGGAGTTCTGGTGTATGATGCAGGAAGCCATGAAGGTTGAGACGGTGGTGAAGAAGGCAAATGCGATCGATGCTACCGTTCATGTCAAGAGGAATAGAATACAAGAGCAGGGATGTGATGTTGAGGCTTTATAAGGCACTGGTGAGACATCACTTGGGGTATTTAAAGCAGTTTTGGGCTCCTCATTTAAGAAAGGATGTGGAAATGAAAGAGAAGGTTCTGAGGATATTCACAAGGATGATTCCAGGAATGAACGGCTTATCATACGAGGAGCGTTTGTCAGGTCTTGGCCTGTTACTCATTGGAATTTAGGAGAATGGGGGGAGGGGGGGCTCTCATTGAGAAATTTTGAATGTTGAAAGGAGTGGACAGAGTAGATGTCGAACAGTGGTTTCCCAAGATGGAAGAGTCCAGGACAAGAGGGCACAACTGCAGGAGGGAAGGTGTCTGCTGAGAACAGAGGTGCGTGGGAAATTTTTTTAGCCAGAGAGTGGTGAATTCGTGGTCACAGGTTGTTGTGGAGGCCAGGTCACTGGGTGTATTTAAGGGAGAGATTGATCGGTTCTTGATTAGCCAGGGAATTGAAAGGTTATGGGGAGAAGGCCTGGCAGTGGGGTTGAGTGGGAGAATGTTTGCATGGCAGGGTGGACCTGATGGGCTGAATGGCCTATGTCTTATGGTCTTAATTATAAAGAGTGAGTGTGGGTGAATGAATTGGAGCACGACCAGAATGAGCAAATGTGTTCGATTGTATAGGGCAGTGACAACTATGTCTGAGTCAACTCCTTATTCAATGAAGGATGTTAACTGGTGGCAATTCAGATCAGTTGCATTGAATTGTTGTGTCACAGGTCAAACCACATAGAAATATGCTCTTTGACCCGAGTCCACAACGAGCATCAACTGCCCATCTACTAGACCAGTGGTTCCCAAACTTTTTTGGGCCCCACACCCCTAAAAAAATTTTAATATGTTCTCGCACCCTTTAAAGTAATAATTTATTTAAGAATAAAGGTGAAGGTGACCAAAACAATTTTTAATAATATATAAACAAAAATGAAACATATGGAAAAGAAAAAATATTACAACAAATTAAAAGTTGCATAAATCCTACAAAAAAAATTAAATTTTCATCCAATTTAAATGTCCCAATTAAAAAAGTTATAGGGCGATGCCATTTAAAAGGAAACAGCGCGTCGAAATGCGCTAAAATTCATAGACAATCTCATTCTATTGAATAGAGAGAAAAGAGGACATCCCCATCTTTAATTTGGACTTTAAAATAAATAAATAAATAAATAGATCGATATTTTCATCTTGAATATATAGGACAGTACCCTTAATATAAACAAAAAAAAACCTGAAATGTTATCTCGCACCCCCAGGGGGTGCGAGCTCCCCTGGTTGGGAAACCCTGTACTAGACGAATACTTGAAATAGGTGGGATGGCTTTATCAGGTGTGTAAGGACGAGCAAGGCTTCCCTGGGTTTAGAGAAGGGAGAAGGAACTTGATTGGATCCTTGACAAGTTAAGTGATGAGAGGATATTTAAGAATACGTCCCCAAGAAGGCTGCGATGGAGTGGAGACAGTCACCCACCTCTTCACTGAATGCGTGACCTCGTCAGGGTTCATCCCCAGCACCATGACAGATCTACGGGCTGTTCCCATACGACACAGTGTCAGACATCCGGAACCCACCAGAAGACCATCTGGCGGGGAAAGACGCACTTGGGTCGGCCTGAAGCCTGTTGGTCTTCCAGCTCACAGAGATGGCGGCGAGAGAACGCTGCCATTCAAGCCACAGGAGTGTGTGCTGAGGGGCACACTAAGGCTTGGGTGCGAGCAAAGCGAGGATGCTGTGGGGAAGGACTGCAGTCTGGAGTCCTCCCATTACCGGGCACCGAGGGGCTGAGACCGAGCGGAAGCCCCTCAAGCAACACAGAGCGGTGGGGGAGAAACAACAAGGTGCCACGGTGTAAATAGAATCAAATGTAACCATGTACAGTGATGGAAATGTATGGGTATGGAATCAAGGGTGGGAAGAGACTTTGAACAATTTTTCTTTTGTAAGTAATTTATTGTGAATAATGTCTATTTTTGGTGTATATATTTTAAAAAAAAGTTTCTAGCCATTTACAAATCAGGAGGAGCATAGATAAGGTGAACGACAGCCTAAAAAGGGAAGGGAGAAGTTTAACGATGGAGGAGAAAGATGGGGGGGGCAACTTTTCACTCTGAGGGTGGTGGGCATCCAGAATAAGATGCCAGTGGTAGAGGCAGGGGCAACTACAACATTTAGGCATTTAGTTAATGCTGGAGAAACTCAGAAGGCCCTGCAGCATCCAAAGGAGATAATGATGTATAACCCATCCGATCCAAAAGTTGTGTCACATGTGGATAGGGTTGTAAAGAGAGCTCTTGGCGTGTTGGCCTTCATAAATCAAAGTATTGACTACAGGAGTTGGGATGTTGTGCTAAAGTTGTGTAAGTTTTGAGACCAAATTTGGAGGATTGTGTGCAGTTTTCGTCACCTAACTACAGGAAAGATATCAATAAGATTGAAAGAATGCAGAGAAAATTTACTAGGATGTTGCCCAGACTTCAGGGAAAGGCTAAACAGGTTAGGACTTTATTCTCTGGAGTGTAGAAGAATGAGATAGAGGTATTAAAGATTCTGAGGGGGACAGACAGAGTAAATATAAGCTTTTTCCACTGAGGATAGATGAGATACAAACTAGAGGGCATGGGTTATGGATAAAAGGGGAAAAGTTAAGGGGGAACAGGAGAGGAACTTCATCACTCAGAGAGTGGAATGAGCTTCCAGCTGAAGTGGTAAATGCAGGCTTGACTTCAACATTTAAGAAGAATTTGGACGGGTACATGGATGGGAGAGCAGGACAGTGGGATGAGGCACGAAAAAGTGGTTCAGCACAGACTAGAGGGGTTGAAGTAATTATTCTATGATTCTATGGTTCAATGTTTCCTGCCTGAACCCTTCTACGATCACTGCAGGACCTGCCGAGTTTCTCCAGAACTTTTGTGTAATAACTACAATCACAGCTTTTGCAGACTTTTCAGTTTAAGAGATTCATACAGGTACCTGGATAGGAAAGGTTCACAGGGAGAATGGAGCAAAACTTCCTTCATAGTGTGATAATGCCTGCGCCCATCTGCATACCTCCCTGTAGGGGGCGACCCACTGTACCTGCAGGGAGGTAACCAGGGAGGCTGGCTCCACCAACCCTGCCAATCACCGGCCCCATATAAAGGCTCTTGGGAAGGAGTAGAGAGCATGGATCCCGAAGGGAAACTGAAACTTGCGTGCAAGTTTTAAGCTAATTAAAGCCTTCGTAACTTGAGTCTGTTTGTTCGTACTCCAGTGCGTCAAAGGCAGTGCAAGCAGAGACTCTCACTAATTTTACGATTCAAGATCCAAAATTCAATTTATTGTCATATAATAAAAACAGTGTCATATTACATAAAATTGCCTTTGGTCTGTGGTAAGGCAGACAGATTCGTCATCCGCAGAAATTACCTGAAGCACCTCTTGCAAACAAAGAGTTCCACATCCCCTCTTTCTCCCACCAGAGTCACTGAGTGTCCGTGGATTTTCCCCCAGCAGCCTCACAGACCAGACCAAACCATCAGCAACCCAAGCCCCCAGATCTCAACCTCCGACACTATCAGGTCCCCTTCAGTGCCCTCAGTAGCTGCTCGCATCCTGGTTCCGATCCCCAGTAGCCCCTTCAGCCGGTCTCGAGCCAGCCCGGCGGTCCGCTGCCCAGTGTGAACCCCTCGACTGCAGCCTCCAGCCTGCGTGGTTTCCTCGCCTCGAGTCGCCAGCAGCAAGTGCTTTAAAAGTTCTCGGTAGGTGGAGGGCAGAGCCGGAGGCTGCAATCAGACCAGCCACGATCCCAACTAAATCACCAGTCAGGTGACTGGCCCGTTCCTCCTCCTGACGACAGGTGCGTCTGTAGTAAAGGCACCCCCCACTCTGGACCTGCTGAACGCACACCGGCCCAGAGACCTTGCCTCACCCAAATGCACGCAGACATTCACTGGCACATTGGAAGTGATGAGAGTTTATAATCAACAACATGGCATTCTGTTTTATGTCACGACACCAGAAGTCTGAAAATGTTTTACAGCCAGAGGATTGCTTTTTAATTGAAGTCATCTGCACTGCTCCAACACAGGAAAAGAGCAAACATAGCAAGCTGCCACAAATATCAGATGCAATAATGGCTCGGTAAGCTGCTGTACAGAAGGGATAACATCCCCGGGATACCAAGATCTACTGCCCTTTGTCAAAATTCAAATTTATTGTCAGAGTACACCCACGATATCATGTATAACCCTGGGATTCTTTTCTCTGTGGGCCAGGCAGAATTTTTACTTATCGGTAGTGGAAAAAAAACCTGCTCTTGAGAAAAAATACGCACACAAAAGCGAGAAATGCGAACAAAGATAGAAATGGAAGGAAGCAAATGGCGGTTAGCGCCGTGCTGTCACAGCATGGTCTAAGAGTGGATGATGTCTCAACCAGCCACCGAGTTGGACCTGAACTCGTCACGGACGCCAGGTGTGAGCCAGCTGCCTGGAGATCGTCCAGCCCTCAGGCTTCACCTTGGAGAGAATGCAGGGCCAACATCTGGTGCACCTGTGCAGCCTCGTGGGGCAGTGGGTCTCACCAACCTTGAGGTTTCTCCACCTTCCACGTGGTAGTCAACCTTTGATTGTTTGAAAACAAAGACAGTTGCACAGATTTTTAAAAATCGCTTTGCAAAGCGTGAGAACTCTGTTACAGCAAGAGGCATGGACTTGAACGGCTTATCTCACTGTCCAGAGAGTCTGCTCGTGGCTTAAAAATAATGTATTCTTGTACCTTCAGACCCCGAGGTTTCTAGAATATTCAAACAGATTGCTCCATAAGGAATACAGCATGGTCACAGGCCATTTCAGCCAATGAGTCCATGGCACCCAATTGACCTACACCCCCGATACATTTCAAATGAAGAAAAACAGAGCCCCCCTCCCCCGGGAAATACTCCACAGACACTGGGAAAATGTACAGACAGCAATGGATTCAAACCCCGGTCCCGATCACTGGTGATGTAAAGGCATTGTGCTAACCGCTATCTCAACCATGTCACCCCCCCACCTTGAAATTCTCTTGGGATTCATTAATCAGGGTTGTATGCCTTACCCAGTGTGCCTTACCCAATAGTTAATAATCTTTCACTACCTGACCAAATAAGTCGGTTCTTATCAGCTCCAGCTGATAACAAGACAGAATGGAGCGCGAATATATTCTGCCTTCCAGTCAGTATATTAAAACACATTCTCACAAGGAGCCCCTGAAATTTTGACAAATTACGTGAACTTCCAGCTTTAACTTGGAAGGCCCTGAACCCTTATTTCCATCACTGACTCTTTTACAGTTAGCGCAGCTCCTTTACCGCGCCAGCGATCGGGACCGGGGTTTGAATCCCACACTGTCGGTACGTTCTCTCTGTGTCTGTGTGGGTTTTTCCCCAGGGGCTCCGGTTTCCTCCCATCATTCAAAACGTACCGGGGGTGTGGGTCAATGGGGTATAAATTTTACTTTAGAAGCATCAAAGTGAGATGATGTCTCAAGAAGGCATAAAGGGCCCTCCACCCACCCTTTCCCCGTCACCCTGGTCACAACCTCTTCTCACTGCTACTTCAGGCAGAAGTTACAGAAGCCTGAAGACCAGCTCAAGAAAAGAATTTTTCCAACAGTTATCAGGTTTCGTGCCTCTCGGTACTATTCCAACCACAACATTACCCCAAGACACTTCTGACCTCTTGAAATTCCATGTCTCATTCTCTTTGTCAATTCTCGGGCCACTGGAGCTGCTATATTAATGCAAGTTATAGTTGTTGCCTGGTGAATTTAACAGTACTTGTCCTGTTAACTAACCTGGTTCCACCACTGATCCCACAACTGACATCATCACATGGCCAATAATATAAAAGATCAAGGATTCCAGCCTAGTATTTACTTTGAACACAATGTCAATATCGCTTGCCTTTTCAGAGAGCCGTTGGCATTTGGAAGAGATGAGGGTGATATACTGGTCTTCATCGAGAGCTGTTTGTTGGTCTGTGAGTCTAAATGAGATTTACTGTAATCACTTGTGTACAACACTCCATTTAAACAACTGTATATGGAAATCCTGTGCCATCGTCGAGACTTGCTCAGACATTACAACTTGGAGAATTCCTTTGTGCAGTGGGCAGAACCACTTCCTCCTAGTTCCAGAGCCCCGGGTTCAATCCTGAACTCCGGCGGTGTCGGTGTGGAGTTTGCATGTTTTCTCCCTGTTAACATCTTTTGTCTGTTGGGACTGTACACCTCCCCCCTCCCATTCTTCCCTCTTTAATACAGACACCTGTCTTGTTTTACACATAGCTCGAGGAACAGCTTAGGCCCAATATGTCGGTAATAATATCTTTGCCTCCTATGGATGCTGTGCGAGACCTTCTGGTTCCCACGAGGCAGTCTCCAGGAGCCCGCAGCCTTTGCGGGTCCCTCAACTGCAAGTTGGCTGCAGCCTTTGTGGGTCCTTCAGCCACTGAGTCCCTCGCTGGTCCGTCGCCAAGGTAGGGTCATCTCCTCTGCTTCTCCTTCTCAATGGCGGGGGGGGGGGGGGCTGGAGGTGTTCTCCCCGTGTCTGGTGCTCTGAGCAGGTACCATCAAACTGCTCCCCAGATTCCACCATTTTTAAGGTTCTTTCTCATGTTATACCTCGCTCAGTGAGAGTTCTGACATAAGTAGACAATAAACAAAAGTGGACAAAAACTTTTTCAAAAGGTTTGCTTCCTGAAAAATAATTTGGGATGATGACAGACAACTTCAAGCTGAACTCAAAGATTTGCTGTATCACGTAGGAAGTTGGAGAAACATTAACTTTTATTGAATTTTGCAATAAGCGTATTCTCACCACAAATGTAAGAGAAGGTATTGCAGCTGTTGCGACACTGATGAGGGATTTCTGGAGGATTGAATCTTCCTGATGACAATAAAAAAAACGGTGCGTGATAGGTGTGCTTTCTTCCCTCTTGACCCTGTATAAAGGTTCCAACACCATCACCCCCACCCCAGAAAACCTGGGCCACAGCATGGGATGACCTTCAAGTTTATTGTAAATAAAAGTGTTCAGGAGGCAAAATCTTCATGGTCCAGTGTAATTCGATTGAATTCAACAACGTCAATTGTACTTCAACACTTTCTGCTGTGAAATGTAACAAATGTCAAGGCTATAAAATGCATCGGACTTTCATTGCAGAGATTGAATTAATCTTGATTGCCCATTCCAATGTTTAAACAATTTAATAATATTCAAATTGAGTTTTGCACCAGCAGGAATGCCATGAATATTGTGTTACTAAAATTGAATAAAGATATCAGGATGAGATATAATTATTAACAAGGCATCTGGAATAGGCAGAGTTCAGTGTCTGTGAGTGTTGGTGACATACTCCAGGTATTTCAATGGTGAGCAGGAAGAACTGCCATTCATCAACGCTCTTCGGTGGACGTACGGTTCTGGATGTTAATGCCTCTACAATCTAATTTCAATAAAGTGTGCGTCCTGCCAGGAACTTGCCCAGGGTCTAATGCTGGGTTTACTACAGCAATGCAGAGTGGTTTCCTTAACGTGGAATATTCTTTGGCTTGGCTTCGCGGACGAAGATTTATGGAGGGGGTAAAAGTCCACGTCAGCTGCAGGCTTGTTTGTGGCAGACACGGTTGCAGCGGTTGCAGGGGAAAATTGGTTGGTTGGGGTTGGGTGTTGGGTTTTTCCTCCTTTGCCTTTTGTCAGTGAGGTGGGCTCTGCGGTCTTCTTCAAAGGAGGTTGCTGCCCGCCGAACTGTGAGGCGCCAAGATGCACGGTTTGAGGCGATATCAGCCCACTGGCGGTGGTCAATGTGGCAGGCACCAAGAGATTTCTTTAGGCAGTCCTTGTACCTTTTCTTTGGTGCACCTCTGTCACGGTGGCCAGTGGAGAGCTCGCCATATAACACGATCTTGGGAAGGCGATGGTCCTCCATTCTGGAGACGTGACCCACCCAGCGCAGCTGGATCTTCAGCAGCGTGGACTCAATATTACATCAGAGAAAAATCACAAGACTGGAGAAACTCAGCAGGTCAAACAGTGTCCTTTATATTACAAAGGTAAAAGTGTGTAACTGACGTTTTGGGCTCGAGCCCATCATTGAGGTAAAGATTTTTATTTTCCTGAAATGTCGTTAATTCATTTTTACCCTTGCTGTATAAATGACACTGTTTGACCTGCTGAGTTTCTCCAGCGTTGTGTTTTGACTTCAACCGCGGTGTCTGCAGATTTTCACGTTTTAATTCTGACATCGCCACACAACACAGGGCATCGGCCTATGACATGTATATATAAACCCACTCAACAATCTAAACAGCGGTTCTCAACCTTTCTCTTCCCACTCACATAAGTGATTCCTGTGCCATCAGTGCTCTGTGATTAGGGCTTTTTTAAGGTGGGATCTAAGTAGGAAGGGAAGGTTGAGAATCACTGCTCTGGACCCAATTGTTACTGAAATATTTTGCTTGAGAAAAATTGTCATTGGCCCATTTCCTTTGGAGTTCTGAAACCGTGCACATAACGAGTCAATTAGGGACAATTAAAACAGTGGTTTTCAAACCTTTTTCTTTCCAGTTACATCCCACCTTAAGCAATCCCTTACTAAGCACAGAGCACCGATGGCCTAGGGATTACCACTGAAAACCACTGATCTCATCCTTCTCTACCTGACACCCATAATCCTCTATTATTCTTGCGTCCATGTCTAAGAGTCTTTTAAATGTTCCTACGGTAGCAGCTTCCACAACCACCGCTGGCAAGGCATTGCAGGCACTCACTATATTCGGTGTAAAAACCCCTGATGTCTCCGCTAAACTTTCCTCCCCTCACCCTGTACAGATGTCCTCCGATATTTGTTGCTCCCGTCCTGGTAAAAAGACACTGGCTGTCCATCCTAACTCTGCCTCTCATGGATCTTGTCCAGTGGGTTTCAAACATTTTCATTCCACTCACATTCCCACTTTCAGTAATCCCTGTGCCATCGGGGCTCTGAGATTAGTAAGGGATTGCTTAAGGTGGAAAGAAAAAGTTTGAAAACCACTGTTTTAATCGTCCCTCATTGCCTCGTTATGGGCACGAACTCCAAAGGAAATGGGTCAATGACAATTTTTCCCAAGCAAAATATTTCAGTCACAATTGGGTCGAGAGCAGTGATTCTCAACCTTCCCTTCCTACTCACATCCAACCTTAAGCAATCTCTTACTAATCAGAGCTCCGATGGCACAGGGATTACTTAAAGTGGGATGTGAAAGAAAAGAAAAAAGTTGAAACCACTGTTGTTCACCTTTATTGTCACCTCTCTTCGCTCACCAGAGAAAAGCCTCAGCTTTGCTAACCTTGCCTCCTAAGATATGTTCTCCAATCCAGGCAACATCCTGGTAAATCTCCTCTGCACCCTATCCATGGCTTCCACATCCTTCCTGTAACCAGAACTGAAAACAATAAAGGGGAGAAGTACAAATGTATCCCCAGTCCCAGTGCACTCCCACCAACCCCCCTCCTTCCCCCCCACCCCCCACTGCGTGGGTTTCCTCCCATCATTCTAAACAAACATATGGGGGTTGTAGATCAATTGGGTGCAATCTGGCAACATGGGCTTGTGGCTTGGAAGGGCCTGCTATCACACACACACACACACACACACACACACACACACACACACACACACACACACACACACACACACACACACACACACACACACACACACACACACACTTACACACTTACTTTAGCCACCTTTCAAGGCAGGAGCCCCAGCAGGCACACCATGATGAAATGGAATGAAAGGTGGACTCTGTAGCTGGGGAACAGACCAATTTTCTGCAGAGCCCTCATGCTGGAGACAGCAACTTGTCATGAGAGATGGACCAGACGGGTACAGTGAACTTGTCATCAGTGACGTGGGTAAAGCGAGATGGGAGCTGGTGATCACCTCACTCCTTGTGCACTTTAAGGGGGGGATAATGAAGCGGTAAGGGTCTGATGTTGACACTGGCCTCCATTCAACTGGCTAAATATTAACCAGATTGCGCGGCACTGGTCCCGGGTACATCAACAACAGGAGCAAGCAGAGAGAGGTGGCTGTGGCCAGCAGTGGTTACAGGGTCAGCGGAGACAGCTACACCTGAGGAGGTAGCGTGTCCTCACCCCCCCCCTCTCTCTCCTTCTTTCTTTTTCTCCTTTTTCTTTTGTGAGATGACACCGGAATTTTCCGCACGTGGCAACAACAAATAATTCCTGGGGGTTGAGCCTTGTCCATGTTTAATATCTGCAGGAGGTCACCTTTCGGGCGAGACCCCTGCGAGTTTAAGGGCAAGCTGACCATCAAATGCACCAGGGTGAAATAAGGATGTTTGTTTTGCAAGCAGTCCATCTAGTCATCCTGGACATTGTGCAGCACACAAGACACAATACACAGCTGCCCTGGGTTACGAACATCCGACTTACAGGCAACGGCCTCAGCGGTTCGTTGGCTCCAGGAAGAAGAATGCTGAGCGCCATTTTAAGTCGGATCACGTTGCCGTTGACGATCAAAATCAGCATAACATGGCTGTTAGTGCAAGAAGGCTCAAAGCCTTTTCAACGATTTAAAAGCTGCGTGTCAAGCAAGTTCCAATTCGCCTACAAATTCGACTTAAAGACAGACTTAGGAACAGATCCCGCTCGTAACCCAGGGCCGGCCTGCGCTAAAGTGCAAAGTTACATTGTGAGATCAGAAGTACAACATGAAAGTCTGCAGACACCGCGATAGAAGCAAAAGCCCAATGCTGAAGAAAGAAATTCAGCAGGTCAAACAGCAAACTTTATATTGCAGATACATAACCAGCGTTTCGGGTCTGAGCCCATCATCGAGGCATGAGCAACAATAGGTACGTAGGCAGGCCCCCCTCCCCAAACAAAATGGTGGGGAGGGAGGGGCACAGGCCCACAGGAAGAGGTAATGGGGGATGAGAGAAGGAGGGCACACAGTGAGATCAGTTGGTGCAGAGCAAAGGCAACGTAATTACACAAGGCGAGGTTCATTCAGGAGTCTGATTACAGCAGGAATGCAACTGCCCTTGAGTCTAAATTAAATTTAAGTGTTGACGTACAGAACGGTTTCTGGCCCTTCCTGCCCATGAGCCTGTGGGCCCCAAATAACCCAATTAACCTACAGAAAACAGGACATTTGGCCCTTCTAGTCTGTGCTGAAACATAATACCATTGGTCGCCCTGACCTGCACCGATTCCACAACCATCCAGACCTCTCTCATCCATTTATCTCTCCAATTTATTCTTAAAACTTAAGTGAGCCAGCATTTACCGCGTCAGATGGTGGCTCGTTCCACACTCCTATCACTCTCTGAGTGAAAGAGTTCCCCTTTCACCCTCAAGCCATTGTCCTCTTGTATTTATCTCTCCTAATCTAAGTGGAAAGAGCCTACTCGCATTTGCTCTGTCTATACACCTCATCATTTTCTAAACCTCCCCTCATTCTTCTACGCTCCAAGGAATAACCGGTTTAATCTTTCCCTGTAACTTAACTCCTAGCAACATCCTAGTAAATCTTCTCTGCACTCTTTCAATCCTACTGACATCCTTCCTGTAGTTTGGATTCCAGAACTGCACGCAATACTCCAAATTTAGCCTCACCAATGTTTTACACAACCTCACCATAACATCCCAACTCCTGTCCTCAACACTTGTACTACGTATGGGATGTCTAACTGGTCTGCCCTCACAACAACCCCTGCACCACTGCATTTTAAATGCATGTGACAATGAACTTGATGACTATGAGCATTTATTGTCACAAGCACCCCACCGAAATTCCTACTTATTGCAGCCACATGGATAAGAGACACAATATACAACAGGATCAATAGTACATTTCGATGAGAATGTAAAAATTCCTTACAGTCGGTTCCCGATTCAAACCACGGTTGTTGGTGCTGTAAAACAGTAGTTCTCAACCTTTTTCTTTCCACTCACATCCCACTTTAAGTAATCTCTAGGCCATCGGTACTCTGTGATCAGTAAGGTGGGATGTGGGTGGAAAGAAAAAGTTTTAATCGTCCCTCATTGACTCATTATGTGCACGGTTTCACAACTCCAAAGGAAATAGACCAATGACAATTTTTCTCAAGCCAAATATTTCAGTAACAATTGGGTCCAGAGCAGTGATTCTCAACCTTCCCTTCCTACCCACGTCCCACCTTAAGCCATCCCTTACTAATGTTACACAGAACGAATGTTACACAGAGCCCCAATGACAGAGGGATTACTTAGAGTGGGTTGTGAGAGGAAATAAAAAGGTTGAGAACCAGTGGGATAATGGCCACACTAGCCCTGCTGTCTTGATAGAAATTTTAAAGGAGAGGTAAAAATGTTCACAGTTGCAAAAATAAGTGATGTTTCAATTGTCTTTTTTGTCGTTCAGAGTAGTCCAAGGAGGTTCAAGGGATGGAAAGCTGTTGGGAAAATGGGAGAAATTGTAAGGTGAAGTGGGGGGGGTGGGGTGGGGGGAAAGGTAGTTTAAAGGAGATTTAGGAAGCAGGTTTTCTTTACACAGAAGGTGATACGTACCTGGAACAATCTGCCAGGGTAAGTTGCAGAAGCAGATACGATGGCAATGTTTTAGAAGCATTCAGACACATGACCAGGAGGGAAATGGGGTGATGTAGTGCCCTGTTCAGAATAGACAGAGTGAGCCAAGGGTACGTTCCACCGCTGAACTGTTCTGTGCTCGATCATATCCTGGAGTTATGTGCAGGATTTCCCTCCCTGCTGGACCTTAGTGAATCCCAGAGTTTGACACCAACTCTAGATTTATTGCATTACACCCCATGGCAGTATTTTAATGGGACACCACTCTGGAAGCGTTCATATTTAAAGTTATAGAGTTACAAAGGGAAAAAAAAAAGGATCAACTTGTACCAAGCAAGGGCAGTGTTGTAGGGTTCATACAGGAGTCTGATGGCTGCGGGAAAGAAGCCCATAGGCTGGTGTTATCACAGCTTGTTGGATCTTGCTGTGCACTATTGGCAGCCTTGTCATAGTGTCTGCACACAAAGGCCCATCAGCTCCCCACCTCCTCTTCCCTTTCTTCTATTAATCTTTCTTAGCTCTCCGCTTTCTCCCCGTCACTTCTCCCACCCTCCCACCTGTACGGCCCTCTTCGCCTGTGCTCCAACCCCTTCCTCCTCCTCCTCCTCCTCCTCCTCCCCCCCCCACCCTTTTCATTCAGACTTCTGCTTGTTTGTCCAGATTCCTGACGAAGGGCTCGGCCCTGAAATGTCGACTGCCTTTTACTTCCTGTGGATGCCCTGTGACCTGCAGAGTTTCTCCATCACGTGTGTGCATTGCCCTAGACCCTCAGCGCCCGCAGGTGTCCTTGTTTATCCATGAAGAGAGTCAAGGAGGACAGAAGGAGGGTCAGTTCACCAACTGCGTCCACGCTTGACCATCAACCAAACACTGATTCCGCACGAATCTCATTGTATTCAAGGTTCCTCTTATTGTCAGGTTAAACATATAAAATACATGGCATACTTCAATGTTTGCTTGACGCAAGGCAAAGAGTCACCATGAGCATTGTCCAGTGCCCTAATAATGAGATCGAGAAGCAAAGGGATTCCTCTCTGAGTCACTGAGTGTCCACGGAACCACCCAGCATTCCCGCAGCCACACAGACTCCAGTCTGAATCAGGGTCGGCGCCAGAACGAATCTTAGACGGGGGGTATAAGGGTGTTGGGGGGCTCATAAAATCACTCAGCGGGGGGTGGGAAGAGGGGGCTGTTGGATGCTGGGACCTACTTGCCGACACCATCTGCCCCTCCGACGTAGAAGACGAGGGCACTGTTTTAATTGCGCCAAGCATCACTAGATGCTACTGACCCTTAATGCACGCTAGTAACACAGCCTGGGGTGTGTGGAGAGTCGCTGATGTGCGTAAAGCTAGATACTAGCGACATGTCATGTGGGAGGGGTTGGGGGCAGGTCTGGGCAATTGATTGCCGTGACAGTATGGAAGAGCACAGCACCTCGCTTGGGGAGGGGGGGGATGGGTAATGCCTGTGGATGACCTCCCTCTCTGTGCCAACCCTGGTCCAAACCATCAGTCATTCAAGTTCCAGATCCAAACTAGATCAGGATGCCTTCAGTGCCCAACACCCTTCAGGAGCCCATCCAGCCCTCAGCACCTTCTCGAATCTTAGTTCCGATATCTGGTCATGATAACCCAGTCTCCAGCAGCCTATGTGGGTCCTTCCCCCAGATTCTACCATTCACCCACTTTCTCAGGTGGGGTTGGGAGGGGAGGGGGTGTGTGTGGGGAGAGGGAGAGAGTGTGGGGGGAGGGAGAGAGTGTGGGTGGAGGGAGAGAGAGTGTGGGGGAGGGAGAGAGTGTGGGGGGAGGGAGAGAGTGTGGGGGGAGGGAGAGAGTGTGGGGGGAGGGAGAGAGTGTGGGGGGAGGGAGAGAGTGTGGGGGGGAGGGAGAGAGTGTGGGGGGAGGGAGAGAGTGTGGGGGGAGGGAGAGAGTGTGGGGGGAGGGAGAGAGTGTGGGGGGAGGGAGAGAGTGTGGGGGGAGGGAGAGAGTGTGGGGGGAGGGAGAGAGTGTGGGGGGAGGGAGAGAGTGTGGGGGAGGGAGAGAGTGTGGGGGGAGGGAGAGAGTGTGGGGGGAGGGAGAGAGTGTGGGGGGAGGGAGAGAGTGTGGGGGGAGGGAGAGAGTGTGGGGGGAGGGAGAGAGTGTGGGGGGAGGGAGAGAGTGTGGGGGGAGGGAGAGAGTGTGGGGGGAGGGAGAGAGTGTGGGGGGAGGGAGAGAGTGTGGGGGGAGGGAGAGAGTGTGGGGGGAGGGAGAGAGTGTGGGGGGAGGGAGAGAGTGTGGGGGGAGGGAGAGAGTGTGGGGGGAGGGAGAGAGTGTGGGGGGAGGGAGAGAGTGTGGGGGGAGGGAGAGAGTGTGGGGGGAGGGAGAGAGTGTGGGGGGAGGGAGAGAGTGTGGGGGGAGGGAGAGAGTGTGGGGGGAGGGAGAGAGTGTGGGGGGAGGGAGAGAGTGTGGGGGGAGGGAGAGAGTGTGGGGGGAGGGAGAGAGTGTGGGGGGAGGGAGAGAGTGTGGGGGGAGGGAGAGAGTGTGGGGGGAGGGAGAGAGTGTGGGGGGAGGGAGAGAGTGTGGGGGGAGGGAGAGAGTGTGGGGGGGAGGAGAGAGTGTGGGGGGAGGGAGAGAGTGTGGGGGGAGGGAGAGAGTGTGGGGGGAGGGAGAGAGTGTGGGGAGAGGGAGTGTGTGGGGAGAGGGAGTGTGTGGGGAGAGGGAGTGTGTGTGTGAGAGGGAGTGTGTGTGAGAGAGGGAGTGTGTGTGAGAGAGGGAGTGTGTGTGAGAGAGGGTGTGTGTGAGAGTGTGTGTGTGAGAGAGTGTGTGTGTGAGAGAGTGTGTGTGTGAGAGAGAGAGTGTGTGTGTGAGAGGGAGAGTGTGTGTGTGAGAGGGAGAGTGTGTGTGTGAGAGGGAGAGTGTGTGTGTGAGAGGGAGAGTGTGGAGAGAGGGAGAGTGTGGGGAGAGGGAGTGTGTGGGGAGAGGGAGTGTGTGGGGAGAGGGAGTGTGTGGGGAGAGGGAGTGTGTGGGGAGAGGGAGTGTGTGGGGAGAGGGGTGTGTGGGGGAGAGGGAGTGTGTGGGGAGAGGGAGTGTGTGGGGAGAGGGAGTGTGTGGGAGAGGGAGTGTGTGGTGAGAGGGAGTGTGTGTGTGAGAGGGAGTGTGTGTGAGAGAGGGAGTGTGTGTGAGAGAGGGAGTGTGTGTGAGAGAGGGAGTGTGTGTGTGAGAGGGAGTGTGTGTGTGTGAGAGGGAGTGTGTGTGAGAGGGAGTGTGTGTGAGAGAGGGAGTGTGTGTGAGAGAGGGAGTGTGTGTGAGAGAGGGAGTGTGTGTGAGAGAGGGAGTGTGTGTGAGAGAGGGAGTGTGTGTGAGAGAGGGAGTGTGTGTGAGAGAGGGAGTGTGTGTGAGAGAGGGAGTGTGTGTGAGAGAGGGAGTGTGTGTGCATGCATTTGTTTTTGCAATACCATTTAAACACACTATATATTATATATATATATATTCTTCTTTGGCTTGGCTTCGCGGACGAAGATTTATGGAGGGGGTAAAAAAGTCCACGTCAGCTGCAGGCTCGTTTGTGGCTGACCAGTCCGATGCGGGACAGGCAGACACGATTGCAGCGGTTGCAAGGGAAAATTGGTTGGTTGGGGTTGGGTGTTGGTTTTTTCCTCCTTTGCCTTTTGTCAGTGAGGTGGGCTCTGCGGTCTTCTTCAAAGGAGGCTGCTGCCCGCCAAACTGTGAGGCGCCAAGATGCACGGTTTGAGGCGTTATCAGCCCACTGGCGGTGGTCAATGTGGCAGGCACCAAGAGATTTCTTTAGGCAGTCCTTGTACCTTTTCTTTGGTGCACCTCTGTCATATATATATATAATATATATATATAATATTTAGTCACCTATGATCATGTCCACCCTAACCCTGAACCCTTTCAGCCCTCATCCTGAATGCAGGAGGCGGGGGCGCTCAAAGGCTTTGTGGCGGGGGGGGGGGGGTATTAAATACACAAGTCAGCATTTGCAAAGAGAAGGCGCCCTGACTCACTGCGTGAAATGAAGGAGCAGATGAAGAAATGAAGGAGCAGATGAAGAAATGAAGGAGCAGATCCGCAGGGGGTGGGGGCAGAAAGAGGAGCTGAATCTCTGCTGAGCTCAAACCTGGCGGGGTGGGGGGGGGGGGAGAGCGAGAGCAGGTGGTCGCACCTGAGCCGCCAGCGCTGTGTCAGCCCCACCTCCCCCTGGCAAGGCAGAACGTTTGGAAGGGATTGGACGCGCACCTTCGGAACCTGGGGTCCCCGTTCGATACGGCGCTTTACATCGCTGCTCGAAGTTGCCATTTACTTTGGTCAACGTTAAATGTGGTGCAGAAACACAACTCAAGTGCATTTAAAACAACTACCCACAGAGGTTTTAACAGCGCAGGGGAGCCCGAAGGGAGCCTCCTGCTCTCGGACACTTGCTGAATTGGACTTGGGCACAGGTCCCCGCCACCCTGCTGGGGAGAAAGTTGTCAAGGAACCTTGGAACAAATTGTACCCTCCTGACGTTTCAGATGCGGGGCAGAGAGGGAGAGTGGGTGCGCAGAATAACTGGAGGACCCCCCCAAACCCTCAACCCTTTGCAGTTCCTTCCAAACCCCCCTCCCCCCACCAAAAAAGCACCTTGGTCCTTGGACTGACCCGCCCCATGGTCTTACCTGGTGCTGGTCTTGGCTGGATCTCCCAGCGCTGACACCTTTGCAAACAACGCTGTGACACACACATAAATATTGCTACAAGCCCAGTCAATCAGCCGGAGTGACAGCGCGGGGAGCGGCTCAGGAACTCCACTGGAAGCAGCCAATCGGCTCCTCGCCGGGCACACCAGGCGGCCAATCAGGCCTCGCTGGAGGAGCGGAGATTGACAGGGCTGGCAAAGGATGGGCTCGACTATGTTTAGAAGTTTGCTGTCCTCTTCATTTATCATTTATAGAAAGAACTCCAGTGTGCACAGTGACTGCAGCACACATTGCCATAGCTACCCGATGGAAATGATGCTGGAGGGTTTTTTCTCTCTCGAAATGAAGGCAGCCAGGATGCTGCCTGACCTACTGAATCTCTCTCCAGCTCCTCCTTGAAGTAGACCCACAGGGACAAAGGAATCTCAGGGCTGGATCTGATGTCGTGTCTAATAACCCTGACAATAAGTCCCAACTTTGCTCAAGGTTTCAGTTCAGGTCGGTTGCATGAGGTGGAGGTTCTGCCGTGCATCTCAAATACGAGGCACAGCGCGGAAGCAAGGAGTTGCCGAGATCAGGGGGTACGGGGCCGTGGGGGCCGCCATGCGAATGACGCAAAGACTGTACCACAGGCTTTAATCAGCTTAAACTTGCGCACAACACTCTCAGTATCTTTACTGGCTCCACGTGTCCGAAGAGGCAGGATTGAGTCTTTATACGGGCTGGTGATTGGCAGCCGGCAGGTGGGGCCAGCTCCCGGGTTGCCTCTCTGCAGGTGCAGTGGTTGGCCCCCACCCCTCCACAGGAGGCCGGTGGGAGGGCAGCCAGTGTCGTGGTTGCAGGGGCAAAGGCCGGGAGGCGTGGTTAGAGCAGGAAAACACGATTAGCTTAGTGGTTAGCGACGGCCCAAGGGACGGTGACCACAACAGTGGGCCAGCGAGGGGCTCTGAGGCTGAAGAAACTGCGAGAGGGCCTTGAGTGACTCGAGGCAAGGTACTTAAGTGGGATTAGGATGCGGGCTGCTAGCGACTGCAGTCAAAGGACTCACTAGGATGGCTAAAGGGGTGCCAGGTATCGGGAGAGGGTGCTGGAGGCTCCCTGATCATGTACATATGGAGCTTGGGTTGCTGATGGATCGAACTGAAGGCCGCGTGGCTGCGGAGGTGAAGCCATGAACATGTGATCGGGGGGGCGGGGGAGAGGGGCTCTCTGCCTGATTATTTCAGTATTATTTCTCTTCATTTTAAATATTTCAGATTTATTGTCAGAGTACATACATGACATCACATGCAACCCTGAGATTCTTTTCCCCGAGTGCCAGGCAGAATCGCCACTTATTGGTCGTGCAAAAAAAAAGTGCACTCAAGAAAAGATATGCACACAAAACACAGAAAATAAATAACGTGCAACAAAAGAGCCCATAAGCGAGTCCCTGATTGAGTTTGTCGTTGAGGAGTCTGATGGTGGAGTGGGAGCAGCCATTCCTGAACCTGGTGGGTGCAAGTCTTGTGGCACCGATACCTCTTTCCTGATGGCAGCACCGCGTGAGGGTCCTTGATGATCGCTGCTGCTCTCCGACGGCTGCACTCCCTGTGGATGTTCTCGATGGCAAGGAGGGTTTGGCCTGTGACGTCCTGGGCTGTGTCCACTACCTTTTTTGCAGGGCTTTGTGCCCCATACCAATACCCCAGCCATCCTTGCTAATGCTTTGCCATCAAGAGGCAATACAGAAGGGAGGGCCGTGTTTATTAAAATGCTTCAATATTTCCAATTGACCTAATTTTCCCTCGTGGCAGTTTTATGCTGCACACAAGTTAACCCACGACTGAGCTTCACTGAACATTTTTAGCAGTTTAAGGCCTGTTAACTCTGAAGCATCTTTTCCAGAATATAGCGCATTGACCATAAAGCAGCAAGCCTATGGCCCATGATGTCTGTGTCGGACACAAGACCACCATCTGCTGCTTGCACATGATTCCTGTCCCTCTGTTCCTTACCTATTCATGTGTCGACCTGGAAGCCTCTTAAGTACGATACGAAAGTCTCCAGACACTGAAGTAAAAACACAATGATGGAGCTGCTGAGTTTCTCCAGCATCGTGTTCTTTCTAGAAGCCACTTAAGGTTACTGTCATATTTGTTTCCAGATCCTTCTGGACAATAAAAAAAAATACCACATATATCTCATACAATATAGAAAACCTATAGCTCAATACAGGCCCTTTACCCCACAAAATTGTGCCAGACATGTTCCTATCTTAGAAGTTACTAAGCTTTCCCATATGCCTCTACTTCTCTAAGCTCCATGTACCTATCTAAAAATCTCTTAAAGGACCCTAACGTATCCTCCTCCACTACCATTGCCTGCAGCCCGTTCCTTGCACCCACCACCCTCTGCGTTAAAAAAACGTACCCCTGACACCTCCTCTGTACCTACTCCCCAGCTCCTTAAACCCGTGTCCTCTTGTGGGCCACCGTCACAGCTCTGGGGGAAAAGCCTCTGACTATCCACACGATCAGTGCCTCTCATCATTTTAAACACCTTTAAACTTTCCCCACCCCCCCACTCCCACCACCTTTAACACATATTTAATTTTTTAGACATACGGCACGTTAACAGATCCTGTTGACCTGTATGTTTCGGAGGGTGGGAGGAGACCAGAGGGGCTCAGAGGAAGCTCACGCAGAATGTTCAGACAGCGCCTGGGTCACGTGGCACTAACGGCTACACTAACCGTGCTGCCATATCCTCTGTTGTTTTGACCCCCCCTTTACCATCGTCCATCCCATCTCTGTGTCAGATTCTGTCTGTCCTCCCCATCTCTAAGCACTCATGGATTGAATCCACAGGTGGAGGACAGCATTCAAATTTGGTCATTTTACAGATACATTGTAGAAAGTATCCTGCTCGCATACATCACAGCTCAGGATGGGAACCATGCAAGACTGCTAAACATTGATACAAGACACAAAAGAATATGGGTGAGAGGAACATTTTTTAATCCCAAGTCTCATTGGGATCAGAAATTCACTGCCTGCATTCACTGCGGCTTCAAAACGGCGGGCAGTGCCCTAGCACATTGGGTGGAGCTGCTCCAGTGATCCAGGGTCAACTCCTCTGGTGCTACCTGTGTGAAGTTTGCACGCTCTTCCCATCTGACAGTGTGGGCTTCCTCTCACTTCACAGAGTCCTGCAGGCCAGTGGGTTAATTTCACCCCCCACCCCCCCGAGAACATGGGTGAGTGGAAGAAGGTGGGGGAGTTGATGGGGATGTGGGGAGAATAAAATGAGATTCCTGTGGAATCGGCGTGGTTGATGCAGTTCACGAACGGATCCTATTTCTGTCCTGCTTCTCTCTCTCGGACTCTTTTTTAATTGTAAACTTAGACATACAGCACGATAACAGACCCTTTCAGCCCACGAGGCTGTGCTGCCCAATTACACCCAATTGGCCACACCCCCGTATGATTTTTTAGAAATGTGGGGGGAAACTGGAACACGTGGAAGAAACCCACGCAGTCACGAGGAGAACGTACAAACTCTTTACAGGCCGCGCAGGATTCGAACCCCGGTCCAGATCGCTGGTGCTGTAACAGCGTTGCCCTAACGTGCCGCCTCTTGCAGACAGCACGGGAATTGAACCCCGGTCCCCGTCGCCAGCACTGTAAGAGCGTCACGCTAACCGCTACACTGACCGTGCCAACCCCTCTTTGTGGATAAACAGGGTGTCGGGGGGGCAAGTTTGATGGAGAAACTCCACGAGTCGTGAGAAGTAAAAGGCAGTTGACATTTCAGGCCTGAGCATTTCATCGGGAATCCGGAGAAATAGACAGATGTCTGGACAAAAAGGGTAGGTGGGGGTGGGGAGGAGGAGGAGAGGAGGGGGAAGGAATAGGTGCTAAATATTGTGGTCATTGATATCTTTCCTAACTTTATTTGAGAATTCAATAACTTTATTTGAGAATGAATTAATAATTAAAGGAAAAAAAGGAGGAAAATCAAAATAAGTTCTGCTCAGTGACTCATAATATTGTAACTAAATGTGTAATTTTAATTTTGCTCATTGTTTATCTCACTACTATTGCCCATTACAATCAGTCATCTACAATTTATCAGGAACATTAGTTCAAAAAATATTACCAAGGATTCTGTACAGTCGGATATGGGAGGAGGTCATGGGGGGGCTGACACCATGAGTTACGCGCTGGATGACACCAACCCTGCCTCTGACCCAGAGGCAGCCGGGAGGGCCATAAAATGGATCACAGCAGGCTGAAATAAACTTTGGAGTGAAAAGCAAATGGAAGCTTCTCACTGTATCTTGGAACATGGGACGCAAGCAGAGACAGACATTCAGAACTCCTGGAGGGTCATCAACCCACCTTTGGGTCTGCCCAAAACCTTGTGGGTCTTCCACGTCGCCGAGATGCCGGTGAGGGAATGGTGCCAACTGGTACATACCAGTCTGCAGCAGTACGTGCTGAGGGAAGCACTGAGGTTTGGTGCAGGACCACAGTTTAGAGATGCTATTCTCAACCTTTTATTGGTTGTGGCCCTGTTCAGATTCTGCTCAATGTTAACGGGGCCCCTTTAATGTGAAGCAGTCAAGATTAGTTGGCTTCTTCCGTACTTCTCTCCTACTGACTACATTAAAAAAAATTATGATTTCAGTCAATGGCCCTCCTGTGGGCCCTGGAGGTGAGTGGGGAGACGTACGGCTCCCGTTGTGAACAGCTGGCCTGGAGTCCTTCCATTACTGGGCCTTGAGGGGCCAAGACCGAGATGAAGCCCCACAAACAACAGATGGATAATGACAAGGTGCCAGAATGAGGTGTTGCATTTTGGAAGGACAGACCAGGAAAGGACATACAAGGTGAATCGTCGGACACTGAGGAGTGGAATGGAACAGAGGGATCGGGGAATACAGATATATAATTCCCTGAAAGTGGCATCACAGGTAGATAGGTATATTGGCCTTCATAAATCAAAGTACAGGAGTTGGGATGTTATGCTAAACTTGTATCAGAATCGGTGAGGCCAACATTTGGAGTATTGTATACAGCTTTGGTCACCTAACTACAGGAAAGATATCAATGAGATTTACTCCGATGTTGCCTGGACTTGAGGAACTGAATTACAGGGAAAGGTTTAACAGGTTATTCCCTGGAGCTCAAAAGAATGAGGGGAGATTTGATGGAGGTATTTAAAATTATGAGGGAGAAAGACAGAGTAAGTATAGGTCGGCTTTTTCCACTGAGGGTAGGTGAGATGAAAGCCAGAGGACATGGGTGAAAGGGGAAAAGTTTAGGGGAAACTTCTTCACACAGAGAGCGGTGGGAGTGTGGAATGAGCTGCCAGCTGAAGTGGTGAACGTGGGCTCAGTTTTAATATTTAAGAAGATTTTGGGCAGGTACATGGATGGGAGGGGTACAGAGGGCTATGGACTGGGCGCAGATCAGTGGGACTAGGCACAGACTAGAGGGGCTGAAGGGCCTGTGTCTGTGCTGTAATGTTCTCAGGTTCTCTGGGGGCAATGGTGTAAATAGAGAGCGTATGGTATGTAAGAATGTACATCGATGGAAATGTATGAATATGACACGAAGGATGTGAACGCTTCTTTAGTAAATAATTTATGGTGAATAAAGTCTATTTTTGTTGGGTAAAAATATCTAAATCTGAGTGATTTCATTCGCACAGGAATTTGGCATCCCTCCCTCTAGTGGAATTAAGTCACAATCTACCCCAAGGGTCCTGCCGCACTTTAAGGTGACAACGTGTCATTTACAGATTTAATAATGGCCATCAACACTTCCCCTTTTGTCAGGTGGTTTCCTTGGCAATCGCTAATTATTTCATTTTCCTGCCCACCGTCTCCCTGCAAGCAAGCAAGTTGGAGCTGAGCGAGGTAAAACGTGGTTGACAGGCTCCCTGTAACTAGCAGGCTGGCAGCGAGAGGCAACACAGCAGGTTAATTGAGCTCAGCGATAAAATAAATCCATTGATGCTGTCACATTGTGACGAGACCCCTGGATTAATGGGCTATTTCCCTATTAATGTTAATTCTGCCTCCACACACTGCCAGCCCTCCCACAGTAGTCATTTCAATAATGTCACCCGTCAATTCCATTTAGCGGCAACGTGAAGAATTTTCAAGGAAGCTGCTAAATTTAGAATCCGTTAGCTTTCATGAAAATAATATGATTTCACGGTAAGCGCTAAGGAGCCCTCACCAATTCTGAGTCCTCCAACACTGACAAGTGATTGGAGACCCTAACAGTCGACAATTCTTTTACTCTCTCTCAAGCTATTCGACCCGACTGAGTTCCTCCAGCAGTTTGTGTTGTTGCTTTGATAAGGAATCTCTAACCATCCGAGACTCCAATATTTATTGAACCTTTATTTATTTTTTATATAGGTAGATTTGTCCAGTATCTGCATGTGTGCTATGTCTCAGGTTCAGGTTCAGATTTATTGTCAGGGTACATGCATGGGGAGTGGTATCACAGGGTTGTAAAGGGAGTTTTTGGCATATTGTCCTTCATATATTAAAGTCACTGAAGTCAGTGCGGACCGCACTGGATGACACCATCAGAGGGGATGACACCAAAATGACAGCCCATAAAATATTTGTTCAGTGTTTCAGCAGAAATTTATTATTTCTTAAAAAAATTTCCCTGTCATTTTTTATGACAGCAAAAAAATTTCTTGTCAGCCCAGATGACACGTATCAATACACCTACAAGGCTAAAACTCGATGCTCATTTGAACCTTCTAATGCACTCTGTCTGGTCAGAGCCGTCGTTATTCCCCTTGACGATGACGCTTCGAATTGTATGCCTGCGCTACCAGCTCACACTGTGGTTCTCGTCGCTGCTGGTGTTTTTACAGTCGCTGCTTTTGTCAAATTTTCTGGTATTTTAGGTTGCTAGTATCTGTGAACCGATATTCATAATGCTTTTGGGAATGAAGTAGTAATTAAAGGAAAGAAAGAGAAAAATCAAAAAAGGTTTCTACTCAGTGACTCATAATATTGTAGAAAGATTTTACAAAAACATTACTAAGGATTCTGTATGGACTGGCACGGGAGGAGGTCCATGGGGTGGGGTGGAGGGGGTGACACCAAGAGTTCCCGCACTGGGACACCAATCCTATTGAGTTCAGGAGTTGTGACGTGATAATAAAATTGTACAAGACATTGGCGAGGTCTAATTGGGAGCACTGTGTGCAGTTTAGGTCACTTAGGAAAGATATCAATAGGATTGAAAAAGTGCAGAGAAGATTCACAAGGGTATTGCCAGCGTGGTAAACCACTGTTGTGTATAACTGTCTGGCCAAGCACACCTATTGGCCAGATTGTACCTGTGACCCCTCCCCACAGGCTCCTGTGTAAAGGTGGCTGTTCCACAGCACCCCCCCCCACAGACCCCCCCCCCCCCCCAGTGCAGGACAATCGAACAGTATTGATGCGCCGTTGTTCTTAAGTGAATAAAACCCCATCGGTTTCTCAACAAAAGTCTTTCGAGTAATTGATGGTGCATCAGTAATTGAGTTTCAGGGAAAGGTTAAACAGGTTCAGACTTTACTCTCTAGACCATAGGAGAATAAGGGGAGATCTGATAGAGATATTTAAAATTATGAAGGGGAATAGACAGGGTAAATATAAGTAGGCTTTTCCACTGAGGGTAGGTGAGATATAAACCAGAGGACATGGGTTAGGGGTGAAAGGTTTAGACCAGTGGTTCTCAACCTTTTTCTTTCCACTCACATCCATTTAAAGTAACCTCTATGCCATCGGTGCTCTGTGATCAGTAAGGGGCTGCTTAAGGTGGGATGTGTTTGAAAAGTACTATTTTAACCGTTCCTAATTGACTCGTTATGTGCACAGTTTCATAACTCCAAAGGAAATGGGCCAATGACAATTTTTCTCAAGCAAAATATTTCAGTATCGATTGGGTCTAGAGCAGTGATTCTCAACCTTCCCTTCCAGTGGTTTAGAGGGAACTTCCTCACACAGAGAGGTGTGGAATGAACTGCGAGCTGAAATGATGAATGGAGGCTCAATTTCAATTTTTAAGAAGAATTTGGACAGGTACGAGGATTGAAGGGGTATGGAGGGCTACGGTCGGGTGCAGGGAGAATAATAGTTTGGCACTGATTTAGGGGTGAAGGGCCTGTTTCTGTGTTGTAATGTTCCTTGACATCACATACAACCCTGAGATTTTATTTCCAGCAGGCAAGGCAGAACCACCACATTGGTCATGCAAAAAAAACTGTACTCAACAAGGTACCATTACATGTAAACAAATAAAGAAATGTAAAAAAACCGACCAAGAAAAAAATCAATAAAGTCTAAGAGTCTTTAAATGAGTCCCTGATTGAGTTTGTCATGGAGGAGTCTGATGGTGGAGGGGGAGCAGCTGTTCCTGAACCTGGTGGAGCGAGTCTTGTGGCACTGATACCTCTTTCCTGATGGCAGCAACGAGAACTGGGTGGGGTGGGATCCTTGATGATCGCTGCTGCTCTCTGACGGCAGCATTCCCCGTAGATGTTCTCAATGGTGGGGAGGGTTTTACCTGTGATGTCCTGGCCTGTGGTCCAATGTTTGGTCTGGAAGTCAGCCTGAAGAAAACTGAGGTCCTCCATCAGCCAGCTCCCCACCATGACTACCAGCCCCCCCACATCTCCATCGGGCACACAAAACTCAAAACGGTCAACCAGTTTACCTATCTCGGCTGCACCATTTCATCAGATGCAAGGATCGACAATGAGATAGACAACAGACTCGCCAAGGCAAATAGCGCCTTTGGAAGACTACACAAAAGAGTCTGGAAAAACAACCAACTGAAAAACTGCACAAAGATAAGCGTATACAGAGCCGTTGTCATACCCACACTCCTGTTCGGCTCCGAATCATGGGTCCTCTACCGGCACCACCTACGGCTCCTAGAACGCTTCCACCAGCGTTGTCTCCGCTCCATCCTCAACATCCATTGGAGCGCTTACACCCCTAACGTCGAAGTACTCGAGATGGCAGAGGTCGACAGCATCGAGTCCACGCTTATGAAGATCCAGCTGCGTTGGATGGGTCACGTCTCCAGAATGGAGGACCATCGCCTTCCCAAGATCGTATTATATGGCGAGCTCTCCACTGGCCACCGTGACAGAGGTGCACCAAAGAAAAGGTACAAGGACTGCCTAAAGAAATCTCTTGGTGCCTGCCACATTGACCACCGCCAGTGGGCTGATAACGCCTCAAACCGTGCATCTTGGCGCCTCACAGTTTGGCGGGCAGCAACCTCCTTTGAAGAAGACCGCAGAGCCCACCTCACTGACAAAAGGCAAAGGAGGAAAAACCCAACACCCAACCCCAACCAACCAATTTTCCCTTGCAACCGCTGCAATCGTGTCTGCCTGTCCCGCATCGGACTTGTCAGCCACAAACGAGCCTGCAGCTGACGTGGACTTTTTACCCCCTCCATAAATCTTCGTCCGTGAAGCCAAGCCAAAGAAAGAAAGAAGATAACCATATAACCATTTACGGATTTTGCAGGGCTTCCTGGTTGTGTGCTTGCATGTTTTTTGCACCGTGGTCCGGAGAACGTTGCTTTATCAGGTTGGGACTTGTGCAATCAGATGGCAAATAAACCTGAACTTTAATTTTTATGAGAAGGACAGCAGAAGGGTTTGCAGGAGTAAAATCAAAGTTTATACATGGGTGTGTGGCAAGAAATGGTTGGAACAGCTAATAAAGATGAAAATGTAACAAAAATTGCAGGTGCTGCAAATCGAGAATAAGAAATACATAGGGAATGGTCGAGACAATCAGTACATTGAGCAGGATCTGTGGGAGAAGGAGAATGGGTCGGGATCCTTCATCAAGAATGTGAATGCGGAGAAGAATTGCTATTGTAAAGAAGAGAGGTTGAGAGGGGTGAAACACAAAAGTCTGTGGACTCTGTGGTTGTGGTAAAAACAGTGAAATGCTGGAGGGACTCAGGCAGTCTCGCAGTGGTCCCCTTGGAGGTAAAGATGTATATTTCAGGCTTGAGCCCATCAAGGTATGAACACCTCGGCTCTGTCCGCCACAATAGCGTGGATCTCCCAGTGACCACCCATTTCAATTCTCCACCCTACTCCCTTGCCGACATGTCCATCCGTGGTCTCATGCACTGCCAGGACTGAGACCACCTGCAAATTGGAGGAACAGCACCTCATCTGGGCTCCCTCCAAATGGATGGTGTTAATATTGACTTCCCTGGCTTTCACCTACTCTTCCCAACCCACTGGCTTCACCCACCCCCCCCCCCCGCCCCCGTCTCCTTTCACACAGACATGATAAATTCTACCCAGTCCTTTATCACATCTTGATTGGTCTGGATTCCTCCCCCAGTGTTTGAATTCTGAGATTTTCTGCATCTGCCCTTTTGTGATTTTATTTCCTTGGAGAAGGGCTCAGCCCCGAAACATTGGCAATATTTCCTATAGAGCTGTGGTTCTCAACCCTTTTCTTTCTACTCACATCCCACTTTCAGTAATCCCTCTGCCATTGGTGCTCTGTGATCAGTAAGGGATTGCTTAAGGTGGGATGTGAGTGGAAAGAAAAAGGTTGAAAACCTTATCATTAGGCTCCTGTACCTTTTTCCCTGATGGTAGCAGAGTGAAGAGGGCACGGCCTGGGTGGTGGGGGTCCTTGAGGATAGAGGCTGCTTTCTTGCAGATGTCGTTGATGGAGTGAAGTCTGGAGCCCGTGGTGTCACAGGACGAGTTAACAACCCCCTGGAGTTTTTTTTCTTACCCTGAGCATTGTCCGTACCAGGCAGTGATGCAACCAGACGGAATGCTCTCCACCACCTGTAGAAGTTTTCAAGTGACATACCGAATCTCCTCACAAAAATATAGCCGCTGCCAAGCCTTATTTGTGATCCGCATGGAGATGTGTGTATTACTTCTGCATGTGTGTGTCAAAGCGTACCAGGATTGTAGGTCGATTGGGTGACATGGGCTCGTGGGCCGAAAGGGCCTGTTACTGTGCTGTGTGCTGAATGTCTAAATTTTTTTTAAAATCAGGCCTTCAAGTTCACAGAACCGGTCTGTAAGAATGTTTTCCAAAAATTAACTAATTCAAGCATCATGTAGATTAATTTGGTCAAGAATTCTGAAATCCCCTGCTATGCAATGCACCTGCTAAATCCAATTTATGTCTGAGAAACTCTGTAGGATTTTAAAAGAAGTTCAATCTCTCTGCTAAGTACTTAAAAACACTAGACATCTCAGTCAAGTTAAACGTATGTGGGCAATGTGTGGGAGTTCGTTTATTTGTTTCAAATCAATTTTAATAGAACTCAATCCTACACATGACAGTTTTCTGAGCTCTTTTTTTTCCACACATTGATTTGTGTTTTTAAAGCAACTCTGATTCTTTGTGAACCATGAGGAAAAAATCAGCCACCTTTAATAGTTCATGTGGCAGCAATTGATCAGTGGCACACCGGCACCCTGAACTTGGAGCTGGACATATCAGGGAATGCGTTAAGTCCGGTCCAGAACCATCCGTGAATTTGCCAATGGCAACCATCATGGTCGGCCGATTGACGGGAAATGAGATCCTGGTGCGGGGTGGTGCCAGAACAACAGACTTACCATCCCTCCGATAACCATCCGAGACTCTCATTTGTACAAAGCAACATTTATTTATTTTATAGATAAAATACTTGTCCTGCATATGTGTTATTTGTTTGCATGTGTGTTATTTCTGGTTACGCGTCTGCATGTTTTGGACCGAGGTCTGGAGAACGCTGTTTCGTCAGGTTGTACTTGTACAATCAGGTGACAATAAACTTGACTTGCCAAGAAGAGCATTGAAGGCTAGGAAGGGGAGTCCAAGGGGCCATTGTGGGAGGAGGGTGTGGAGAGGATCAGTAGCTTAAAGTTTTGGGGCATCTACCTCTGCTGGACCCAATACATCAAGACGACTGTGAAGGAAGGCACACCAGATATTCAGATTTCAGATTTATTGTCAGAGAACATACATGACATCTCATACAACCCTAAGATTCCTTTTTCCTGTGGGCCAGGCAGAATTTCCTGCAAAAAAATAAACTATACATAGCATAAAACAGGTAAACAAATAAAGAACTGTAAACAGATAATGAATATAAACAACCAACTATGTAATACAGAGAACAAAAGAAAATCAATAAAGTGCACAAATAAGAGTTCTTAAATTAGTCTCTGATTGAGTTTGTCATTGAGGAGTCTGATGGGGTAGCAGACCAACGCCTCTATTTTCTAAGTCTGAGGAGATTTGGCATGTCGTCCAATTCTCTATCAAACTGCAGGTGCGCTGTGGAAAGTGTACTGACCGATGGCACTGGTTTGGAAACTCAGGTGCCCAGAAATGAAGAAAGCTGCAGAGAGTGATGACCCTACCACAGTCTATTATGGGCACCAATCTCCTGTCATCTCCTGAAGACATCTGTGTAAGGCATTGCCGTAAGAAAGCAGCTGGAGACTGGGAGATCCCTTCGTTGAGCACCTCGGCTCTGACCGCCACAATAGCGACGCTCAGTTCCTCATCCAGTTCCCTTGCTGACATGAATGACCAGACTGAGACAACTCGCAAATTGGAGGAACAGCATCTCCTGCCTGGGCACCCTCCTACCAGAGGGTTTCTTTCAAACCAACTGCATCTTTCTTCTTCCCCATCTTCTTTCCCCAGCTCTCTCTCTCTCTCTCTCTCTCTCTCTCTCTCTCTCCACCCCCCCCCCTTTATCTCTGTCTCCTTTCACAGAGCCAAAATCAATTCTCACCTCTCCTCTTATCACATCCAATTAACGCCTTTTGTTGGTCTGGACTCCTCCCCCGATTAGTTTTCCGCCTTTATTCTCACGCCTTTCCGATCTTTGCTTATTCCTCGAAGAAGGGCTCAGGCTCGAAACAACGGCAATACATCTTTACCTCCTGTGGGCGCTGCGAGACCAGCTGAGCCCCTCCAGCATTTACTGTGTGATTTTACCACATTCCCATCCTCCGCAGACTTTCGTGTTTCACGGCCTCGTAAAAGGACTCCCCTTCACTCTCGCCGTGCTCCCCTCAGACAGAAGCCTGAAGCTTGCCACCTCCCTAACATGCCACAGCGATCAGGCTATTGAACCGACTGAAGGACTGAAAATCTATCTGCAGAACTGTAACACCACTGTTTCTAGCACAAACTGTATATATACATTCTTATCTATCCTTTTATAATATTTTTATCTTTTTTTCCCACATGTGGTAATATAATTCGTGTTCATTGTTTCTTTGTGTATTTTATGTGCCCGCGTAGCTGCAGTAAAGAAAGAATTTCAGTGTATCTACATGTATGACAATAAGCTCTGTTTATCTCTTCTCTCCAGTGAACGGATTGCAAATTCAGTGATACTCCTGGTATCCGGAATTCAAGCAACCGGCAACAAAATTTGAGGAAAAATAAATTTAAAAAATTAAAACGAATTGGAGTAAAATAATAAGAAAATTACGTAAATTTAAAATTGTAAATGTTCTCTGAAGAAACACATAAACCTTTGGTGAAGATGGGGGCCAATATTCAGCCAGCGGAGGGCCTTGGTCGGGCTTTGCTCGTTTGAATAAAGTTTTGTGAAACAGCAATGTGTCATCCAGGATGAAGAGCTGGTTAAGGACGCTCTCATAAAATGTCTCCTTATTCCTGCTTAGTAAGAGGCACCCCAGTCAGAGGGTTTATCTGTAAACTTTTGGGGGGGGGGGGGTGGGAGTTAATTATCTAGAATGTTATTGTTCATCTTTTGGGCAGCTCTGTGGAGGGGGAGGAACCTGCAGATGCAGCGACGATTAAACGTTTACAAAGAATGTGACTGAAAATAAAGTAAAATGCTTTAAGGTTTACATATTCATGCAAGTGAAGTTTGTTCAGTGTAAGTACAGTCTAGTATTTTTGTCTTTTAAACTGTTTATCTTCAGGTGTACTAGTAGGGCATTGTAATAGTAAATCTCAAGCAACTGGAAAATATACTTATCCAGCATCTACCTATTTCCTTAGGTCCCAGATACCAGGGGTTTTACTGTATTTCAGCTGCTGCAGCCCTACATGCTGTTATCTGTCCGAGGTTAGGCTCTTTATTTTGTTTGATCATGGGAGTTTTGGAGGATCCCGTCAAACAGAAAATTATAGCTGCTAAGCACAGCAGTTAGACACATCAACCCGAGTTTGAAACCAGTGCCGTTTGTGCTTTCTCTCCGTGTCCACGTGGGCGTCCGATACCTCTTTCCTGATGGCAGCAAAGTGATCATGAACAATTCAAGTCAAGTTTGTTTTCATCTGATTGCACAAGTACCACGTTCTCCAGTCCTCGGTGCAAAACACGCAAACACACAACCGAACACAACACGCATACACAGACAAACAAAGCATAGGCAGAACAAGTATTTGCACATGCAAGTCAAAAAATAAATATTGTTTCATAAATATGAGTCTCGGATGATTTATTGTGAGCAGTTCCTTTGGTCGTTCAGCATTCTCAATGTTCAGCATCATACTTACTTATGCCCTAACGGGCGAGCGGCATCAACCAGCTCTATAAGTAAGTCCGCTGATTTAAATGTGTCTGGGCTACAATCCGAAGAGCTAAACTTAATGAGCTGGAAGGATGCTTTCCCTTCTACAACAGTGATCTGATAGCACGCTTGACTCTGGGGAAAAAAAATTAGATGCCCCACTAATATAATGAACCTTAATTTTCTAAATTTATGGGGTCCTTTCCTTAATTATTTTCAGAATTTATAAGATTATTGGATCCCATTTTACAGTTTCTTTCCCACATTAATAATCCCTTATTAATCACAGAGCACCGATGGCACAGGGATTACTTAAAGTGGAATGTGAGAGGAAGGAAAAAGTTTCAAAACCACCCTGTTTGTTGCTTAATTCTGAGGGGACGATGCTGTTGAAAACCAAACTATAGTGGATAAAGAGCATCCTGATGTCTGCGTCATTGCTGTCCAGGTGTTCCTGGGATCAGTGTAGAACCGGTGAGATGGCACCTTCCCTAGCCAAGCCCCGTTACCAAGACAAGAAAAAGAAGCAAGCACGAATCCCTTCAAAAGACACTGTGCATCCCGCCACAACCTCCGACGCTACTGTCTTCTGTGCCCGTGACTGCTGTAGCCACACTGCCTCCTGAAGGGTCCAGGGGTGAACCCAAACTCACCCAGGTCACCCTCAATGCAATACTCACTGCAAATGGACTGGGCGGACCATTTCCCCAGTTAACTAAAGAGGCCACACTAGATGTCATGGGAAGTTGTCGCAGGCCAGAAAAGGGACAAGGCAAGGAGACTATCATTTTGGCCTTTGACCACAAGTCCATCAGGCAGTGGTCAGCATGGAATGGCTTGCATTCGGATGGTTCCTGGATCAAACCGTCCAGGTCACCTTGCGGAACGCCTCACCGCCAGGGCTGACAAACAGGCACCAGGACTTGCCCTGGCTAGCGGTGAGAAAAGCCCTCCCAGTCAGATACAACCAGAGCATCACCCACAACCCAACCTTGTCCCCTGGATGACCGTGATAGAGAGGGACAGTCACCCACCTCTTTTCAGGATCACTAAGAACATGTGGAGAGGGATGCAAGGGGTCCTGGTCACGGTTCATCGCCAGTAGCAGCGTGACAAGGAACTCTCCGATCTACGGGCTGTGTCATACGCCCAGAAACTGCTAGTCGGCCATCAACTCGGTGAAAGGCATCCTTCGCTCTGTCAGTCCTGAGGTGTCGGTGTGGGAATGCTGCTGTCTAGCACGTTCCAGGCTGAGGCTTGGCGCAGCCAACGTGAGGGCAAGGACCACAGACCAGAGTCCATCCATCACCGGGCATTTGAGGGGCTGACACTGAGAGAGAGAGAGAGAGGGAGAGAGAGAGAGAGAGAGAGAGAGAGAGAGAGAGAGAGAGAGAGAGAGAGAGAGATAGAGAGAGAGACAGACAGACAGACAGACACTCGGTCAACAGAAGACAGGAGGGGAGGGGGTAGTGGGACACGATTCTAAGGATGCAAAGAGACTTTTTATTTTTTTTGTAAATCATTTATTGTGAATAAAGGCTATTTCAGGGAGAAAAACAGGAGGCTGGCAATAATAAAAAAAAATTGGCCTCCCACTCCTCCCACAAACGCTGATGGGAGTTGATAGCCCGCTCCAATGCAGTCATGTGGTATGAAATTATTGGAAATGTTAAGGTGATTATGGCATTGCTTATGAAGGAATTAAGCTTCATCCCATGGATTTTAGCATCTGTCCTTGGCAGCAAATCAAGTATTTGGGTTGCCATGGAAACGAGATATTGTGAAGGAAGTAGATTGAATCTTGGCATGTTTTTCTTAAAATGAAAAAAATCAGAGGAGCATATCCCCATAAGACATAAGAGCGGAAAATGGCCATTCAGCCCATCAAGTCTGCCCTGCCCTTCAATCATGAGCACATTTATTTCCCCACTGCCTCGCTACTCAAGAACCTAACAATCTCTCCCTTCAGCACATCCAATGACTTGGTCTCCACAACTGCCTTTTCCAACAAATTCTACAGGGTCATTGCCCTCTGGCTAAAGACATTCCTTAGCATCCCTGCTCTAAAGCAGACACCCTTCAATTTTGAAGTTGTGCCTTCTTAAATTTAGACATACAGCACAGCCACAGGCCCTTTCGGCCCATGAGTCCGTGCCGCCTGATTGGCCCACAACCACTGGCACGTTTTGAACTGTGGGTGGAAACCGGAGGAAACCCACGCAGATTCAGGGAGAACGAACAAACTTGTACAGATGTTTCGGGATTCGATCCCAATCGCTGACGCGGTAACAGCGTTCCGCTAACCACTATGCCAACCGTGCCTCTTGTCCTAGATTCTCCCCGATGCGAAACCACCTTCCTACATCACAACAACCTTGCCTCCTTGCCCCCTCCTTCCATCCAAACCTCTGCTCCCTCCACCACGTTCCCATTGCCCCTCCTTCCTTGTCCTAATCCCTCCTCCCCAGATCCCTCTTTCCCTCATCATTCCCAGAGAAGGCAGGGAGTTTAGGCAAGGCCCCTCAAACCTGGACCCCTCTGACAGGCTGCTTCATGCCTGTATTCTGGTTGCTAGGTCCCCTGTTCCATGAGTTGGTCATCCTTTCTCAGCTATTTCCAATCATCCTTGGAGGCTGACAGAAGCCACGAGATTCCCGCTGTTTGTCCAACTTAATTAAAGGCAGCAGTTCTCCCAGGACGGCGAATTGGTAAATACCCACTGAGTACAGTTGCGTTCACAGACCACAGATTCGCCTGCCTTCTGTTAGCTCCTTCACTTGGGGAGATTTCTGCTTTGAACAAAGTTCCTGCCTGGTTATTGATCTGGGATTCTCTTGAACACCCGAAGCCTTTGAACTTTGGCCTTGACCTTTCCATTGCACAGAGCTAAACATCTGCTCAGTCGGAGCCAGGGAGACGTGTGCCTGCTGGGATCGTTGGCTGAGCCACCCACCGGAGCCAAAGAAGGGAACCTTGTGCCCCAAGTCCCCAGCGACAGGAGCAGCGGGTTTCCGAGCGGCCCTTTTCCCACCGCACATCTCATTACAGAGTGTGAAGGCATGGGTGAGCTGCCTTCAGCATTACAGTCCCCCTGCAAACTCAACCCAAACTTTGAGACCTGGCCCTCAGCGCACCGCCCCCCCGCCCTTCCGCAACTGAAACAGATATTCCCTCTATTTTCCTTTGCGTGTCTTGGTGGAAGGAATGGAGAGGAGATGAGGTGGAATGGAACCTGCAGACTAATAGGGTCTGGAGGACAGGAGGCAGACCCCACTTCCCCCCCCTCCCTCCCCACTGTATTTTAAGAGCATCGGAAGACCTGTGATCGATGGGGGCAACAGACTCAAAGGTGACAGGAGAGATGGGACTTTGTTGGTAGGAGGATCTACGTCCAATGTTATCAAGTTTCCTGTCTTTCTGATTGTCCAGAAATGACCTGATGAAACAATGGATCTCCTGGCCTTAGTGCACGCACACAGACACAAAGCACACCCGACACACAAACGACATGGATCAGGAAAACGGACAAAGAGGTGGCAGGTGAAATACAATGTTGGAAAGCATGTGGCCATCCACTTTGGTGGAAGAAATAGGCGGGCAGACTATTATTTAGATGGGGAGAAAAATCAAAATTCCAAGGGACTTGGGAGCCCTCATGCAGGAGACCCTAAAGGTTATCCCTCCAGATTGGGTTGGTGATGAATAGCGTTCATTTCTAGAGGAATAGCATATTAAGAGCAGGGATGTAATAGTGTGACTCTGCAAAGCACTGGTGAGACCTCATTTGGAGAACTGTGTACAGGTTTGGGTGCCTTATTGAATAGAAGATGAGCTGGCATTGGAGAGGGTGCGGAGATTTACTCTGATATCAGGAATGAAAGGGTTAGCCTATGAGGAACAATTGTTGGCTCTTGGACTCTACTTGTAGGAGTCTCACATTCTGAAGATCGTATGTTGGGGAATAAAATCACCGGGAGCGCGGGCCTGGAAGCAACACTACAGGGAAGGGTCACTTACTGCATCCGCTGCTCCTGTTGTGGCCTCCTCTATATTGGAGAGTCTGGGCACAGGCTGGGAGATCGCTTCATTGACTCCATCCAACGCAACAGCGGGGATCTCTCAGTGGGCCACCCATTTCAATTCCCCA
The DNA here is from genome assembly GCF_036971445.1 of Narcine bancroftii. Lineage (NCBI taxonomy): Eukaryota > Metazoa > Chordata > Chondrichthyes > Torpediniformes > Narcinidae > Narcine > Narcine bancroftii. The sequence goes on from NC_091481.1 coordinate 62,638,053, forward strand.
TCCCATTCCCATGCCTGCCCGTGATCTCATGCACCTCCAGACTGAGACCACCCGCAGGCTGGAAGAACAACCCCTCGCCTTCCATCTGAGCACTGCCCAACGGACTCCTCCGATTTCCAATAAACACCCCACCTCCACCCCTTTCCTCTCATTTTTTTTCTCTCTCTCTCTTCCCTTTTCCTTCTGTCCTCTTTTAGAGCCAAAATCAATTGTCACCTTTCTTCTGGTCATCTCCAGTTAATGCCTTTTGTTTGTTGGTCTGGACTCCTCCCCAACCCGTTCTGCCCCATTTCTCTCACCAGTCTTTACTGAGACGCCCGCCTGCTTTATCCTCCTACCCTGAAGGGCCCCAAACCTCAGTAATATACCTATGGAGGCTTCAAGACCTGCTGAGTTCCTCCAGCATTTACCTTGTGCTTTTACTGGATGGATTTTCCTCGATTGCAACCCAAATGCTGCCATGCTGACCACGCTTCTGCTTCCTTGCACACCGTTTCTGATGTCCTCCTTCCCAGCTTCCTGTGGTCAGCTGGAGTCTGGTCTTGGGACAAGTTGCTTTCAAGTTCCATTCACTCAGCCCGGATTTATTATCAGAGTATATACACGACATCATCTACAACCCTGAGATTCTTTCTCATGCGGGGCCAGGCAGAATTACCACTTATCGGTCGGGCAAAACAAAACTGTACACAGTGTACACCTGTAAACTAAAGAAATGTAACAAACTGACTGTGCAGGAAAAAAAAATCAAAGTGCAAAAGTAAAAATGCCTAAATGAATCCTTGATTGAGTTTGTCGTTGAGGAGTCTGATGGTGGAGGAGGAGCAGCTGTTCCTGAACCTGGCGGCACGAGTCTTGTGGCATCTGCACCTCTTTCTTGAGGGCAGCAGCGAGAACAGAGCGTGTGCCGGGTGGGGTGGATCTTTGATGATCGCTGCTGCTCTCCGATGGCAGCGTCTCTCGTGGATGCTCTCGAAGGTGGGGAGGGTTTTGCCAGTGACGTCCTGGGCTGCTTCTTTCCTAATTCGATCATCCAGATAAGGAGCATCAATTTTCCATGACTCTGATTACATGATCATTTACTCTGTTTCTTTGCCAGTCAGTTATCGCGGTTGTTCATCCATAGTTATAGAGTGAGCTCCGTCACTCACTAAAGCCCTAAACAACACTAGCTCCTCTTTTCTGCATGGCCACAGATTAGAATCAAAATTTATTGTCATGAACATGTCACAACATTCATTATCTTGCAGAGGTATCACAGGGCAAGCGTTCATATAAGCCACCTTACAAAATAAATAAGAATGTGCAAAAGTCAAAGAGAGGCAGTGTCTGTGATTCATTGATCATTCAGGAATCTGATGGCAGAGGGCAAGAAGCTGTCCATGTGCTCGTCTTCAGGCTCCTGTACCTTTTCCCCGATGGGAGCAGAGTGAAGAGGGCATGGCCTGGGTGGTGGGGGTCCTTAAGGATAGAGGCTGCTTTCTTAAGACACCGCCTCTTGTCGATGTCCTCGACGGAGTGAAGTCTGGCACCCGTGATGTCGCAGGCTGAGTTAACAACCCTCTGGAGTTTATTCTTGTCTTGAGAGTTGGCACTTCTGTACAAGGCAGCGATGCAATCAGCCTGGGGTGGTTTTCGAGAGTCTTCAGTGACAATACCGAATCTCCTCAAACTCTTCACAAATTACAGCTGCTGGTGAGATTTCTTCAGGATTGCATTAACTTGTAGGGTCCTCGTAATTGTTGACACCCAGGAATTTGAAGCTCTTGACCCTCTCCACTGCTGAGATCTCCATGAGGACTGCTTCAAGTTCTCCTCCAGTCATCTCCCTGGTTATGCTAACACTGAGTGCAAGATTGTGTTGTGACACCACTCAGCCAGCTGATTTATCTCCCTCCTGTACGCTTTCTCATTTCCATTTGTAATTGGTAGTTTAAAATGTACTCTGTTCCTATGACCATTATAATCTAATTCACTAGTTGCTGCAATTACCAGCAATTACAAAGAAAATTTACCAGCAGCCTCGTGAGGTATGTAAGGAGATTCAGTATACACCTCTCGTAAATTTCTACAGGTGGACCGTGGAGAGCTGGTTGCATCATTGCCCAGTACGGAGGCGCCAACTCTCAGGACAAGAGAAAACTCCAGAGGGTTGTTAACTCGGCCTGCAACATCACGGGCACCAGACTTCACTCCGTCGAGGACGTTGACATGAGGCGAGATCAATAAAAGCAGACTCTATCCTCAAAGACTCCCCACCACCCAGACCAGGCCCTCTTCACTCTGCGACCATCAGGGAAAAGGTACAGGAGCCTGAAGACGAGCACTCAGCGGCACAAGGACAGCTTCTTCCCCACCGCCATCAGATTCCTGAATGAACGTAAAAAGATTCCTACACATTGTCCACGTCGAAAACACACCTCTGAATCACTAAATCCATATTTCAATTTCTCAGGGGTCAGATACAACTGATGCAAAAAATTATAATTAACCATACTATACCAATCTTCCTGATCAAGATCCAAACTTAAATCCCCTTCCCACTTACTCTTAGATCTATATAAACTTGGCTTATCCATAGTGTCCTGCAACAATGTATACATTTCAGAAATAAAGCCCTTATTTGATGAATGAGAAATCAAAAACTCAAATTTCGTTAACTTAAGAATTTTCATATCCCTTCCAAAAATTATCGTTCACTAATGCTCTAACTTGACAGTATACAAATACAGAATTCGCTGATATTGCAATTTTTTCCCTGTTGATTAAAAGAAAGGAATTTACCTTCCTTAAAACAATCCCCTAACACTTTTATACCCCGAATCTGCCATTCCTTAAAAATCTATTATTCAAAGAAAAAGGGAAAAAGTCTATTTTGGTATAATGGAGTTTGAATTGATATTTTTCCTTTTGTACCTATATTAAAATTCCTTTTAGTCCAAACTTCTAATAAATGCTTTAAAGCCAGCAGATTATACTTCTGCAATAAAGCAGGATTCCACTGAAATATAAACTGATGAGGATAAAGTCCGAAATATTAGCTAACTCAACCTTGGCCCAACTAGGGTTTTGTGATAAGGTTCAACCGTTTTGGCAATTCGAGAATTTCCTCAAAAATTGCTTCAAGATTAAATTTTTATTAGATCCGTAAGTTTTTTGTTAGGTTCTACTGTCCGATTTAATGATTCGGGGTTGGATAAGTTTCAGATCGCTTTTCTTTGTTTAGCGTTGGTTATTGGGCGTAAATGTGTGGCGATTTACTTTTTAACCATATAACATTGACAGCACGGAAACAGGCCAATTTGGCCCTTCTAGTCCGCACTGATCCAAGTACCCTCCTCTAATCCCACTTACCAGCACTCTGCCCATATCCCTCCATCCCCCTCCCATCCATAAACTTATCCAACTCTTTCTTAAATGACAACATTGACCCTGCCTCCACCACCTTTCCTGGAAGCCCATTTCACACATTGACCACTCTCTGAGTAAAGAAGTTCCCCCTCATTTTAGTCCTAAACATTTGCCCATCAACTCTCAACCCATGACCTCTTGTATCCATCTCTCCTACTCTTGAAAGGATGATGTTGAAGTGACAATAGTTTGTGGGCATATATAATGAACTTAGATCCTGGACTTGTATGGAAAAAAATAACATATAGTTTGCATGATAATTATAATTTTTTTTTGTTCAAATGTGGTCACCTTATTTGAAATGTATGGGTTTAGTAATCTCTTAAGGCATTTTGATAAATTTTTCTTTGCTCCCCTTTCTGGGTTTGCTGAGGGGGTGGGTTGGCTTTAGTTGTCATTTCTTTTGATTTTTATTTTGTGTATTGTCTGATAATATTTTGAAAATTTTAAATAAAGTTTGAGAAAAAGATTCCTGAATGAACAATGAACCAAAGACATGGCCTTACTTTTCATCCACTATTATTTTTACTGATAGCTGAAAGTGCTGGGGATTGAGCATGTGAACTTACTGAGATACGATTGTTGCAGAGAAAGCAGGAGGTCAATCCACAGGACCATACGTGTGGCAGAGAGGATTGCTGGAGTCTCCCTCCTCCCCACCCCATCTACCAGGATCATTGTCTGAAGAGGGCGCCTCAAAATCATCAAGGACCCCTTCCATCCTGCACACAGCATCTTTCAGTAGCTCCCGTTGGGAAAGAGATACAGGAGGATCAGAGCCAGCACCACCAGGCCAAGGAACAATTTCTTGGGTACATGGGGCATGAGCTGTGGTTCTGCACCAAAGACTATACTTTCTCGGAAGCCTGAAGAAATTTCCCCACAGTCCCTCAGCAATCTCTTCGGCCGAACCTCAGGGCACACCACAGCTCGGTATGGGAAACTGCTCTATCCATGACTTCAGAGAGCTGCGAAAGTGGCTCCGGCCACCACACAAACTGACCTCCCCTTCCCTGGCTCCACCTACACCCCCCCGCTACCTCAGGAAGCTGCTAAACACGGTTCAAAGGGATTTATCCCACCTCAACCGCACCCTCTACTCCCCCTTCCGTCAGGCCGAAGGTACATGTGCCTGAAAAGCTAAACCTCCAGATTCAAGGACAGTGCTACTGTTATCAGACCCTTAAATAGACCCCTCATTGGTTTTAAAAAGAATGTTGCCCTTGCACTGTTTTTAAGTGTACTTTTCTCCATACTCTGCACTGTTTGACATATTGTAGCACTGGTCCTGACACACTTATTTGATGTGATTGCACTAGGAGCCGACTTGTCTGGATAGCTTGCAAAACAAAGCTTTGTACTGTATCTCAGTGCACGTGCCAATAAATGCTGGCCTTTCTGGCAACTCCTGCTTTGGAAGAATACAACGAGGGAGATGATAGGTTAGAAAACAAAACAAGAACAAGTCGGGCACGATTTTAGAGAACTCACATTTATTGGAAACTAAAATGGTAATAAGTCGGTCGCCCACTTTCAGAGAAGTGAACCGCAGTAGGCCCACAATTTCGTCAAAAAATACTATGATCTAGCAGGATACCAGCCAGGTTGGAATCATAAAAAGGAAACATTTAACTAACACTTGAGATTGTGGGGGGAGGGTCAATGGTGAAGAGAGTGATTGTAGTAAAAGCACAGAAATGCTGGGGCCGGCCTCACAGCGCCCATAGGAGGTAAAGGCACCGATGCTTTGGGCCTGAGCCTTGCTTCAAGGTACAACTTAAAAAGCAGGCAAGCGTCTGAATTAAAAGAAAGGGCTTGGGGAGGGGTGCAGACGGAAACAGCAAAGGAAAAGGTGCAGCCTAGCCCAGTGCGTCTGGTGCACCAGGGCGCATTTACGTGGGATGGTGAATAGGTGCCCCCCCAGCTGGGTGTGGGGAGGCTTGTGGGCCTCAGTTATAAAGTCACTTTGGCCACCTACCTCTCTCAACCTCCATCCACACCCCATATACAATCTCACAGGGCGATTTAAAGATCTGATCAATTACTTCATCCTCCACAGATGCTGCCTGACCTGCTGAGCATTTCCTGTCTTTTAATCTAAGATTTTTTTTAAAAATTAACACAAAGTCAATTTGGTGCCTTTCTTTTCTGCAGTAAATAAACCTCTTTAATGCCAGCTCTCCATTCCCACAAGCTTGACACCAGCTACAGGAGGAGAATTCATTTAAATTTTATTTACAGCATGGTAGGTGCTGATTCCATAAAGACATAGGAGTAGAAATAGGCCATTCGGTCCATCAGGTTTGACCCAGCATTTCAAATGATCTCATCCATTTCCCCACACAACCCCAGTGCCTGGCCTTCTCCCCATCACCTTTGATACCTGGCTAATTTGCAGATGACACGAAGGTGGCAGTGTGAAGCGTGAGGAGGATGCCACGAAAATGCAGGGGGGCTTGGACAGGCTGGGTGAGTGGGCGGACGCGTGGAAGGTGCAGTTTAATGTGGATGAGTGTGAGGTTGTCCACTTTGGTGGCAGGAACAGGAAGGAGGATTATTGTTTAAATGGAGTCAAGTTTGGGAGCAGGGAAGTGCAACGTGATCCAGGTGTTACTTGTACACCAGTTACTAAAAGCTAGCACTGTGAAAAAGGCAAATGGCATGTTGGCCTTCCTAAAAAGGGGAATAGAGTATTGGAGTAAAGATGTCCTTCTGCAGTTATTCAGGGCCCTGGTGAGACCACACCTGGAGAATTGTGTCCAGTTCTGGTCTAATTTGAGGAAGGGCATTTTCTCTATTGAGGGAGTGCAGCGTATATTCACAAGGTTAGTTCCCGGGATGGCAGGATTGACATATGCTGAAAGGTTGGATAAACTGGGGTTGGAATTTAGAAGGATGAGGGAGATAGGATTGAGGCATACAAGATTATTAAGGGATTTGACAAGAAAGAAACTGATTACATGTTCCCGATGTTGGGGGGAGACCAGGACTAGAGGCCATAGTTTAAGAATACAGGGAAGGCCCTTTAGGACAGAGATGAGAATTTTTTTTTTAAACCCAGAGAGTTGTTGGTCTGTGGAATGCAGAGCGTGGTAGAAGCGGGTTCTCTGGATAAGATCAAGAAGGAGTTAGATAAAGTTCTTGTGGACAGGGTACTGATAGTGGAAGATCAGCTATGATCTAAATGAATGGCAGAGCTGGCTCAATAGGCTGAACGGCCTACTCCAGCACCTATTGTCTATTATCAATAACTCTGTTGATCTCTGCCTTAAATACACCCAATGGCCCGGCCTCCATAACCGCCTGTAGTAACAAATTCCGCAGATTTACCATCCTCTGGCTAAAACTCACAACTCTCTGGGTTAAAAAAAGAACTTGCCCCCCGATGTCTCCCCTAAACTTTCCTCCCTTCACTTTTGTACAGATGTCCTCTGATGTTTTCTATTCCAGCTCTGGGAGAAAGGCATTGGGTGTCTACCTTTATCTCTTGATCTTGTAGACCTTAATTAAGTCACCTCTCATCCTTTTTCGCTCCAAAGAGAAAAGTCCCCACTCTGCTAACCTCACGACATATTTTTCAATCCAGGAAACAGCCGGGGTAAATCTCCTTTCTGTAGCTTCCTGTAATGAGGTGGCCAGACGGAAGGCAAAATTCTACGTGTGGTCTCACCAGAGACTGATAGAGCTGCCACATTACCTCACAACTCCTGAACTCAACCACCCCCCCAACCAATCAATAAAGCCCCAATTAATGCCATCAATCACAGAGATGGCAATTTTTTTCCCTCTCAACAAGGTGCAGAACTCTCTTGCATGTGGAACATTACAGCACAGTACAGGCCCGTTAGCCCACACAGCTGTGGCAACCTATATAAAGCCTTCCCTACCTCAAACTAGAACCCTCTATTTTTTTTTTTGCATCTTCCTTCATCAAAAGGAGTGGAAATGTAGTCTTTGGATATTTCTGAAGAGGTCCTTGATGTGGTGGGGGGGGGGGGGGCGGGGCGGGGGTGCTGCTCGAAGGGTTGAGGATCAGCTTAAAAGAAAATGGAGGGAAATGGGCAGTTGTCGACTTGGGTCCAAGCCTTGCTTCAGGACTGAGAAAAGAGGTATTCAGATTTCAGAGCTCCTCCAGTATTTTGCTGGTCTAGGCTCCAGCAACTGCATTCACCAGAGAGCAGGTTGGAGGGACAAAGGGGCACCTGCCCTGAATGAGGATGCTGGTGTTGAGTGCAATCCCCATTTAGTCTACAAATCCACAAGAGTCCTGGTAAAGTTCATTCTGCAAAATAGCTTTCCAAGAGCCAAATGGGAGGGCTCAATTAGGACCACTATTTTTTTTCTCCCCAGTGCAGGCGCAGCAGGCTATCAAGAAGGCAAATGGAATGTTGGCCTTCATTGCCAGAGGGATTGAATTTAGCAGCAGGGAGGTTACAGTGCAACTGTACCAGACACTGGTGGAAAGTTCTGGTCTCCTTACTTGAGGAAGGGTGGACTGGCTTTGGAGGCAGTGCAGAGGGGGTTCACCAGGTTGATTCCAGAGATGAGGCAGTTGGCCCATGAGGAGAGATTGAGTCGTCTAGGACTGTACTCACTTTAATTTAGAAGAATGAGAGGGGATCTTATAGAAATGTATAAAATTATGAAAGGCAGAGATAAGATCGAGGTAGGCAAGTTGTTTCCATGGGTGGGGGAGATGAGAACTAGGGGACATGGCCTCAAGATTCAGGGGAGTAGATTGAGGACAGAGATGAGGAGGAACTGCTTTTCCCAGAGGGGGGTGAACCTGTGGAATTCGCTGCCTGTTGCAGCAGTGGAGGAGACCTCAGTAAATGTATTTAAGGCAAGAATGGATAGATTAAAAAAAAAGTAGGGGAATTAAGGGATATGGGGAAAAGGGAAGATAGGTGAGCCTCTTATCAGATCAGGCACGATGAATGGTGGAGTTGGCTCGACAGGCCAGATGGCCAACTTCTGATCCTATGTCTTCTGTTCTAAAACATAAACCTCCACTTTACGCGAGTAAAATCCTCCCAGGTGCCGGGATTTAGCCCCATTGGGAACGGAGAAGTAGGGTCAAACAAACCGAGGAAAGTAATTTAAAAGTTTTTGGTTCATACATGATGATCCAGATTCTTAGCATCTAAACTAACCATGTCTCTCAACCAAGAGCTGGTTCATTAAAACCTGATGCATTGGGTCAAGTTTAACATTGAATACACAAGCAAAAATAAAGATTTTCTTTGGATCAACATACAATTTACAAAATAAAATGCGGTAAATCTTTGAAGAAATGTAATTAAACCATAACATTACACCGCTGAATATGTTACAAAGATTGCATTGAAAGTCAGCGCAGGTCTTGAAGACAAATCCTCTTCCTTGATGAACGGGCAAGGGGCCTCTGTAATACTGAAAAAGATATGAGAAGGGTTTCAGTGATGTGTTGAGGTGAACTTATGTGCTATGGCTGTGTGCCCAAAAACTTGGTGGCAACAAATAAAATTCAGTCAGAAGGAAATGGTGTGAAAAAGTGAAACAACATTTTTCCAAATTGGCACGTGGAAATGGTCCAGCTATGTGCCGTGGAAGATCTCAGTATGTTCTCACGAATGCTACCCACTTAATATGGGAGGGGGTGAGGTTGGTCTCAAAGAGAAATCCAGCAAAACAAGAGCACAAGGAAACGGGCCTCAAACCCACCCACTTAAAACAATCACGGCAGATCTGCCCCAGGCCTCATCTCCTTCCTGTGTTCAAGTTCACTGGCGGATCAGGGCAGTGGCAGAGCTTGCTCAGTGAGCAGGCCAGATGGACATTGCACCCATTGTACAGCAAGTAAAAGCTCAGTGCTGAGTTACAAGAGGAGATCAGAGGAAAAGCAAGACAATTTTACTGGTATAAAATTTATTCCGGAGACGGCAAGTCAGGGCCTTGGGCACTGAAGGCTTCCTGATTGTATCAGAGGTTTGGATTCTGGAGCTTGAGTTGCCAAGGGTTGGAACTGGTGAGGCTGTGGGAGTGCTAGAGGCAAATCCACGGACCCTTGTCAATCTATCTATTTATTTATTTATTTAAATATATGAGTACTCGTTCTGCATATGTACTGCTTGTCAGTATGTGTGTTACGTCTGGTTGTGTGTCTGCACTGAGGACCAGAGAGAGAGAGAGAGAGAGAGATATTGAATCTCACACTCATGTATTCCAAATGGTAGAAGGGAGAGTGTGGCCAGGATGGGATAAGTCTGAGGACAGTGGCTGCTTTTCCCGAGGCAGGCAGCAAGAGGTATGTCCACGGGGACAGGGGAAGGACGCGGTAGAAATCTGCGCTATCGATTGATCTGCTGCGTTCATAACTCCCTCATTTCATGTAGTTTATGGTGGAGCAATTCCTGTATCCACACCCCTCCCATCCATGGACCTGCCCAGATTCTTCTTAAATGTTAAAATTGAGCCCGCATTCACCACTACAGTTGGCAGCTCGTTCTACATCCCCACCACTCTCCTTATGAAGAAGTTCCCCCTAAACCTTTGCCCTTTCACCCTCAACCTCTAGTTTGTATCTCACCTACCCTCAGTGGAAAAAGCCTCCCTACATTTACTCTGTCTCTACCCCATAATTTTAAAATAACTATCAAATCTCCCCTCATTCTTCTTCGCTCCAGGGAATAAAGTCCTAACCTTGCCCTGTAATTCAATTCCTGAAGTGCGGGCAACATCTTAGTAAATCTTCTCTGCACTCTTTCTACCTTATTGATATCTTTCATGTAGTTAGGTGACCAAAACTGCACACAATCCTTCAAATTTAGCTTCACCAATGTCCTATACAACTTTACAATAACATCCCAACTCCAGTACTCAATACTTTGATTAATGAAAACCAATTTGCCAGAAGCTCTCTTTACAACCTTATCTACCCATGACACCACTTTCAGGGAATTATGTACCTGTATTCCCAAATCCCTCTGTTCTACCGCACTCCTCAGTGCCTGACTATTTACCATGTATGTCCTTTCTTGGTTTGTCTTTTGAAAATGCTACACATGTCTGCATTAAATTCCATCTGCCATTTTGTAGCCCATGTTTCCAGTTGGTCCAGATCCCTCTGCAAGTTTTGAAAACATTCCTTGTGCCTCCAAACTTTGTATCACCTACAAACTTGCTGATCCAATTTACCACATTATCATCCAGAAAACAATCCTTTAAATGCTTCTTGTGTTTGCCACACCCTCCCCTTCTGCCAGTGCCCAACTTGGTCATCACTCATGGAATTACTGACCGCACTTTTGCTTGATCCTGCTCTGCGCTGAAGAGTTGGGTTTTGGAGACCCATCGGGGATTTTAGCAAATGCTGCCTGCACACCAGAATCCTCAGACACCAGTTGAAATGTCCAGGCAGTGGCCAGAAAACTTTGCGCTGGCCTTTGGTGGAAGCAATCAAAGATTTCTAACCCATAGTGCTTCCTTCTGGCAGCCCACCTCCGCACCTTTCCAACAAACTGTGCTTGACCCCATGACCAGACACCTGTGGAAATCTGAGGAGGGCTCAGTTCAGATTCAAATCGTCACTTTCAGGTGCTCAGACGCAGATAATGCGCCGGCAGACGCGGCTGGGGGAGTGCAGCTGGGACGTTCAGGTGGCCGCGGAGAAGATGCCTTTCTGTCACCTGAACGTGCTGGCTAAGAGAGAGCCGCTTCCGAGCGAATGCTGGCTCCTGTGGACTGTGGCCGTAGTCCCACTGCTGCTTTCAGGTGCAACAGGGGATTCTTCGAGCCGGAGAATATACCTACAGGAGGAGGGTTAGGTAAGTGCTCCTCCTGGACAAGTTCTCCACTTTCAGGTGGCCACCCAACAGCCGCATCGGGGTAGAATAGGTGGCTTTGCAGTTGGGTATCTGGCCACCTGAAAGCAGCTAGACAAGCAACGAAGTCTTGGAAAGGGGCCACACAGCTCTCTAAAGTTGCCCGATTAGTAGCTGGACTTGGCAGGTTGTCTCAGAGAAAAGTCTGGACAGGCTAAGGGCTTGAACCTATTGGGGTTCAGGATTGAAGGGTGTGGGGGAGTGGGGGGGGGCAGAAATTAGACTGAAATATGCAATATCTTGTGGGATATTGTGCAATACACAAAAGTGCTGGAGAAACTCAGCAGGTCACACAACATAAAGGACAGTTTATGTTTCGGGACTGAGCATTTTGTCAGGAATCTGGAATAATTAAGGAGAAGCTTTGATAAAAAGCAGGGGACTTCTCTTAGTGCCTCACTGTTACCTTTCAAAGTTGTGCACAGAGTCTAAAGTTAAATTGGTTTGCTTTTCCTAATATTAGCTCTTTCTGTGACGGATGTAAGAATGAAGACAGATCATTAATTCATATGTTCTGGTCTTGTTCAACCCTTTCCAAGTATTGGGATGAGGTCTTTTGTATTTTATTAATAATTATTAATGTTAACCTAGCCCCAGACCTGTTGGTAGCCTTGTTTGGGATGGTTGAACAGAGAGTAGTGAAATTGTCTTCATTCCAATGTCAGACATGAGCCTTTGACTCTGCGCGGCGAGTTATTTTTAATTAGCTGGAAAGATGCTGACCCGCCCACTCATCATTAATGGTTACAGGTCATATATAACTTTGGATAAAAGAAGACGTCGCACAAGTGGCTCGAATTTAAACTTTCCAAAATCTTTGGGGTTCTTTTCTGAATTATTTACACAGCCTCTAACGGGAATCGTAATCAGGATCTTTGCGATTCTGCATTTCTACTTGCAATTTTTTCTCTATATCGTGGTTTGGGGTTGAGATTAGTTTATTATATTGTTTTCTTTTCTCTTTTCCTTTTTATTTGATTTACCTGTGAATAATAGTGAATAAGAAAAATATATTTTTCTCTGACGTATTGTGCATGTTTTATGCATCAGATACGTACTATTATAGAAAATTCAATAAAAAATATTGAAGAAGAAGAGGTGGGGAGGAAAAAGAGCACAGGCTGGCAGGGAAGAGGTCATAGGTGGGAGGGTGGAAGAGAAAGCCAAATGGCTGGGTGACACAATTAGCGTAGCGATTAGCGCAATGCTGTTTCAGCGCCAGTGACTGGGATTCCAATCCAGTGTTGCCTGTACCTTCTACCCTGTGTAGGTATCGTCCTGCTGTTCAAATCATTCTGGGGGTGTAGGTCAATTGGATGCAATTGGGCGGCACAGGCTTATGGGCTGAAAGGGCCTGTTATGTGTAAATATTTTTAATTAATTTTTTTTTAAATGATGGAAGAGAGGGCAGCTCTCTGATAGAAGGGAGAGAAAGTGGGGAGCTGGAAGAAAGGAGGAAGGAAGTGAGAGGTTCTGGGGAGGGGGGGCATTAATGGAAATTGGACATTATTTCTCAAGACAGAGGACATGAAGGAAATCAGAAAGGGATCTCTGTACAGTCCCTGGCTTGGTCTGGTCCATCCGACTGGAGACAGCAGATTCCATATGAGGAGCAAGTACAACCTCCCAGAAAAGACAGCAACAACATAGAAGGGTAAAGCACCGGCCCTTCAGCCCACAATGTTGTGCCAACCTTTAGACCCTGCCTCCCACATAACCCTCCACTTTAAATTCTTCCATGTGCTTGTCTCTTGGATTTCACCTATGTACCTGGCTCCACCACTGACCCAGGTTGTGCATTCCACGCACCAACCACTCTCTGGGTAAAAAAAAACCTCCTTTCAACTTCCTACCCATTACCTTAAAGCCATACCCTCTTGTATTGAGCCCTGGGAAGGAGGTGCCAGCTGCCCACTTATCTATTCCTCTTAATATCTTGTATACCTCTATCATGTCTCCAATCTAAAGCCTTTGCTCCCTTAATCTCTGCTCATAATCCATACTCTTCAAACCAGGTAGCATCCTGGTAAATCTCCTCCACACCAAGGGGCACAGAGCATCCACGGGGGTGGGGGGGCGGGGGTGGGGGTCAAACAGAAGAGAGGAGCAGGCTTGAGGCCCTTAGTTCAAAAGCAAAGCCGAGCACCTTTACAGTAGCAGGCACTTCTTCTTGGACCTCTCCTCGGGGGCTGGGCACAGCACAGCGCGAATTGCTTCATCGAACACGGTCTTCAGTCCTCGCTGGGTGAGGGCCGAGCACTCCAAGTACCTCATGGAACCTTTTCCAAACAAGGAGGAACAAAAAAACACGAGTTATTGCCTTGATAGTGAAGCAGTTGCCACAATTGTCGGGAGTAGTGTTTCTATGGTTATCCAATGGTTCATTCCCGTTGATAACCCGGGGGTGTCAAAAAACTAATGTCTTATTGTGCTAAGATGCCCCAAGGAGGAGTGAAGCCAGATAGATTTCTGAAGCGAGACAAAGAGTAGAAAAATAAAGAGATAGAAAAATAAGAACATCAAAAAAATGGGAGATCAGCCATTCACCCTGCCAATCCCTCATCCGTTCTGTCGTTCAATAAGACCATGTTTGATCTGATGAGAGGCTCATCTCCACCTTCCTGTCTTTACCCCATATCCCTTCATTTTCCCCCCATGTAAAAATCTATCCAGCCTAGTCTTAAATATATTTACTGAGGTCGCTTCCACTGCTTCAAGAGGCAGTGAATTCCATAGGTTCACCACCCTCTGGGAAAAGCAGTTCCCTCTCATCTCCATCCTAAATCTATGACCTTGAATCTTGAGGCTATGTCCCCTAGTTCTGGTCTCCCCCACCATGGAAACAACTTACCTATCTCAATCTTATCTATGCTTTTTATACATTTCTATAAGATCCCCTTTCATTCTTCTAAATTCCAGCACGTACAGTCCCAGATGACTCAATCTCTCCTCATAGGCCAACCCCCTCATCTCCGGAATCAACCTGGTGAACCTCCTCCGCACCACCTCCAAAACCAACACATCCTTCCTCAAGTAAGCAAATAGAATGAGATGCAGAAAGTCGGAAAGATGTTGGGTTGGGATCCCAGAGAGTACCTTGGCAACCACTATCAGAAATAGGGGTGGTCTGGGAGTCACACCTCGAGATCAGAATGGGGAGAGGCCATGGACAGATTTGGCAGCCAATGAAGATTCAACATTTCCCATTGCCAGATTATGGAAAATTATCTGTGCATCTCAGTAACAGTACACCCTCCAAGCCAACTCATCTATGCCTAACAAGCTGGCCACTTGTGGAGAATTTTCTTTAGCTAGAGGATGGCGAATCAGTGGAATCTGTAGTTGTGGAGGCCAAGTCATTGGGTGCATTTAAAGTAGAGTTTGATAGATTCTTGATTTGCCAGAGCATCAAAGGTTATGTGGTAGTGGGGATGAACGGGAGAATGGGTCAGCTCATGTTTCTATGGCGGTATAGACTCAATGGGCTGAATAGTCTAATTCTGTTCCTATGTCTTGTGGTCTCTTCCCTTCCTAGTCATTATTTGTCTGAATTTTTTTTGAACATTGTGATATTATCCAGGTACAGACAACCGATGTTCCCTCTAATTTTTAGTCATCAGTGAGCGCAAAAATCTTATGTTGTGCAAATTTCATTTCCTCTGACCAAAGTCTGTGCGGACTGAATGCTTGTCCAAATGTAAATGCAAAATTGTTTCAAGATCATTTTGGCCCAGCCAATCTCTCACGGCTAATAAAACTGTACAGGCATGTTTTTATACAAGTATGATTAACTACTTGATTAACCTAGTAACTAGTTAACAGAAACAGTTCGCTGAGATTATTTTCAATAAGTATAATTATTAATGACTACATTTGTGTGCATATTAATTTCCCTTGTGGCTGGTTGCAAAATATGTGTGTGCACACGTGCAAAGCTTGGAGGGAACGGTGATCGTCTAAATTTCCTTTGAAAGTTATGATATTACCTGCCTCAATAATTTCCTCTGGGCGCATGTTCCAGGTACAGGCAACCTCGTCCCCGATGTAGGTAGGTTTAAATTGTACTTTTAATTTGTAATGTAGATGGCTCAACAGTATTTTAAAAATAATCCAAAAAGAAATCCCCAAACTTCAACCAGAAATGGAGTACCATCCTCTAGCAGGTCAGCGCCCAATGTGGTAAACTGGACAGGATACTTCCTACAGCGCATCTATAAAATTTGGCAAGAGGTCATGGGGATATGCCATATTTCTTCTGGCTTTTGAGAGGAGTTAGGACACGTACCCCACCCAGTGAAGTAGCCAAGATGATAAACAGTGAATAGCCCATAGCTCACTACACCCAATCCTTAGTCCTAATAGATTCTAAAATCACAATTACAGATTCAATTTTACACATTCCCTGCATTTCCTAAGTCAATGCGAAAATGTGGGGGAAGGGGTATGTCTCTTTTTCAAAACTGTATATATACCGCTCATGTCAGACGTTGAACCTTAAAAATGTCACCCTGAAATCAGGGGTCATCTTGTGTACCAAGTATAAAATCCGAACCTTAATATCCCGTGGTTTAGTGGCCCCTGTGGCGATAGAGATCAGCATAAAACACTCACATAACTCCTACAGTCCTACCACTAAATATTTTTCTACTGAAATTTATGTTTGGGAAGCTGGATTAATAATAATGTTATACTAAAACAATCACCATTTATTATAATCCTGCCTAGTTTAAAATAACAGCACAGCTAACCAAGTTAACAGTCGCCATTTTTGTTCCTGTAAAAGAATTGATGCTAAGTGACGTCATTACATTACACCAACTGGGAACATTTGATGCATAGTAAAGTGGGTAATTGGCAGTCTTTTACCATTGCTGGAAATGAACTGGCTACATTTTAAATAACCAAGACTGTGTTCCTTAACAGCATCATTCCACTGGTCAGTGTAGTTGGTAAAGGTTTCAGCTGTAAGTGCCAGACTTGGAGTATAGCTCAAAGCCTACGGTTTAAGTGGAAATTATGGGGGTCATCTTACACACCCAGTCTCCCACACCCAGTCACAGTATTCATCTGAAAATAAATAACCCATTAAAATAAGGTACAGGTTGGGGAAGAGAAGAAGGAGAAGTGGCTCATTCACTGTGTCTAATTATAGACAGGACTTCCCCCTCCCACGTGGCAGGGCTCAGGTGTTGTGACGAGGCAAATGGTCGATGCACATTGCAGACAATCTGAATTGGGAGTACAGATAGGTCCCTCCAGCCTATCGCCACCATTCAATGGTTATGCAGCACAGAACAGGCCATTAGACCCCGTTCGTCCCTGCAGACCATTGTGGCCCAATCCCATTTGCCTGCATTTGGTCCGCATCCTAAGCCCTTTCTATCCATATATCTGTCCCAATGTCTTTTGTATGTCAGAGTTGTACCTGCTTCTACAGATTTCTCTGGCAGCTTGTTCCAGGTATGAACCAGCCTCAGAGTGACAAACATTGTCCCTCAGGTCTCAGACTTCTCACCTTTTGGTTCAAGGAGTGCTCCCCTGGGAAACTATGGCCAGAGTTGATTATCCGGATTCAGGAATAGCACACTGATGCAGGTTGGACTCACTGATAGAAAAAAGGCACTAGGCATTGAGATCGTTTTGTTGAGCACCTTGGCTCTGTCCGCCGCAATAGCGCGGATCTCCCAGTGGCCACCCATTTCAATTCCCCGCTCCATTCCCTTGCTGGCCTGTCTGCCTGTACTGCCAGACTGAGACCACCCGCAAACTGGAAGAACAGCACCTCTTCTTCTGACTGGGCGCCCTCCAACCGGATGGCATTAACATCGATTTCTCCAGTTTCCGTTAAACCTCCCCCCCACCTCTCCTTTTTCCCCTCTGTCTCCTTTCACAGAGCCAAAATCAATTCTCACCTTTCCTCTTATCATATCCACAATGCTTTTTGTGGATCTAGACTCCTCTCCCTGCTAGTTTAATATACTGTATCCAGTTTGGCAACAATATAAAGCTGGTGGCAGTGTGGCTGTGAGGGAGGATACAGAGTGTATCTTGACTAGTAGCAGAAAGAGGCTATTCAGCCCATCAAGTCTTCCCTACCATTTAATCATGAGCTGATCCATTTTCCCCACTCAGCCCCACGGCCTGGCCTTCTCCCCATAACCTTTGATCAAGAAACTATCAATCTCTGCCTTAAATACACCCTAATGTGGTTACAAATTCCACAGATTTACCACCCTCTGACTGAAGAAATTCCTCCGCATCTCTGCTCTAAGCGGACGCCCTTCAATCCTGAAGTTGTGGCCTCTTTACTCTCCCAGCATGGGAAGCAACCTTTCTAGACCTACTCTTTCCACACCTTTCAACATTTGAAGTGTTTCAATGAGGTCCTTTCTTATTCTCCTATATTCCAAGGCATACAGGCCAAGAGCTGTCAAACGCTCCTCATATGATGACCTTTTAATTCCCGTAATCATCCTCGTGAACCTCTTCTGAACCCTCCCCAACGTCAGCACGTCCTTTCTCAAAGGAGGAGCCCAAAACTGCTTACAATCCTGCAAGTGAGGTCTCACCAGGCGAGGCTTGTACTCATTAGATGTTAAAAGTTACTTGGAATTCTGCCCAAGAGGGTCAGTTGCTGAGTACATTAGAGGGGTAGGGGAGAGACGTCTCAGTTGGTGAACAGAGCGCGTAGGAGCAACAGTAGCTCAGAGTTTGGGGTGCAGAGCAACGGCAAAGGAAGTGGTGTGTGGTTAAATCCAAAACCAGTACAGGGCAGGGCCAAACTTCCTCAAACACTCCAACATTGCGTCACAAAGCAAGTTACCAAACTCTGCAGCTGGTGGCGTCAATCACCTCCAGCCAGTCCTCAGACCCCTCCCCCCCATCACCTTCCCAGCCAACTCGGGAAATGACAGCTCCAGTACCCCGCCTGAGCAATTCCACCCAATCAGCACCCACTGACGGCTGCTGCGATGGGACAGGGAGAGGAGGAGAAAGGTGGGGGGGGGCCCTCACAGTTCAGCCTCTCAGTGCAACTCCAGATAATGATGGCAGAGCAAAACACCAGTCTGCAGATGAAGTGTGAAGCTGGAGAAACTCAGCAGGTCAAACAGTGGTTCTATCGAGAACGACCGGTCCGACTGCATCAAAGCGCAAAGATAAAGCAAAGATAAAGATCGAGTCCCTTATCAAGTAAAATGTAGACAGGCATCTGAATAAAATGGTGGGGGGGGGAGGGAAGAGAGGAGCAGGGGGAGGAGGACAGTCCTACAGGGGAGAGGCTATGGGCAGATAAGGGAGGGAGGCCACACCAGCAAATGGGAGGGGGGTAGCTCAGTGAAAGGAGAGGGAAGGGAGTGGGGAGCTGGAGAAAAGAGGACAGAGGGATGGGAAAGTGAGGGAGAACAATGTGGGCCAGCAGAAACTGGAGTAGTCGACTTTAATGCCATCCAGTTGGGGAGTGCCCAGACTGAAAATTAAATGCTGTCCCTCCAATTTACAGGCAGTCTTGGTTTGACAGTGCACGTGGCCTTGGTCAGCGGATAAGTGGGACGCAGAATTGAAACGGTTGGCCACTGTGAGGTCACCGGCATTGACGCGGACAGAGGGAAGGTGCTCAGTGAAGCGATCTCCTGGCCTCTCCGAGGTGGAGCACTGGATGCAGGAGGTGACCCCACAAATTCACCAATGAAGTGTGGCCTTTCTTGGAAGGACCTGGGCCAGGATGGCGGTGAGGGAAGAGGTGTGGGCGCAAGTGAGACAGGAGGAAGGTGCACTGGTTCCAATTGAAAGCATGATTTGAATGGGCCAATGTTACCCATACCGAAGAGAGTTACATGGACTCCCCAGCATTTGATCAGATCCAAACTAAGATGTTGTAACTGTCCTGTTATATTATAACCGTGCCACGTAATTAGAATTTGAGGAAGGTTCAGAAAGAGAAATAGCTCAGGAATAGGCCCGACAGCCCATATGGTGCCATCTACAGTACCCAGGGTTGAATCCACCAATGTAAAGAGTTTCTACATTCTCCCCATGTTCACTTGGGTTTCCTCCGGGTGTTCCAGTTTCCTCCCATGTTCCAAAGGCGAACAGGGTTAGTAGATTCATTGGTCACATGGGTGTATTTGGGCAGTGTGGGCTGGAAGGACCTGTAACCACACTGCTTCTCCAAATTGAAAGTTTAAATCAAGTCCACTTCGACCATCAGACACCCCCTTCCTCCCCACATTTTCACATTAATCCCACTTTTAAAATTTCTCCTCACATCCCCGTCTACACACCCATGGGGTTCTATCACTCACACACACACTGGGGCAAATCAGTGGTCAATTATCCCCGCAACCCATCAGTTTATACAAGCTGTTCCATTGGACCCCTTTATGAACATTCCAACACACTGCGCCCTTTATAACCAATGGACACTGCATCACAGAAGCAGGCCCTGGGCCCATCTGGCTTGAGCCAAACTTTGTGTGGTGGTGCAGTGGCGCCGCAGAGACGGGAGAGCTCATACCGATCTCCTTTGTCATAGCAAGCCCTTGAGGATAGGTGATAGGCGCCAGCTTCTTTTCCTTCAACTTCTCAATGGTGTCCTTATCATCCCTCAGGTCCAGCTTGGTGCCCACCAGGATGATTGGAGTGCTGGGACAGTGATGCCTCACCTCCGGGTACCACTGTGGAGAGAGAATCAAGTCCAGTTTATTGCTATCTGATCGCACAAGTACAACCCGATAAAACAGCGTTCTCCTGTCCTCGGTGCAAAGCACGTAGACACACAACACACATACAGGACAAGTATTCATTGGTGCAAGTAAATAAATATTGCTTCATGAACACGAGAGTCTTGGATGGTCAGTATGAGCAGTTCCTTTGGTCGTTCAGCGTTCTCATTGCCCACGGGAGGAGCCTGTCCCTCAACCTGGTGGTGCTGGCTCGGATACTCCTGTATCCCTTTCCCAACAGGAGCAGCTGAAAGATGCCGTGTGCAAGGGGGTACTCAATGTTTTTCCGCACCGTCTTCAGACAATGATCTCGGTAGATCATGTTGATGGGTGGCAGGGAGACTCCACTGATCCTCTTCGCCACTCTTATAGTCCTGCTTCATTTCTCTGCAGCAACCGTACTGCGCTTTGATGCAGTCGGACCGTTCATTCTCGATAGAGCCTCTGTAGAAGGTTGCCATAATGGTGGCCGGTAGCCTTGCCCGCTTCAGTCTTCTCCTGACAAGTGAAGAGACATTGTGTGTCCACGATAGGTCACTGGATAAGTGAACCCCAAAGGCGTTGAGACTCAGGCTGTTCCTCTCGCACCATATCACGAGATTTCCCCCCTCCTCTCTGCAGTGCGACTCATCGTCGCTGAGGAGGCCAACAACTTCTGTGACATCTGCAAACTTGATGACCCCATCGGACCAGGATCCGATGATGCAGTCGTGGGTCAGTCGCGTGAACAAGAGTGGGCCGAGCACTAGCTCACGGGTGGGTGGTTGGGGGGGGGGGGGGGGGGGAGGGGGGGGAAGAACCAATCCTCAGTTCTCTGGTGCCTGGCCTAACTCTTGGCATTTCAGGACTCGCAGGCCGAAGCGATTAAGGGGTGATCTCAAAGAGGTGTACAAATTTTGATTAGGCTGTCATGGTCACATACTTTCCTTTGTCAGGAGGAGGAGAGTGTCAAGATCGCCCGTGTGGCAATGAGAAGGTCAGAAGGGATGAGCTGGGCGGTGTTTGGGGAGTTGAAGTGTGCAATGTTGTGCTAAGTGAATAATAAGAGAAAGTTGACTTCATGGTGGCTGAAAGAAACGAGTGAGTGTACTCTTCATCTGTGGTAAATCAGTGCTGCTACAAAGATATATTTGGAGTGCTACATTCACCCTATTACAGGAAGAACATGGAGGCTTTGGAAAGGGTAGAGGGTATAAGCTTCCTACAGGGAGAGAGAGGTTGGACAAACTCTGGATTGTTTTCTCTGGAGATGAGAGGGGAGATCTGACCTGATAAAATCAAAGGGTTTTCCTCGGGTAAAAAAAAAATCACATATAAGAGGACGTGTGATTGGGAGTTTAGCAGAGATACGTCGGGAGCAAACAAGGGATGGCACAGTTCGCGTTGTGGTTAGTGCCACGCTGCTACAGCACCGGCGACAAGGATTCAAATCCAGGGCAGCAGCCATCATCAAAGACCCATGACCACGCGCTCTGCTCTCGCTGCTGCCATCGGGAAAGAGGTGCCGGTGCCGCAAGACTCGCACCCACCAGGTTCAGGAACAGCCGCTCTCCCTCCGCCATCAGACCCCTCAATGACAAACTTGATCAGGGACTCGTTTAAGGACTCTTGCACTTAATTGATTTTCTTTTTGTTCTCTTTGCATTGCACAGTTAGTTTGTTTACATTTGGTATCTGTTTACAGTTCTTTATTTGTTTTTAGGTGTGTAGGTTGTGTGCAGTTTGTTTTTTGCACTGGTAATTCTGCCGCGCCTGCAGGAAAAAGGAATCTCGGGGTTGTATGTGATGTCATGTATGTACTCTGACTACAAGTCGGAAATCTGTCTGTAAGGAGTTTATACATTCTCCCTGTGTCTCCAAGGGTTTCCCCCAGGCTCTCCAGTTTCCTCCCACAGTTTGGAATGTACTGGGGTGGGGCGGGTTGTAGATTAATTGCAGGTAATTGGCAGCACGGGCTCAGGGGTCGAAATGGCCTGGTACCATGTTGTATGTCTAAATGTAATTTATTTTTAAAAATTTAATTTAATTTAAATAATTAAAACTTAATTATATAAAAAAAACATACAGAGAGAGAGAGGTGAGTGCCTGGAACAGACGGCCAGGGGTATAGGTGGAAAAAAAATACTTTAGCTGTGCTTGAGAGGCTTCTGGACATGGGGGGGGGGGGACGAAGTGTTTAGAAGGATACGCATCGTGTGCAAGCTGCAGAGCTTTAGTTTAACAGGCATCATGTACAGTACAGATACGGGTACATGGGTTGAAGGGCCTGCTCCTGTATTGTTCTATATTAAGTTTGTTTTATTCTTCCCACATTCTCAACATCACTGAGCCATTCTGCCTCGGTATCCATGATGCCAGTCGTCGAGCACCAAGGGCAACGGGGTCACAGTGCCAAGCGACTGGGGTTCAAATCTGACACTGCCTGATAGGAGTTTGAACATGCTCCGTGTGTCTGAGTGGGTTTCCTCCAGGAGTTCCGGTTAATTGGACAGCACAGGTACTTGGGCTGGAAGGGCTTGTTTACAGTGTTCCCTCTAAATGTTTAGTGGTCAGTGGGCTGAAAAAATCTTAAGTTGTGCAAATTTTTTTCCTGTGACAAAAGTCTGTGTGGACTGAATGCTTGTGCAAATCTAAACTTGAAATTGTTTCAAGATCATTTTGGCCCAGCCGATCTTTCATGGTGAATAAAATGGTGTTGGCATGTTTGATTGCATTCTACAAAGTAACATATTTAGTTAAGATTTTATTCTATACTTTGAACTTCAGTTTGTTGTTCCATTAAATAAAATATTAATGAGTATTTCTTATTTTTATGTGAATGTCGACATAAATTAATCGCAATAACACCCATCAATTCACAGATTATTATTAAAGTTGCTGGAAATGGTTAAATCAAAACTCATTCAATTACAAAGCTAGTTGACTAATGTGAAAATCTTCACACATAGCACGGTTTATTTTAGGTAACTAACCTTTTGTGCACACATTAATTTCCTCTGTGCACTGGTGGCAGAACGTGTGTAAACTGTGCCTGCAACTGTGCTGTATGTCCACACCACGGCCCCCCAGTATGACCAGAAGCCAGTCTCCAGACCGGCAAAGGCTGTCAGTTGAAGCCTACCCACAAACTCATTCCAAGCAACTTGAGCAAGCCATTGCAACCAGGAGTAAGCAGTGAGGCCTCAACAACCGAAAACATGGTGGGACATGGTTCTGGGAGTGAGCAAGGCAGATGAACGTCAGGGGTGTGGCAACTCTTACCTTGGCGCGAACGTTTTCAAATGATGCCGGGCTGACCAAGGAGAAGCAGATCAAGAAGACATCCTGGAGAGGAAAGGAAAGCGATTGGTCACCTTGATGGGTCAACATGGAGGCTCAACCTGTAAATCAGGGCACGCTGGGGGAGGGTGCTCCTGATCTACGGCCGCCCAGTACGGAAGGGGGCCGGACGTGCAGTGGATCTCTCATGGGGTTGGCAAAAATGGCCTTTCATGGGGCCGAGACGGCAGGCGGTCGAGGGTATGGGAAGATCTGACTGACTGCCCATCTTAAATCCAGGCCCGTGCGGTGTTGGAGTGGGAACACGTGGTGTCAGAGGAGACAGTGGCTGAGTTCAGCGAATGGTGGGGCCCTCCAGGGGATGGCGTGTGGTTGACGACAGCAATCATGTTTCAATTTGATGTATAATAGACAGGTGGTCATAATTACTGCTTCTCACGGTGTAGTTGCCACATGCTATGGTGGTTTTTGGCTTTAGTTGCCACTCTGTGTGTGTTTTGTGTTTGTAATGTTATAGTTTGAATAAAGTTTGTTTTGAAAAAAGGAGCACATCAGAGTTAGGTCAGGGGTAGCCAAACAGCAGCATGCAAGCCACTTGCGGCTCTTTGACAGATAATGTGCAGCTCGCGGAGACAGGAGTCGTTCAAGCCGGTGCTCACAATGGTAGTGGCCGTGGCTTGCAATCATGTGATTGTGACTCTCAAAGGTCTGAAGTTCATCGTATGCGGCTCTTACATTCAGCAAAGCCTAGGTAGAGATCATCGAATAGACATCCCCTCACTCCTGATCCCCCCATCTCCAGTGAAAAATTCCCCTCACCGGTAAGCCTCATCTTCCCGGGAGTAGCACCAGGGGATGCTCTTCTCCACCTTTCTCCCCAGTCGCTGGGAAACCACAGCGGGTAGTAGCAGTGACCCCCTCGACACACAGCCCAAGGTCAGAGTACAAAAATCATCTCTCCAGGAAAGGAAGGAGCCACTCATTGTGCTTTTGACGATCATGACAAGGTTGGATAGCGTATGGGGAAGACCAGAACAGGGTGAGCACTTAGTTCCTGATGACCGCTATAGGTCCTATTTACACTGGTCTCATTTTACTCTCCACCATTGACTCCCCAACCCCTCCCCACAATTCGATGCCTCACTGGCACACCCAGTGGTTGATTAACCCACAAACCCATATCATAGGGATGTGGGAATTGGGAGCTCCGGGGTTGGGGTGATCCCCGAATGCCGCAGGGAGAAGGTGCTGAGAGCTCCAGAGTCCAGGCTTGAACCTAGGGACACACTGAGGTAGTGGCTACACGCTAGGCTGCCTGTCAACCACTGGATGGCTATTCCTTCACGTCCTGGATCACAGACAGTATTTACTGTTGCTCCTCCAACTGAGGAGGGCAGCTGCTGGAGCTAAGGTCATTGAGAGGGCTGTAATCACATGGGAATGGGTAAAGATGGCAAATTTCCTGCCCTGAAAGCAGCTGGTGACCAGTTCTGTGGTCATGAGGACAAGGATCGGCCTTCTTTATTCTATTCCCACACCAATACGTGCCTGATCGAGTGTACGTGCCCAGTTTGAACTTTGAAATTGCAGACCAATGCACCTTGGCGAAGTTCCACACTGCGCAACTAGTCACCAAGTTAAACAATATTACAAGTTAGATGCACAAAGAGACTCTTGCGCAGCTGCACCTTGTACGGCCGCTCCACGCACCTCCTCTTTGCCGTATTTGCTGAGCTCCAGTCCCTAAAAAAATTAGTCCCGCACCCCTGGCAGGAGGTGGCGGGATCCACAGACACTCAATGTCGTCGAGAGGACTTTCCTTTGCATCTCTTCCTCTGGTCTTGCGAGAGGAGCCGCATTTGTCGCACCTTCTGTGTGTCTTTATAGGACAAACAAAGCTCTTGTGTATTTTTTGTGTACATAACAATTGTCAGAACCGTGGATCTTTATCTCGACGCTGGAGGCTGGAGCAAAAAGGCGATCCGGTGGAAGATCTCAGTGAGCTGAGCAACACCAGTGTGGGGGGGGGGGGTGGGGTGGGGAAGAATTGTCAATGTTTCAGGTTGAACTTTGATGAAGGGTTCCGACCAGAATCGTGGTCGACGCTTTCACTCCCACAGATGCAACTCAACACGTTAATTTCCTGCATGGATTGTTTCATACTCAGAGCCCCAAGCTGAGTCCCAATGACCCGTCATGCTTCGGAGTGGAAACGTTCGGATTTGGAGCCAAATGGCGATACAACCATACCATGGAGGCCATACATGCTGGGGGGGTGGGGGGGAACATATCTAACCAGAAAGAGCCCCTTGGTAATGCAGGGGGGTGGGGTGGCATCAAATCTCCATTCTGCTGCTCCCTCATGCGTAGGGGACGTACGTACCGTTTGTGGGTAGGAGAGGGGCCGGAGTCTGTCGTAGTCCTCCTGTCCTGCCGTATCCCAGAGCCCCAGGTTCACAGGCTTGCCGTCCACCATAACATTGGCAGAATAGTTATCGAACCTGGAAGAAGAAGCAGAGAAGTGTCGACGATGTGAATAGGGAAGCTTCCTGGCAAATCCATTCTCCCAGCCGCTTGCTGAACGGGTCACGGGGAGCACCCATCACACCGGGAGCTGCACGTCGCCCCGATCTGAATTAGTCCCCTTTAGGTCTGTTCCAGTAGCTTTCCAGACAGCGGTAGACCTCCACTGTTTCCCCCCACTGCCCCCCCCCCACCATCTCCCCGACCAGAGGCCATCCCTGCTGGAAGCGGAAGCTCAGAGGCAAGAACCTTGACTTGTCCGCTGTTCCGGTCAAAAACCAGTCAGCAGATTGCAGCCACTGGCAGAGAGAAATGCACCGACACGGCAATCTCAGGGTTATCACGCCCAAAAGCCAAAATAAAACAGCAGATGCTGAAAATCAGAGATAAAAACAGAAGATGCTGAGGAAAATCTCAGCAGGTTAGACAGCATCCACAGGGAGGGAAACAGTCAAATTGATGCACAAATGCCTCCTGACATGCTGAGCATTTCCTATGTTGCATAGGACGACTCTATGTAGGATGACCCCTTAAATCTGGCACTTACTGCTGACCAATGGATGCTGATAAAAAGCAAATCACAATATTTTAATAACAAATTATCATTTAAAGGTTTACATTTTATATTTTAAGATAAGCCACTGTCAGACTGAGCGGACAGACCCTGCGGAGGAGTGCTGAGACTTCGCAAATAACTAACGGGGCATATGCATGAGATTGCGTCAGAGCTAGCAAGGAAGATGATGACCCGATATTAAGTGTGAATTTTCACGGGATGTCCTATCCACGGCGCGTGGAATGATAATCGACATCGCAAAAGTGGCAGCTTTTTAGCTCGACTGCAAAGGCAGCTCTCAAACGTCAGTGGAGCGACCCGCGTGCAAACCGGCAGCAAAGGGAAACATGGCAAAGCTGCCCGATCATTTAGCAAAGAGAGGGGGAAGTGAATAAAGCGTGATTGTGGACAGCACAAAAACTTGTGGCAATAGGAGACTGCAGGAACCTAGACCAAAAATACACTGCTGGAGAACTCAGCGGGTGATGCAGCGTTTGTGGAGGGGGCAGATGCTTCAGGTTGGAATCCTTCATCAGACTCAAAAGCATCCATTTTTTTCTCCCATGATGCCATTTCACGTGGGCAATCATTTACAGCAGCAGGAAAACAGACACACATCGACTCACAAAGATACTCACACAGTCGGGATGTACTCTCCAGGAAAGGCATTTGTTGTGTAGCTGATCAAG
Organism: Narcine bancroftii; assembly: GCF_036971445.1. Classification (NCBI taxonomy): domain Eukaryota; kingdom Metazoa; phylum Chordata; class Chondrichthyes; order Torpediniformes; family Narcinidae; genus Narcine; species Narcine bancroftii. The sequence continues at coordinate 62,665,096 of NC_091481.1, forward strand.
AGGCAGGTTTTACCAACGGCGCTGTGAATGAAAAATGATTAGTTGTCAAACTATGACCATAACAAGCATAGGCAGCCATCTTGCCCCTCCCCGGCAGCTGCGACTGCACTTCTAAAGGCATTGATTTCTCCGTGGATGAATGCACTTTACCACTTGCAAACAGCAGAGGGGCAGAGCAGAGCGTAGCTCAGACCTCAACTCCCCACCGTGACTGCTAGATCAAGGCCTAGTTTATTGATCATCCAATTGCACAGTATGAACCAATGAAACCATGTTCTTTCAAGTCCTCGGTGCAAAATCATATTACACACATCCCAAAAAATACATATGCAGTCTAAATAAATAGTGCCGTGTCAGCCAGCTTGGCGTGATAGAGCAACAGCTGCTGTCCCGAGAGCAGGGTCCCGTACCACGGCCCGAAGCGCCACTCCTGACTTCACCATGTATTATAATTTGTTGCGGCCTAACTGCTAGTGCCAAGAAACAATTTTAATCAACTACCGGGGACAATCATTACCTAAGTTGATGGAAGGAGAAGGAAAGAAAAGAATGGACTCAGTAGAATTTCTGGTGTATTTTTGTTGAATGACAACATTGTCTGACTGGTTTAATGTAACCTAAATTGTATACCTAAAATGGATGGGGGGGGGGTGGTGGGGGGGTGGCTTGGGAGGAGGGAGGGGGGGGAGAGAAAAAGTCACTGTATATGTGTGAAAAAGAAAAAGTGTGTATCATGGCTAATGTGATTTATGGTGTGAAAAATAAAAAATTAAAAAAAAAACACTGAATGTTTATTATGTTTAATGAAAGTTATAATAAATCACATGCCACATCCAACGTCAAATGTGGGAGCCGGCGCCGAACCGCGGATGCCAAAATGTCTGAGGCGCTACAAAAGTCATTTTTTTTCTGCCAAAATGTCTGATTCTGGTAGGGTAGACAGCCAGCAACTTTGTCCTGTGACGTCCGATTAGGGTGAGTGGAGGAACGTTTAGGGGAAAGGTCAGAAGTAGTGTTTTTTTTTTAAAGATGATACAGGTCGAGCACCCCTCTTCTGAAATGCCCCAAAATCCAAAACTTGTTGAGCGCCATCACGACACCACAAGAGGAAAATTCCACCCTTGGCCTCACTTGCCCACATGGGGCTCTGATTGTTACCAGCCACCGTCACCGCCAGGCCTACGTGCATTACTCACGGTGATGACCCCAGAGGAAACATTTTAAAAAGCCGTCCGGCAGAATTTCTAGTATGTGGTGCTTCATTTATCTTCTTTTGTAAGCAGAGATCACTTTTTTTTTGGTAAGTACAAAACATCATTTTAATGTGAAATCTGAAATTCATCTCCACCTAAAATGTTACACTGAGTGTAACTCAGTGGTCCTCAGCCTTTTTTCTTTCTACTCACAATACCACTTTAACTATTCCCTCTGGTCTGTAATTAGTAAGGTGGGATGTGGGTGGAAAGAAAAAGTTTGAAAACCACTATTTTGATCGTCCCTCACTGACTCATCATGTGCATGGTTTCAGAACTCCAAAGGAAATGGGCCAGTGACAATTTATCTCAAGCAAAATATTTCAGGAACATTTGGGTCTAGAGCAGTAGTTTTCAACCTTCCCTTCCCACCCATATTCCACCTTAAGCAATCCCTTACTAATCACAGAGCACCGATGACCTAGGGATTACTTAAAGTGGGATGTGAGTGGAAAGAAAAAGATTGGGAACCTCTGTCATGATGAGCCACATTATTGCATTGATGATAACAGCTTCATAAGTGGAGAGTGAAAGCCTGGTGTTTTTTGTGTTTACCAGCTGATACAGGGATTCTGCTGATGCTACTGTGCAGCTTAGTTACCCGAAACACATTATTCCAAAAGCTCAAACACTTTTGGTCCCATGCCTTTCGGATAAGGGGATACTCGACAGAGAGGTGGGTGCCTGGAATGCATTGTTGGAGGTGGTGGAGGAGGCTGGTCCAATAGGAACATTCAAAAGACACTTAGAGAGGCACATGGGTGTAAGAAAAATAGAGGGTTGGGGTACGAGGTAGGAAAAAGTTTGATGGTTGTAGAGTGGGCTTACATAGGACAGCACAACATCGCAGGCTGAAGGGTCTATACTCTGCTTGTTCCACATTCTTAACGAAACAGAAATCAAAAAGGTGGTCCAGGAAGGGGCTTGTGTTTGCAAGGATTTCCCCTCATCCCTCTCCGTGGGTTTACCTAGGATTACTCAATGTGGTCTGTGGTGTTAAACAAAGGTTGAGAATAGACCACCCCCATAATCTTTCTGTCCTGTGGCCAACTGCTTTTTAACCTTGCTTTTTTTATTGGAGGGGGTAAATAAAATTCCGAGCTGCAAATGTTTAACACAACGAAGTGGTCAAGACCGCATGACAGACAATTGGTGGAGTTAAGTTGCCTCTCCTCAAGGGCCTGCCTCGCTCTTTAAGGTTTTGTTTAAGCATTCCAATGTTAAAGCCCAACTGACGACGGTCCGGTAGGACCTCGGCACGAGAGAGGGAGAGAGAGAGAGAGAGAGAGAGAGAGAGAGAACGAGGCAAACCCACGCCATTTCAAATGTTCTCACCCACATCGAGGGATCAGAACAGGGCCTCATTTGGAGAGGTGCACCTTGGAAGAATGTGGAGGCCACAGAAAGGGAGAAGAGGAAATTTACAAGGATGCTGCCTGGTTTAGGGAGCCCGGCCTTATGAAAACAGGATGAGTGAACTCGGCTTTCTCTCCTGGGAGCGACGGAGGATGATGTTGACCTGATAGAGCTGTTTATGATGCTGAGAGGCACTGATCGTGTGGATAGTCAGAGGCATTTTCCCCAGGGCCGAAGGACATGGGTTTAAGGTGCTGGGGAATAGGTACAGAGAAGATGTAAGGGGTACGTTTTATTTTTTTTAAAATGCAGAGCGTTGTGGGCGCATGGAATGTGGTGCCGGTGGAACAGATACGATAGAGTCTTAAGAGACATTTGGATTGGTACATGGGACTTGGTAAAATAGAGGGCTAAGGGTAATTTATAAGGTAGGGACATATTCGGTAGAACTTTGTGGGACGAAGGGCCTGAATTGTGCTGTGGGCTTGTACAAATCATCTCGAACTACACTCAGAAACAGGTCCTTCGGCCCTTCTAGTCTGAGATGAACTATTTTTCTGCCCAGTCCCTCTGACCTGCACTTGGACCATATCCTTCCCATCTACTTATCCGTCCAAATTCTTCTTTAAATGCCAAAATTGAGCCAGCATTCGCCACTTCAGATGGCAGCTAGCTCCACATTCCCTGTGTGAAGGAGATCCCCCTCATCTTCCAACTTTTCCCCCTTTCCCATCAAAGCCAGCAAAAGTTCACCAAGAGCTCCAAAGGGGACAGCTCGAGGATAAAAGGGCAGGATTCATGAAGCTAAACGGAGGAATCTGGGAACAGGAGAAGGTTGTAAAACCCCAGGACCAGTCTGCCATTTTAAAATTTGATTTAGATATACGACACGGCAACAGGCTATTTCGGCCCACGATTTGGTGCTGCCCAATTCACACCCCATTAACCTACACCCTTGGTATGCTTTGAATGGTGGGAGGGAAACCGGAGCCCTGGGGAAACCCACACAAACACGGGGAGAATGTACAAACTCCTTACAGACAGCGCAAGATCCGAAACCCCAGTCTGGTCCCAATCCTGGCGCTGTAAAGGCGTTGCGCTAACTGCGCCTCAGTTTTGAAAGCACCATGCCCATCAAAAGGCAGCATAGATCCCTCAGGTTTTTGAAACTTCCTGTCTTTGTGCACATAAACAAATTTTTAAAAATTAAAATAAACAAGAATAAAATAATAGGTTAAAAAAAAATACAACACATTTAAGATTGTAAAAGTAAATGTTTTTTGAAGTAACACATAAACCTTTAGTGAAGATGAGTCCAAATATTCAGCCAGCGGAGGGCCTCGTTCGTGCTTCGTAGCTGTTTGAATAAAGTTGTGTTTGAATAAAATGGCGTTGCCCAGGATGAAGAGCTGGTTGATGGCGCTCAACGTTTGGGGGTGGGGGGGGGCAGCGCGAGACTCTTGAAGTCTCTCCTGCTTAGTAAAAGTCACCCTGGTCAGACGTTTTATCTGTAAACTTAGGGGAGGGGGGTTAATTATCTATATTATTATTGTTCATCTTTCAGGCAGTTCCATGGAGGGGGAGGAACCTGCAGATGCAGCGACAGTTAAATGTTTTCAAGCAATGTGACTGAAAATAAAGTTAAATGCTTTAAGGTTTATATATTTGTGCAAATGAAGTTTGTTCAGTGTAAGTACAGTCTAATATTTTTGTCTTTTAAACTATTTATTCTTAATGCAGATATATTAGTTAGGCATTGTAAGAGCAAGACTCAAGCAACTGGAAAATATACTTATCCGATATTTACCAATCCCCATAGGTGCCAGTTCCAGGGGTTTTACTGTATACCCAAAACTCGCTTGTGGAGAACACAGACATGGCCAAGGTCAGAGTTCACTCCTCTGGTTCAATCCAGCCATCCCCTCCTTCCCATGAGCAGTTGCTTGAGGGGAACATTCCCGACTCATCCAATCAATTTCTTTAAGAGTTGACCAGTTGATAAGTCACCAAATGTTAGCCTTGTAAAATCAGTCTGAGATTTTATGGACAATCTAACATTATTTATGCAACTTCCCTCAACACAAAGCAACACTGTAAACAAAAAGGGTGTTTAATGCAAACGATCGAGTGTTTGCATGAGTCAGTGGTTTTGATGTGGAAACTCCAGCGTTCCCAAAAGACAGCAAATGGCTGAGAAGCGAATATGCAACTTCCTGCTCCAAACCTTAGTGAGATCAGAGACCCACAATCATGGGCCTTCACATTACCCCCCTCCCCCCCACCCACCCTACTCAGTCGGAGCGTGCTGCCCAATGTCTGCTATCGGACAGACCCTAGAATGCCTGGCCACCCCAAATCCAATCTGGCCCATGCTAAGCCAGGATGTGGGGCTAGGACAAATAGACTCCCACTTGTCTACATGTAGTGTAGCAAGTGAACACAAAACACGAGAAGAACAGGTTTTAATCAGCTGCACACACCAGTTTTAGTATCTTTGCTGGTTCCACGCGCGCCTGGCTGTCCTTTGCTGGCTCCACGTGTCTGACCGACCCCGGGAGGACTGGCTCGTGTCTAGGTCGGTGATTGAAAGTCGGCCAGATGGGGTCAGCCTCCCAGGTTGCCTCTTGCTGCAAGCTGGTAGGAGGGCGGCCAGTGCTGTGATTGTATCATCCCACTACATGCCTCTTAAACACTGTTAAGAGTAAAACAGACTGCAGAGACTGTGACTGAAGTAAAAATACAATGCTGGAGGAACTCAATTAGTCAAACAATGCATTTTATATAATAAAGATGCATAAGCAATGTTGTGGGCTTGAGCCCTTCAAGGGATGAAACACTGCAATTATTTGGTGAGCACCTTCGCTTTGCCCGCATCAGTGACAGGGATCTCCCAGAGGCCGTTCATTTTAACTCTATGCCCCACTCCCAACGCTGACGAGTCTGTCCACGGCCTCCCAAGACCACCCGTAAACTGGAGGATCAAAACCTAACTTTCCATCTGGGTGCTCTCCAAACAGACGGCATTAACTTCTCCAGTTTCTGCTTGCCACTCCCCGTTCTCCCTCCCTTCCCCATCCCGCTGTCTCCTCCAGCTCCCCGCCCCCTTCCCTTCCAGAGGCTCCCCCCCTCCATGTTTGCTGGTGTTCCCTCCCTCCCTTATTCACCTTGTGCCTGTGGGACCATGCTTCTCCCCCTACCCTACCACCACCACCCCACCATTTTGTTCAAGGGCCTTTCTACATTTTCTAATACCTTGATAAATGGCTGTATAAAGGACACTTTCTGACCTGCTGAGTTTCTCCAGCGTTGCGTTTTTGCTACTAGGTCTGCTCCCCAGCCCCTCTTCCTTGGAAGTTTGTTCCAGGCACCTTGCTCTCTAAATAACTTGCTTTGCAAATCTCCCCTCACCTAAAAACTCTAGTATTTGCCATTTCCACCCCACGGGGAAGGTGGGATTTATCTACTCTGCTGGTAATTGTATGAATTTTTTTAAAATCTAGGCCTCTGGCAGACTGCGGTGATACAACCACCAGCCGACTGCAGGGGGCGATCTCTGTACCTGCAGGAAGACCACCTAAGGGGCTCACTCCACCTGGCTGGCTGTCAATCAAGCCAACCTGAATAGACCCCTAAGGGGCTGACTCCACCTGGCCAGCCGTCAATCAGCCGACCTGAAATTATAGACCTGAGCCGACCCCTCCTGAGCCAGTCACACGGGGAGCCACCAAGGCCTGAACTGGTGTTCAGACTTTTACTGGAATAAAGCCTGTTGTATGATCTTTTGAGTTTGTACTTGCTCGCTGCTACCTCAATGCGGCACACACACAGATCATCTTATCTCGGTGGCTGTTTTTTTTTAAAGATGTCTAACTTCTCCTCATAACTAATATTAAGAAGAAAACATTCCAGTTAACCTGTTTGGCACCCTCCTCAAAGCCTCTGCCTCTTACCTGCAAATCGACTACTCTAAACTGTGCACGATACTACAAAGGCTGCCTGGCTAAAGGATTGTGCAGCGGCTGAGAGTTTCCTTAAAAAAATAGCAGCACGGAGGAGTCACGTGAGGGAGTAGTGGCCAGTTGGGGAACTCCAGCCCTCTCCGGAAAAGTTTAAAAAAAACACAGAAAACACAAAGCCACAAACATAAAAATTAAAATAAAGTGAAAGTAAAGGTGGGAAGAAAATGGCAACGAAGAAAGAAAAGTCGAAAGCAACGGGATGAAGAGAAGAAGAAGGGACGTCGGAAGAAGAAGGTGAAGGCCTTACCTGTCCGAGGAGGCCCGCCGCGAAGAGAGAAGCCCGCTCCCTAAGGTCAGTCGAAGTCCCGAGCTTGGGACTACAAAAATGGCTCGCGGAGCCAAGCAAAAGTGCGCAACCGCGCATGCGCAAGGAGTCGCGCATGCACGATGCGCAAGACAAAAAAAACAGGAGGGGGGACCAGCTGAGGAGTCGATCTCCACAGCTGAGAATGACAGCTACAGCACAAGAACAAGAGGAGAACATAGAAAACGAGAACAAGAAAGAAGAGAGTAAAAAGAAAACAAGGAAACAAGAGATGACCAACCCAGAGGAAGAAGAAGAAGAAGAACATAGAGAAATGGAAGAAGAAGGGAAAGGCAAGACAATGGATATATATTTTTTAAAGAATATATGGAATCAGTAAAAGTATGGCAATCACAAGAATTTAGTGAAATAAAAAGAAGAATTAAAAGTACAGAAGAAAAAATGAATAGATTAGAGATGATCATGTCAGATATAGGAAAAAGAGTGGACAAGGTGGAAGAATGAGAAACAGCCATAGAAATGGAAGTAGAGGACGTAAAAAAGAAATCAGAAGAATCTAATAAAAAAGTTAAAGAGACACAAGAGCTGTTAGCTCAGAAGATAGATATAATGGAAAATTATAATAGAGGAAATAATATAAAGATAGTGGGCCTTAAGGAAGATGAAGAAGGCAAGAATATGAGAGAATTTATAAAATATTGGGTCCCCAGGGTCCTAGGAAGACCAGAATTACAGGAAAAAATGGAAATAGAAAGGGCACATAGAACATTAGTCCCTAAACCACAGCCACAACAAAAACCAAGATCCATTTTAGTAAAATTCCTAAGATATACAACAAGAGAAAATATATTGGAGAAAGCAATGAAGAAAATAAGAGAAGACAAAAAGCCACTGGAATACATAGGTCAAAAATTTTTTTTCTATCCAGACATAAGTTTTGAACTCCTGAAGAAGAGAAAGGAGTTTAATACAGCAAAAGCGATCCTATTGGAAAAAGGATATAAATTTATGCTAAAGTACCCAGCGGTACTTAAAATAGTTATTCCAGGGCAGCAAAACAGACTATTCTCGGATCCGGAGGAAGCACGAAAATTTGCAGAACAACTACAAAACAGACAGAGAGATGAAGACATGTAACGAGAGCAAAAATAACCACAAACTATATGTATGTGTGTATATGGGTATGTATATATATACACACACACACATATATATATATATATATATATGTATACGTGTGTACATGATTGTATCCGTATTTAAAGGAAAATATATAGAGTATAGATAAGAATTAATAAGGGAAAGAAAGGGAGGAGAGGAAGTAAAGAGGGAATTAAGAGAGTGACCTTTGTTATATATGAAAATTAAAATCTTTTCTGCGGGAGGGCTGGGTGGGGAGGAGTTATGGTCACTGCGAAATCAGTTGACGCTTGCGAGTGAATTCGCAAATCCAAATGGAGAGGGGAGATGTGGTTGCCCGACAAGAGATAAAGGGCAACTCAGGAAGGGGAGGGGATAGTGGGGTTAAAGAAATTTTAGATAGGAGAATAAGGGAAATGTTTGATGTTTCAGAAATGTTATCTTATAAAGTGTTCAAAACAAGAAAGCAGAAATGGATAAGAAGGAAAGGTGATGATGAGGAAACGGAAAGGAAAGATAAACAAAGTATGAAATGGCTATGTTGAACTATATGACTTTAAATATTAACGGAATACATAACCAAATCAAAAGGAAGAAACTGCTAAATTTACTGAAAAAAGAAAAAATTGATATAGTATTCGTGCAAAAAACACATTTAACTGAAATGCAGCACAAGAAATTAAAGAGAGATTGGGTAGGACATGTAACAGCAGCGTCATATAATTCAAAAGCTAGAGGAGTAGCTATATTAATCAGTAAAAATGTGCCATTTAAAATAGAAGAGGAAATAATAGATCCAGCAGGGAGATATGTTATGATAAAATGTCAGATATATTTGGAGTTTTGGAATTTACTCAATGTATATTCACCTAACGAAGAAGATCAAAAGTTAATGCAAGATATTTTTTTGAAGATAGCAGACACGCAAGGGAACATACTAATGGGAGGGGATTTCAACCTTAATTTGGATTCAAACATGGATAAAACTGGGAAAAAAATTAACAGAAAGAACAAAGTAACCAAGTTTATAATTAAATCGATGCAAGAAATGCAACTTTTGGATATATGGAGGAAACAACACCCAAAGGAAAAGGAATATTCATATTATTCGGGTAGACATAAAACATACTCAAGAATAGACCTATTCCTGTTATCAGCTCGTAAGCAAGACAGAGTTAGGAAAACGGAATATAAAGCTAGAATATTATCGGACCACTCACCCCTGATATTGACAATAGAGTTAGAGGACATCCCTCCAAGAATGTATAGATGGAGATTAAACTCCATGCTACTTAAAAGGCAGGATTTTAGAGAATTCATTGAAAGACAAATTAAAATGTACTTTGAAATAAATACGGAATCAGTGAAAGATAAGTTTATACTATGGGACGCAATGAAAGCGTTCATCAGAGGGCAAATAATAAGTTATGTAACCAAGATGAAGAAGGACTACAATCAGGAAACAGAGCAGTTGGAAAGGGAAATAGCAAATATAGAAAAAGAATTAGCAATGAAGGAAGATACAACTAAAAGAAGAGAATTGGCAGATAAAAAAATAAAATATGAAACACTACAAACATATAAGGTGGAGAAGAACATAATGAAGACAAAACAGAAATATTATGAACTAGGAGAAAAAACGCACAAAATTCTAGCGTGGCAGCTTAAGACAGAACAAACTAAGAGAAGGGTATTGGCATCAAGGAAAAAAGACAAACAAATCACATATAATCCAACGGAGATTAATGAAAACTTCAGAGAATTCTACGAACAATTATACCAAACTGAAAACGAAGGGAAAGAAGACAAAATATATGAATTTTTAACTAAAATTGAACTACCAAAATTACAAATAGAGGAACAGAATAAATTAACAGAACCATTTGAAATAGAAGAAATACAAGAGATAATAAAAAAACTACCGAATAATAAAACACCAGGAGAGGATGGACTCCCAATAGAATTCTATAAAACATTTAAAGATTTATTAATTCCTCCCCTCCTGGAAGTAATCAACCAGATTGATAAAACACAAAGCTTACCAGATTCATGCAAAACAGCAATAATTACAGTAATACCAAAGACAGGGAAAGATCCACTCGCACCAGCGTCATATAGACCAATATCTTTACTTAACACAGATTATAAGATAATAGCTCAACTATTAGCAAACAGATTAGCCGACTATGTACCAAAATTAGTAAATCTAGACCAAAGTGGATTTATTAAAAAAAGACGAACAACAGACAATATTTGTAAATTTATTAACTTAATTCATGCAGTAGAAGGAAATAAAGCTCCAACAGTAGCGCTGGCTTTAGACGCAGAGAAGGCCTTTGACAGAGTAGAATGGAATTATTTATTCAAAGTACTACAAAAATTCAGTTTACCAGAGAAATATATTAATTGGATTAAAGCATTATATAAGGGGCCATTGGCGAAAGTCACAGTAAATGGATATATATCAAAGCAATTTAACTTAAGCAGATCAACAAAGCAGGGATGCCCACTATCGCTTTTATTGTTCACGTTAGCTATAGAACCACTAGCAGAATTGATAAGAACAGAAAATAAAATAAAAGGGATAAAAATAAAATACAAGGAATATAAAATCAGTTTATTTGCAGATGACGTTATAGTATACTTAACAGAACCAGAAATATCAATAAAAGAATTACATAAGAAATTGAAAGAATATGGAGAAGAGTCAGGATACAAGATTAACGCAAATAAAAGTGAAGCAATGCCAATGAATAATGCGGATTTCTCAAAATTAAAGAAAGAATCACCATTCAGATGGAAAATGCAAGCAATACAATACCTAGCTATACAAATAAATAAAAACCTCGGCCATCTATATAAACTCAATTATTATCCACTAATGAAAAAATTACAGGACGACTTAGAGCATTGGAATGACTTACCGCTAACACTAATAGGAAGGATAAACTGTATTAAAATGAACATTTTCCCAAGGATACAATACCTATTTCAGGCATTGCCAATACACTTGACGGAGAAATTCTTCAAGGAGTTAAAGAAAATAATAAGGAAATTTTTATGGTAAGGGGGGAAATCGAGGATAGCACTGGATAAATTAACAAAATGGTATAAACAAGGAAGCTTACAACAGCCAAACTTTAAAAATTATTATAGAGCCGCACAATTAAGATACCTAGCAGATTTTTATCAAACAAGGGAAAAGCCAGATTGGACTAGATTAGAACTAGATAAAATAGGGGAGAAGATACCTGAACATATATTATATAAATGGGATGAAAAATTGGTACAACGTAGGAATTCTCCAGTATTACATCATCTGCTCAATATTTGGAAGAAGATTCATGTAGAAAAGAATAAAACAAATTACCAATTACCAAAACTAATACTGACGCAAAATCAGCTAATCCCTTTTACAAGGGAGAAAAAAGGGATCAAAAGAATAGAAAATTGCTTTTCAGGAAATAAATTATTATCCTTTGAACAAATGAAGGATAAATATAATATAACTCACGATACAGTGTTGGCATACTACCAATTGAAATCCTACTTGAAGGACAAATTAGGAAGCAGTCTGAGGTTACCAGAGGGAAGTAATTTTGAATATGTGATTACAGACACAATGATAATCAAAAATTTTTTAACAAATATGTATATTAAACTGCAAGAAAAGGAGAATGCGGAAACAAATGGTAAAACTAAACAAAAATGGGAACAAGATTTAAACATAAAGATAAAGAAGGAAACATGGGAGAAGTTATGCTCTGGAACTATGAGAAATACAATAAATACGAGGTTACGTATGATACAATATAACTGGATACACAGGCTATACATTACACCTCAAAAGTTAAATAAATGGGACCCAACAGTATCTGACAGATGTTTTCGCTGTAAAAAGGAAATGGGAACTTGGTCAATGCAACTTGGACATGTGAGAAAGTGAAAAAATTTTGGGAAGATCTAAACCAGATATTAAATAAAATCACAAAAAGCAATATACCAAAAAACCCAGAGATCTTCCTCCTAAGTAACATAAAAAACAAAGAATTTGGACTTGATTTGGATGGTGCACAAAAATGATTTGTTAGGATAGCCCTAGCCATAGCAAAAAAATGTATTATGTCAGCCTGGAAATTAGAAGATAACTTGAGAATACAACAATGGTATATAGAAATGAATAAATGTATTCCATTAGAAAAAATAACATATAATTTAAGAAATAATATTACAATATTTGAACAAATATGGGAGCCATACATGAAACACAATAGAGAAAACCTACCGGGGACATCTCCCACCTAAAATGACAGAAGGAGAAGGAAATGAAAAGAATTGACTCAGTGGAATTTCTTGTTTATTTTTATAGAGTGACAACATTGTTTGACGGGTTTAATGTATCTTAGATTCTGAACTTTAAATGAATGGGAGGGGAGGTAGGGAGGGTGGGATGGGAAGGGGGGGGAAGAAAACGATACTGTATATATTTGAAAAGAAAAATGTATGTATCTTGATCAATGTGGTTTATAGTGTGAAAAATAAAAAAAAATTTTTAAAAATGGCAGCACAGCTGTAATGGCAGCGCTGCCGCGGACCTGCAGGGAAATCTGTAGGGGTCCAACCGTCCAGTCCGACTGCCATCAGCTCCACGCAGGCTTAAGGCGGTCTGTTAAAAAGGTTCCGTTATTCCCACGTAATACTGCATTTAAAGGAGCCTGGAGGTGGTTTATTTTATAATACTGCCACTGCAGGCATTGGGCCACGAGGGGGTGACGCCACCCACAATCGACGGCGGCCGCAGCCTCTGGTGGTTGGGGTGGAGGGGGGGAGTGGAGGACTGGCTCAGGGCACAAGAAAACGAGGAAACCAGCCCCCACTTGAGAAGGAGAGGCAGAGGAGAAAACCCACGGGATGGGGGGAGAAAATCAGTGCCAGGTTAAAAGTTGACTCGAGAAGGAGAGAGCAGGCAAAAGGAGATGGGAAGTTTAACAAATAACTTCAGGAGTGTCCACAACCCCGGTGTTGAAGTCAGAAGGGTACATCGCTTCAAGTTTCAAGGAATAAATACCTCCAATGACCTGACCTGGGGCAATTGCACTAACTTGGTTGGCAGGAAAATAATATTGTGTATGTTAGCAGATTAAAACTTTTTTGGTACTAATAGAAATAACATCCAATTGTCCAGAAAATCTGTCAATCCAGGGCCACTTAAATCCCAAATGTGCCCAGCGTTTTACTGCATCAGAATTAACTTTTTCCAAATAATCCCCCAAATCCTGGTACTGACTTTGGCAAACAGATGCATTAAGTTTAAATACCACTCTGTTCATGGAAAGAAAGGCCAACTTTCCAAGAGCACTGGTAATGTAACGTGGGTGGGGTGTTTATATCACACGCGACAAGCTCATTTAAGTCTGACACTGGTGGAAAAGTTTAGGAAACTTGTTATTACAGTAACACATGTTAAACAGGAAGTCTTGGTCACAACCCAGACAGCTTTGTCCTGGGACACTGCAACTTTCACACAGGTTCAGCCAGCTTGCTCTCAAGACAAGCAAGTTGATTCAGGCAGCTGAATCCTGGACTCTGCATCTTTGAGGTGGGGTGGGGGGGAACGCAGCTTCTGACAGGAGCCTGCACGATGACGGACTGCTCCTGCTTTGGTGTCAGTGGGCCAGCAAGTGGACCCACACAGGCTGCGGGGTGCTCTTGGGAACCAGGCCGAAGGGTGTGTTGGAACCTGGATGCGAGGGGTTGTCGAAAGGGTTCCTGATTGTGCCACGGGAGCACTGGGGATGAATCCACGGACACTGTGTGACTCTGAGGGGGGGGGGGGGGTGGGGGCGACACGACTCTCTTTTGCTTCTCTCTTTCTCTAATGAAGAGGGGCTTCGGGCGAATCACTCTGCCTTACAGCAGACTATAGGCAATTTCCTGTAACATGACAGTTTTATTACTTGACAATAAATTGAACCTTGAATGGTACATAGTATAAAGCAGTAGAAAAATACAGAGAGATCGGTTGGCACAGACAAATGCAACAGTTTTATTTTGTGGTTTAATTCCAATGAAATTCATTTTAAATAAACATTTAGGATCCTAGTGACATAACATGAAGGGTTTCTTTGTTAAGAACAGAGCACAATACCCCAAGGCCTTACTTCAGTTCACATCAACCTTGAAGCTCCGTCTTCATGAATCACCTTTCATAACTCCGGATCACGTTTTGCATTTTCTCTGCATCCTTTCTTTCATCAACATTATCTTTTGCCAAATATTTCTGGACTTGGTGGCCAGGTCGCTGCCAGTTCTACACCTCACGCCGACAGCCAGTTCAACACAACCGGTTTTAGATACCCTGTTTAACATTGAATTGCTACATTTTAATCGGGCAGCATGTCAGCGAAGCTGTTACAGGGTCAGTGTTTTTAATCCAGTGCTGTCAGTAAGGAGTTTGTACATTCTCTCCACGTCGGCGTGGGTTTCCACCCCTCAAATAAAAACGTATGGGGTTGGAGGTCAATTGGGTCGAAAGAGCCTGTTACCATGCTCTCTTACGGGAGGTGGGCACCACGGACAAATCGTGTCTTTGCTGCCCACCCCCCCACCCTCCTCCAAAGTGGTCTCAAGAAGATGGAGGAGATTTCCCTCCTTGAATCATCGTGTCCTGCAGTACAGTGGGATCGGGAGTTCTGGAACAATGAGATATTCCCAAGGCAGCGTAGCACGCAACACCAAGAGGAACCTGCAGGTCCCTTGGAGCCATTCCACCCCCCCATCCACCCTCCAGCTGCATATCAGATGAACTTGTGTTGACTGTTTTGCTTCACACATCGCCAAGGACTCTACCAATTTTCCATTGATGAAGTAAGTTTCGTTTCACCAAGGCAAGTTTGCTACCCAGGGTAGGGGAGTCTAGGTCAAGAGGGCCCAACTTCAGGATAAAAGGGCATCAATTTAAAATGGAGAAGCAGAAGCCTTTCTTTAGAACATAGAACACTACAGTACAGTACAGATATTTCGGGCCATATATTCCTGAAAAAAAAAAGTACTACCCCATCACCTTCTATTTTTATATTAACCATATAACAATTATAGTACGGATTCAGGCCATCTCGGCCCCTCTAGTTCACACCAATTTAAGTGAATTCCATTAGTTCCACCTACCTGCTCCCTGCCCATAACCCTCCATCCCCTCACATCCAACCTTCTCTTAAATGACAAAATTGACCCCGCTGCAACCACCTCTTCAGGAAGGTCATTCCACTCAGCCACCACTCTCTGAGTGAAGAAGCTTCCTCTAATGTTACTTCAAGTTTTCCTTAACTTATGATCCCGCGTTCCAATCTCCCCTACCCTCAAGGGGAAGAGCCTATACACATCTACACTATCTATTCCCCTCATAATTTTAAATACCTCTATCAAATCCCCCCCTCAACCTTCTACACTCTCAGTCTACTCAATATTTCTCCGTATTCTAGATACTGCAATCCAGGAAACATTTTAGTAAATCTTCTCTGCACCCTCTCTACCTTATTGATATCCTTCCTATAATTTGGGGACCAGAACTGCACATAATATTCCAAAATTGGTCTTCCATCCATGTGTCTGTCTAAGGGTCTCTTCTCTTTAAATGTTTCAGCCTCCACCATCATCCCTGGCAAGGCATTCCAGGCTCCCACAACTCTCTGCATAAAAATACTTACCCCTGGTGTCTCCCCTAACCTTTGTACTCGAGTCCTCTGGTGTTTGCCATTCCTGCACTGGCTGTCCACCCTATTAATCTTGTAGGCCTCTATTAAGTCTCCTCTCATCCTTCTAAGCTCCAAAGAAAATGTTCCCAGCTCTGGTAACATTGCCTCACAAGTCTTATTTTCCAATCCAGGCAACATCCTGGTAAGTCTCCTCTGCACCCTCTCCATAGCTTCCACATCCTTCCTGTAATGAGGTGACCAGAACTGAACACAATACTCTAAGCGTAGTTTCACCAGAGATTTGTAAAGCTGCAACATGACCTCTCTACTCTTGAACTCGCTCCTCTTATTAATGAAGCCCAGCATCCCATAGGCCTTTTTAACTATCCTATGTACCTGTGCAACATCCTTCAGTCAGAAGCTTGAGAGTCTGTGGAACGTGTTGCCACAGGTGGCTGTGGATGCGAGGTGGTTGGATGGATTTAAGGCAGAGATTGACATGTATTTGTTTAGTCAGGGCATCAAGGGTTACAGGGAGAAGACCGGGGAGTAGGGCTGAGTGGGTGGATGGATCAGCTCATGATTAGAATGGTACAGCAGACTCGATGGGCCGATAGGCCTACTTCTGCTCCTATATCTTGTGATCGATGGCAATTGGAATAATTAGAATCAAACTTTTATTGCCATGAACAAGTCATAAAATTTGTAGTTTTGCACCAATATTTAGTGCAATAAAATTATGTTTCAAAAATAAATAAATTAGTGCAGAAATAAGAGAAACTGAGGCAGAGTCTGTGGTTCATTGTCTGTTGCGAAATCTGATGGCGGAAGGGGAAGAAGCTGTCCTTGTGCCGCTGGGTATTCATCTTCAGGTTCCTGCACCTCCTTCCTGATGTGAAGAAGGTGAGGCCTGGGTGTTGGGGGTCCTTGAGGTTAGAGGCTGCTTTCTTAAGACACTGCCCTTTTGTAGATATCAAGGATTTGGAGCATTAATCCCATCAGGTAAGGAGTTGATCCCTAAACTCAGACATTCCTCAAAAACCGTTATCGACATAATTAAGATTTTACACACATTTTTTAAATCAGAGCCTTCAGGATGCTCGATTTTTCTTGAAGTAACTTACACAGAATATTTATCTATCCATTTTAGATTTAGACATACTTTTACATAGAGCACGGTGACAGCCCATGCCACCCAAATACCCCAATTAACCTAGGACCCCCGTACTTTATTTTAAAAGGTGGGAGGAAACCAGAGCCCCCAGAGGAAACTCACGCAGATGTGGGGGGAAACGTAAAGATTCCTTACAGACAGCGCGGGATTTGAACCCAGACCATTGGTGCTGTAATAGCTGAACTCTATGCTAACTGTGCTGTCTGATATGGTCTCAGCACAATGGGGCAATTTAATTTATACTGTTGATCATTCTTGCAACTTACTTACCAGTGCAGCAAGCAATAATTTCAATGCTTATGCACTTAAGCATATGAAAATAAATGCCTATTATCATCCCTAGAGAACACAAACTGACCCCCTTAGATTCCACCTTAAGTAATCCCTGAGCCATTGGTGCTCTCTGATTAATGATTGCTTAAGGTGGGATGTGAGTGGAGAGAAAAAGTTTGAAATTGCCCCCAATTGACTCGTTATGTGCACGGTTTCAGATCTCCAAAGGAAATGGGACAATGGTAATTTTTTCTCAAGCAAAATATTTCAGTAACAGTTGGGTCTAGAGCAGTGATTCTCAACCTTCCCTTCCCACCCACATCCCACCGTAAGCAATCCCTTACTAATCGTAGAGCACTGATGGCACAAGGATTATTTAAAGGGGTATGTGAGATTGGGGAGGGGGGGGTTGTTTGAAAGCCACTACTCTAGAATTTTCCTTAATCCTTATGTAGAGGTTTTCATCCTTGCCCAGATAGGTTAATTTAAAGGTCTACCCAGATTTACAGTCTAGCTTACATGAAGAGATCACTTGGAAGTCTTTTATTTTTGAAATTAGAATTTATTGCTGTGAACAAGTATCATGAAATTCAACATTTTGTGACAGCATTGCAAGAGCAAAATTGCAATAAATTACATTTTTTTAAAGTAATTAAGTTTGTGCAACACAAAGATACACCAGTTCATTGTTCATTCAGAAATCTGATCAAATACAACACGTACGATTTTTCAATGAAGCAACAACTCTGGAAGTAATCACCAGTGAAATCTCAGATAGTAAAAGGCCTTCAAATGGCCCACTTAATATCACACTGAATGGCTTCAATGTGGAAGGATTGATTCTCCCTTGATGTTACACACAGGGGGCAATCAGTGACAAGGCCAGTGTTTGTTAACTTGCTCTCCTTGCCTTTGAAAAGGTAGCGGCAAGCTGCCTTCTTCGACCACGACCGCCCGTCAGCCATGATTATCTTGCCATGCTTTGTGGAGCGAGCGCTCCGGCATTTAGATGGTGAAGGAACGGGGAAGTCAGGGCAGTGTTTGGGTGCAAATGGGTGGTTTCCCCATGCACCTTGCCCCAGAGATCTCCATGGCAATTTAAACAGAGGTGGTACTGGGGGCACTCAGCAGGTCACACACCGTCCACAGGAGGCAAAGATACATGACCGATGTTTCAGGTCTGAGCCCCTACTCGAGGTGCCAGTATAAAATGCAGGCAGGTGCCTGAATTAAATAGCAGCAGAAAAGGGAGGGGGAGAAGTATAGACCAGAGGAAAAATGTGTTAATTGGATATGATAAGAGAACAGGAGAGAGGAAAGGTGAGATTTAACTGGGGGGAAAAAGGGGTTTGTTTTTACTCTGTGGGTAGAGAGAGTGAGGGCGAGCGAGGAAGCGGGAGCTAATAGAAACCCTAGAAGTTGACATTAATGCCATCCAGACATTTGGAGTCTGCCCAGATGGAATACAAAGTGTATTCACCCAATTTGCGGGTGATCTGTCTGGCAGTGCACGAGGCCAGGGTAACACCAGGCAGGTTTCCCCTGCCCCTCCCAATGATTAAACTTGACCGTGGTGAAAACCTCTCAGCATCAGGACAAGCAGTCACCATGGTGATTGGCGTAGTGACAAAAGCGTGGCAGCATCCAAAGGGTTCAAATAATGCCCTACACTGCAATGTGGGGCGACCGTCCCATTCAAAAGCCCGTCCAAACTGGCACCTCGTTGGCTCTATTCAACCCAACAACACCTATGTGCATTGTCCAATCTAGATTTGTCCTGATAGAAAAGAAATGCAATGCTTACTGATTGCTTCGGAGGTGTGGATCTAGAACTCGGGTTTCCAGCGATTCAAACAGGAGTCTGTGCATCTAGAGAGCCTGCAGGAGCCCTGGAGGAGAGTCCACAGACAGTGTCTCTGAAGGGACTCTCCTTCACTTCTCCTTCTCTGTAAGGGGTGCCGGGCAATTTCTACTGATGGCAAATCTTTGTCTTCCTTACAGCAGACTAAATGCAATTTTGTGAAATATTACACGAATGTCCATGTAATATTACACAAATGCCCATGTAATATTTCATCTGTTTTATTTCATGACCATAAAAGATGTAACATTACATGAATGCCCATGTAATATTACATCTGTTTTATTGCATGACCGTAAAAGAATCTCAACTTACCACAGACAAAGATTAAAGTACATCATATATGTTATATTTTTAATGTAAAGCCTCTCCCTGACTTGCGACCATCCGTACATACGACTGAAAAAAACTGTATAGATTTTTAAAATAATGAAAAAATGTGTAAATATAAAAATTATGCTTGTTCATACGTCCATCAGTGCTAACGGCTGCGTGTGTACGATAGTGACTGTCAGGCAATATCTGGGTTTGTGTACATCACAGCATCTCTCTCAGCTTTCAGCGGGCTGTTGGGAGAGCGCGGGGCACTGGGATCAGTGTGGGGACTACATGCCATGCTAACATACATCCGAGTTGTATACATTTCGAGATCCGACCCGTCAGTCAGAATGGAACTCGGGCGTATGTCGGGGAATGGTTGTACAGTAAAACTCCTGATATTCGGAATTCAAGCATCCGGCAAAATAATTCACAGAAAATAAATGGGTAAAAATAATAGGGATGTTTATAACTGGCGAGCGTCACCATTAGTTCTCCATTCACACAACAAACAGTCTCAAGCAATCAAAAATCTTGTTTATCCGGCATCCGCAAAACCTGGTAGGTGCTGGATGCTAGGAGTTTTAATGTATATTTGCATGACAAATAAAGGAACCTTGAACTCACATCCTGCCTGTGGCAGTCCAATTCAGCAATGTCAATCTCTCACTTCCAGTTACAACCAGGAATGTCACATCTGCACGCCCAACATGACTCACTACTTGCAGTGGCATAGGGACCAGTATTTGAAGGGGAAGCACACGAAAATTCATTTCAGAACTGTCTTTCCTGCTCCAAGTGGAAGGACCCAAATGAGGCCTTCATAAGTGAGAATGAGGTGTGAGTCGGACTTGGGAACAACAATGGTCTGACTTGTGTCGGTTCAGCATGACTAACGGCCATCAAACGCCGCAAAGGATTAACAGGTCCAAGCCGGAACTGTCGGATCAGCGTTTCAGATGTGGCATTGAGATGGAAACCTTTGGCCACGTGACCTGGACCCCTCTGGGCAGAGCTAGGTGAAGTCCCAGAGAAAATCATAGGTAAAGAATTCCTGCAGGTTCCCAAGCTGTTCCTGCTGGGTAACATGTTGGACACAAATGTAAAAACATGGAAATTAGGTGCAGGACTAGGCCATTTGGCCCTTCAAGCCTACACCACCATTCAATATAATCATGGCTGATCAGTACCCGGTTCTTGCCTTCTCCCCATACCCCCCTGATCCCCTTGGACCAAATCTAACCTACTCTTAAAATATTGACAAGGCCTCAACTACTTCCTGTGGCAAAGAATTCCACAGATCCACCACCCTCTGAGAGAAGAAATTTTTCCTCATCTCAGTCCTAAAAAAACTTTCCCCTTATCCTAGTTTTTCCCAGCATTGGAAACAACCTTTCTGCATCTAGTCTGTCTAAACCCTTAAGAATTTTGTATGTTTCTATAAGATTCCCCCCTCAATCTTCTAAATTCCAGAGAATACAAGTCTAGTCTATCTAACCTTTTTTCATATGCAAGTCCTTCAAATCCTGGTATCAGTCTAGTGAACCTTCTCTGCACCCCCTCCATGGCGAGGATGTCCTTCCTCAGATAAGGAGACCAAAACTGCCCGCAGTACTCCAGGAGTGGTCTTACCAAGGCTCTGTACAGCTGCAGCAGGATCTCTGCACTCCTGGTCTCAAATCCTCTTGCTATGAATGCCAACATACCTCTCACCTTCCTCACCGCCTGCTGCACCTGAATGCCCACTTTCAATGACGGATGCACAGCAACACCAAAGTCTCTCTGCATCTCCCCTTGTCCTAAACAAATACTATTTAGATAATAGTCCTCTTTCTTGTTCTTACCTCCAAATGAAGCTGTCCAAATTCCAAATTCAATTTGTAATGGTCACATTGGCAGTGGCCAGGAGGTGCATAGTGGTTTCCTGGAAATCCGCCTCTCACCTGAGCAATGCTCAATGGAGCGAGGAGATGCAAGTTTGTGCTCCTCTGGAGAAGATTACCTACGACCTAGGGGAAGGTACGGCATCTTACCAAAAAAAAATTCTGGCAGCCGTACCGGAACCACACAAGAGCGTGGCTGTGCAAAGTACCATCTTGCCTTGGGGCCCGACTCGCCCTAAATAAGGTGCCGGCCTTTACTCAGCCAGGAAATCAGCCTGGTTCCTCCCTGCTGCATCAGGCCTGTCCCATAACTCCCCGACATGATTTATCCCTATGTTTTGGGTGTTTTGTTGTTTATGGTTACCCACCTGGCCATGTTGGAGGTTTAGGGAATGGGGTGGGGGGGAAAAAGAGAGGATAAGGGGTATTAGGTTCGACCTGTTTGTAAATTTGTATAGATATGACATGGACAAGTGTCTGCCATCAAAAAGGAAACAACGCTTCCCTTCATCAAACTTTGTGGATTAACAATCCGTTCGCTTGAAAAGAGAAACTCCTCAAATTTATTACCGCAATTTATCCACATCACTTATCATGTAAATTAAATGCCCCATACCATTTACCCGCCCCACCATTACAGATCACCCTATGGGCAGTGGCCGATATCAGGCATGCTGGAATTGGCTTTCCATTCAATTCCATTCTGTACCTGCCAGGTCACCCTGAACCACATCAACACTCCTTAGCCCCATGGTCCTTCCCCATCATACCCCTGCCAAATAAAGAACTATCAGCCTGAGTTTTGCCCTCACACAATGGAGCAGAAATAGGCCATTCAGCCTATCGAGTCTCCCTGCCCACTCAGTCCCACTGCCAGGCATTCTTCCCATAACCTTTGATGCCAACTAATCAAAAAACTATCAATCTCTTCCTTAAATACACCCAATGACCCGGCCTCCACAACTGCCTGTGGAAACAAATTTGCCACCCTCTGGCTGAAGAAATTCCTGGGCATCTCTGTTCTAAGCAGATGCCCTTCAATCCTAAAGTTGTGTCCTCTTGTCCTGGACTCTCCCACCATGGAAAACAATCTTCCCATGTCTATTCTACCCATGCATTTCAACATTCGACACGCTGCAATGAGATCATGAGATATTGGAGCAGAAGTAGGCCAATTGGCCCATCAAATCTGATTTCCCCCCCCCATTCTCCTAAATTCCAATGAGTAAAGGCCAAGAGCCGCAAAGCGTCCCTCATGTGATCATTTCCAGAACCTGGTCTCCTTTCACAACAGTTTTCGCTTCAAGGTAGAGATCAAACACAATCTTCATTGATTTGACAACTCAGGGCAATGCAGATGTGAGTCAATTATCAAAAAATCAGGGAAGATCCCCTGCTCCCCAACATGCAGCATCTTCCAGCTACTCCCGTCGGGAATTTTCAAGAAAAAAAATGAGACATACAGCATGGTAACAGGCCATTTCAGCCCACAAGTCCGTGCTGCCCAATTTACACCCAATTAACCTACACCCCTGTGGTGGAACACGGGCATGTCCTTTCTGTGCTGGGCTGGCTGGCCAGCCTTCTGTACCTGTAGCCCCGCCCCATGAGCCCTACTCTACCCTTCTCATACCTGCCTTGGATGTGAGCCAGCATGTGGAGGCATGTCTGGGTCTTCTGATTAATAAAGCCTTTGACTACTTGCTTCGTGTCTGCAAGTGGTCATTGACTGCGCCACAACCCCCAATACTTTTGAACAGCAGTAGGATACCGGAGCGCCCCCCCGGGAAAACCTGCGCCAACACGGAGCGAACGTAGAAACTCCTCGCAGACAGCACAGGATTGGAGACACAAAGGATACAGAATAGTGGAGGAGATCTGTAATAGAACGGGGCAGGTATGACGAATGATGCAAGAGAAATTGCAGCAGCAGATTTGAGGAGAGTCTCTTTTTAAGCAACAGGATCGTTAAATCCACAGAGATTGAGGAGGGAAGCAATCCATGGGAAGCAGTTTTTGATAGCCCTGGTCTCACCACCAGGCTGAGGAACAGTTTCTTCCCACGGGCAGTGAGACTGTTAAAACAACTCTCCATGACTCTACTATAAATAATATTTTAATACATTCATGCGTACAGTAAAAGCCCCTATTATCCAAAATTCAAGCAACCAGCAAAAAACAAATTCCGCAGAAAATAAACAGGTTAAAAAATACAGGTTTAAAATTGGAGTACCTTGCTGTTAGTTTGCCAATCCACACAACAGTAATCTCAAGGTTCTGTAAAATTCACTTACCCAGACTCTACAACTCCCCATAGGTGCCGGATACCAGGGTTTTTTTTTACTGTACTATGTGCATGTATCCTTTGTCTGTAATGGGTGTTATGTCTGTACATGTGTACTATCTGTACTGTTCAGTGCCACAGACCTGAATACGCTGTTGGGTTGTACTGGGGAACAAAAATAAAGTTGAACTTGCTAGAGCTGCCCCTTTACATCTCCCCAGGGAGCCAAGTGCAATCTTGACCTTGGGTGCTGAGCGTGTGGAGTTTTCATGCTCTCCCTGTGCTCAGAAGGGTTTCCCCTCTGGGATAGTTGGCTCATTCCCACACCCCAAAGACACCTGGCTTGGTATTTAACTTTTAAACAAACATGCAGCACAGTAACAGGCCCTTCCAGCCCGTGAGGCCATGCTGCCCTAAATACACCCAATTAACCAACAACCTCTGGATGGGAGGAAACTGGAGCCCCCAGGGGGGAAACCCATACAGACACAGGGAGAAAGCACAAACTCCTTACAGCAGTGCCGGATTCGAACCCGGGTTGCTGGCACTGCAACGGTGTCGCGCTAACAGCTGCGCCCTACAAGCCGGGTGGGTTTATCACCCTGGTGCCCGGCAACACTGGCGACGTCGTGGGATTTACAGCAGTGGGTTAGCACATGGTGGGCAGAAGAATGAGTTTCCATGGTGCACGACTTCCCGCAGAAAGAGCCCCAGGAATAGAGATCGGTTTCCTGGGAAACGGAGCTCAACCATCCTCTTTCAAAGATACTGAAAGAACAGTAAAGCCCAAGATAAATGAGCAAAATAAACTGAAGGAAGATGGGAACAGTTTTTTCCCCCTTTGGGTAAGGGTGTAAGACTGGCCAAGAATAAGAGACCACCATCGATCCCAATGGGAATTGCTGGATTGGGGTCCAACGCGACATTTCTGAACTGGGAGCATGGTCTCCAAAGGGGTCAGCTGTTTGAGTGAAGAAATTCCTCCTCTGGACGGTTGGGAATCTGTAGGATTCCCTTTCCAGAGGGAGGTGGATAGAGCTGTGACCATCATGGGGATGGGAGGTCAGTCACAAATTTCAGCCGTGATATTGAATGGAGAAGCAGATGCGAGGGGCCCCCCAGCGTCCCCTCCCCCTCACCGGTGGGGCCCTGACTGGCACCCCTCTCACTGGGGGAGGGCGACCCCCCTCGCCCGGGCATCCCAACCACCCCCTCTCGCTGCCATCCTGATGCCACCCCTCCCAGCCACAGGCCCTCCAAAAGCCACCCTCTCGCTGCCCCCTAACCCTCACCGCAGGTCACGCCATCCTCCCCTCTCACTGTGGGAGCCCCCAACGGCCCACTCCAGCTCTCCCTCACTACGACTGATTCAACCTTCCCTCAGCTCTAGAAGCAGTGTACCAGAAGTCAAGCTCCTCAACAGAGTCCAAACCAGAGTCCATTGCCCCAGCCTCTAGCTGGTCAATCCAAAGGACCATAAGAGTGGCAGAGAGGATCACTGGCTCCCACCCCACCATCAACATGATCGATTGGGATCGTTGTCTGAAGAGTGCGGCCCTTCCACACAGCATCTTTCAGCTGCTCCCATCGGGGAAGAGATACAGGAAGATCAGAGCCAGCACCACCAAGCTGAGGAACAGCTTCTCCCCACGGGCAGTGAGAATGCTGAACAACCAGAGGAACTGCTCACACTCACCCTCCGAGACTCTCATATTCATGAAACAATATTTATTTATATCTATGAATATTTGTCCTGCATGTCTGGTTGTGCATCAGCATGTTTTGCACCGAGGACTGGAGAATGCTGTTTCATCAGGTTGTACTTGTGCAATTGGATAACGATAGATTTACTTAATTGCCTTTCCTTGGTCCATTCAAGAGGGTGTTGACAGCATTAGTAATTGTTGCCCATCAATTAGCACACAGTGGTAGTGCAATGGGTTAACAGCGCCAGCAATGGGGACCGGGGTTGAATCCTGCGCGTCTGCAAGATGTACGTTCTCCTCGTGTCTGCATGTTCCCCCTCCCCCCCCCCCCCCCACTGTTCTAAACATATCTAGTGTGTAGGTTGATTGGGCGGCACAGACTTGTGGGCCAAAATGGCCTGTTACCGTGCTGTATGTCTAAATAGAAAATTAAGTATAATCGCTGCGTCTGGGGTCACGCACAGGGCAAGAACATTCCTGCTTCAAAAATGGCTTGGGAGAAGTTTTTCCCCAAAATCTCCATCAAAGATCGGCATTTGTAATCAAGACTGAAATGAGCTCAAGAGTACTGTTGAACTCCAAAAGGATTTGGACAAGAGACCTTGCAGTGAATTAAATGAGCCATGACTCATTTCAAACACAGTTTTTAAAATAGCTTCCAAACACAAGTCAGTCTTGCTGTAAATATAATTGGCTGACCAAGTCCAACAATCAAGGAGCGTGTTCAAAGTGAGACAGTCTTCCAGTTCACAAATAACAGCCCGTGGGTTGAGAACAGTGATGAAGGAGAATCAATGCTCCAAGTATCCGCATCAGAGGTTATCGCATCATGGATGGAGTTTGAAAAGGAGAATGAGCCAAAAGACTTACAAAGGTATTTATTGTGAAGGGCCAGATCTGGAAAAATATAAAGTATCACCCATTAAATCCAGAACTTACACTTGACAGGTTTTGCAGACGTGCGCACATATACCCGCACAGTAGGGTGGATGCTTATGTGTGCACCATACTTTGGGAGAAAATCATTCTGCAGTGCCATTGAAGAATGGATTTTGCCCACTTTCGCTTCCAGCACAGCCCTAATTGATCTGGCGCAGGAAGGTGTGATTAGGCTGGAGACTTGATCTAAGATCTGTAGAGACTGCATGGTCTCCCACCACAGTAGGTCCAGAAATCCGGACAACCCAAGAATCCAGACTTATTAAATTTAGCGGGCTTTTGCGTGCATTCACGAGTGCCACAGATGAACAGCGACAACAAGTGACTATATTGCTATAAAAAAAAGATTGGCTTGTACAACTTCTGTTTTCCTTTGTATGCTGTATTTTTCTTTTACAATGTTCATTTTAAACAAAATTTCAAGCATTACACACATTTTTTTGTCGCAGAAAAATTTCATGTTTACATTTTTGTCAAGTGTTGACTTTATTTTTCTTTAAAGCTGCTCATTTTGATAAATGGAAGCAGGTTGTGTTTGTTAATAAATAAACCGGTTTCTTTCTCCTTAAATTTGAATTTTAAAAGTACTGCCCTAGAATCCAGACCGACCCAGATTTTTGGACTTCCACAGTGTGGCCAAAATCTTCTGCAACTCTAGTGCCGGGGGAAGCAGCAGGACTCAGCCGGCTTGTGGAGTGGGGAAATGGAGTTGGAGGCAAGATGGGTGTCATTTGATGAGGTTTCAGGAGGTCAGTTGCAAGCAATTTGCATATGTCAAGCTCCCATAAACACAGGATCAGCCCCTTCGGCCCTGGATATCTCAGATTTGTTGCGAAGAATACATACATGACATCATATACAACCCTGCGATTCTCTTTTCCTGTGGGCGCGGCAGAATTACCACTAATTGGTCGTGTAAAAATAAACTGTACCCAGCGTAAACAAAGAACCATAAACCACTAACAAATGTAAACAAACTGACTATGCAAAACAGGGAGAACAAAAAAAAATCAATAAAGTGCCCAAGAGTCCTTAAATGATGGAGGTTGTCGTTGAGGAGTCTGATGGTGGAGGGGGAGCAGCTGTTCCTGAACCTGGTGGGAGTGAGTCTTGTGGCACCGATACCTCTTTCCTGTTGGCAGCAGCAAGAAGAGTGCACATGGCGTGGGTCTTTGATAATTTCTGCTGCTTTCCCATGGCAGCATTCTCCGTCGATGTTCTCGATGGTGGGGAGGGTTTTTCCTGTGATGTCCTGGGCAGCATCCACTACATTTTGGAGGGCTTTATGCTCAGGGTATCAGTGTCCCAATATCTGCACCAACACAATGCCAAATTAAACCAGATCTCTTTTGCCTCCACGTGATCCACGAGCCTCCATTCCTTGCACATTCCCGAGTATCACAGAGCCTCTTCAAACCTGCTTCCACCACTAACCTCGTCAGCCCGTTCTCAACCAGCTATTCACAACGGGGACCCTAAGCGCAACGTCCCCCCCCCACCCCCTGGGGCCACAGCATATTTAGGTAAAAGCCTCGTTTTCCTTTCCACCTCGCGTAACACAAGTATTTTGATGCTTTGAGTGCAGTCAGTGGGAGAGAAGTACGGAAGAAATCAAAATTTGACTGTTTCACAGGGAAGGGGGGACCCCAGAAAATTTTGAGCAGAGTCCTACGAGGAAACATAGCTGAACAGAGGTTGAGAATGGATGTTCTTGACACCTACTACACTGTGTAAAAAAAATCTTTTAAAAATTCTGCTCATCTTTAAAACCATTCTCTGATTCTCATCTCTGGCATTAGACATTTTTACCCTCATAACATAACATATAACATAACAATTACAGCACGGAAACAGGCCATTAGGCCCTTCTAGTCCGCACCGAACCAAACACCCCTCTCTAGTCCCACCTCCCTGCACAATGCCCATAACCCTCCATCTTCTTCTCATCCATATACCTGTCCAACCTTTTCTTAAATAATACAATTGACTCCGCCGCCACTATTTCTCCCGGAAGATCATTCCACACGGTTAAAGATTCTGCCGAACTATCCCTCTCATAATTTTATAAACGTCAAGATTCCTATATTGTCATGTAATAGTACAGACCATGTAATATTACATGAAATTGGCTTCTGCCTGCCATCAGGCAGAGAGTCACCATTAGCCTCGCCCGGTGCTTGTTACAGTAAGAGAGAAGCAGAAGTAAAAGAGAATTCCCTTCAGAGACACGGAGTGTCCGTGGATTCGCCTCTAAGCCCTCCCGCAGCCTCAACAGCCGTGCAGATCTGTCGGCAACCCAAGCTCCAGGTCCAAGCCTCCGACACCATCAAGGAAGTCTTCGTCGCCCTATCAGCAATGTGATCATTAACAGATCTGGTTATGAGATCAATTTTAGCAGAGATGATTAGTGAATCCATTTAAGCTACCTCAAAAATTCACTTGAACCCCCATCAAAACATATTTGTCAGTTGGAGCTCAAGCTGAAGTTTATTGTCATCTGATTGTACAAATACAACTTGAGGAAACAGCATTCTCCGGTCCTCGGTGCAAAACACACAGACACACATATAAACAATGCGTGTGCAGTATGTACACATGAAAATAAATAAATATTATTGAATAAATAGATTCAGAGACGCTTTCCCACTGAGATCCCAGTAAATTGGCCTGTCAGCAACCCGTGTTTAAAGCCGGATCGGAGATTCAGCACCGAGCCAAGAGAAGGCAGTTAAAGGCAGGTTCGACTGCGGCAGTCGGAAAGGGAGCTTCAGAAAATGCCCAAGAACAAAAAGGGGAAAGAATTCAGCAGGGCTGCCAGCGGGATTGCTCTTACAGACTTGAGCGGACAGGCCCCACTTCCATTCTTGAAGGAAGACGGCATTCCACGCATCTCGTGCTTGGCGGGACAGAGAGTGCAGAATCTGACGTGCAAGATTAAACAAGCTTGTTTGTGGCTCACAGGTACAGGGGTGGAGGGACTTTTCAGATTTCCTGAAGCCTTCTGACAAAATAAACCATTAAAAAAAAAATTAATAGCTAGAGGGGCAATTTTGATGAAACGGGAAGGCAACGCCCCACTTAATGGTTACAGGAAGTAATGACTTTTCTAAGTTTAGAAAAACAAATGAGATACAATGTTAAAGACGTACAGGTGAGACATGGAGTATTACCATCATTTAATGAATGAGGGTGTTTGGATGGTCCTGAACAGCGTTGTCTGCTTTCCGAATGTCATCCTTTGATTCCTATGTATATTAGATATGCAAGTGAGCCTCATTTAGAGGGAGGGGTTCGATTCATAAGGTTTCCCCCCCTCCCCTATTTTTTCCTTTCGATATAAAATGGGCTTGATTGAGAGGGTTACACACAATTTATACTATGTATGATTCAGGTATTATTTGAGAAGTACTAATTATCCGTCTTTTCTAGTATTTCCACCCATATATTGGATCAAAATGTGTGTTTTTTTAATTAAAAGTATTTTTAAAAAGAAAAAAAATTTGCTTAATTTCTTCCTTTGGCCAAATGGAGATCAAGCCACTTAGCACAGACTGTCTGATAATGACAACATTTATTGTCATATACACCGTTTATAACTTCTTCCTGCGGGCAACGAGAACGCTGAACGACCAAAGGAACTGCTCACACTTGCCATCGGAGACACTCACATTCATGAAGCAATATTTATTTATTAATTTATATCAGTGGTTCTCAACCTTTTTCTTTCCACTCACATTCCACTTTAAGTAATTCCTATGCCATCAGTGCTCTGTGATCAGTAAGGGATTGCTTAAGGCGGGATGTGGGTGGAAAGCAAAAGTTTGAAAACCACTGTTTTAATCATCCCTGATTGACTCGTTATGTGTACGGTTTCAGAACTCCAAAGGAAATGGGCCAATGACCATTTTTCTCAAGCAAAATATTTCAGTCACAATTGGGTCTAGAGCAGAGATTCTCAACCTTCCCTTCCCACTCACCTACCACCTTAAGCAATCCCTTACTAATCACAGAGCACCGATGACCTAAGGATTACTTAGATATGCGAGTAGTATTGGTTGCTGTAATAGCACATGGGGAAGTTGGTGACGAGCGCTGGGGGACGTGTAAATAGGTGGGGTCCTGTTTGGATGAAGGGCCAGTTTCCGTGCTGTTAGGTAATCTCAAACCAAGTTTTAGGCATCCGGCAGAAGCAGCCCAGGATTGGAGAACCTGGGCTCATTGAGGGTCATACTCCTCACTTCATGAAGACAAGGAAGGAGCAATTTGAAAACAAAGAGTTGTCCTTTGCAGAAGGTAAGTAGTGGGCACACCTCGAGCGGATCCAATGCCCACGATGGGCAGGGCAAGTCACATTTTCCCTTGGATGGAAGTCAGGATCAGAGCTGGTTCTGGTCGCTGCAAGTGATGTGGGCATTTGGGTTGCCGAGTCTCTTCATGATGCTGCCTGGATTAGTATGGGCTCTATGGAGAGGCTTGACAAACCTGGGCTACTTTCGCGTGAGCGCAGTATACGGGGAAACTTGGTCATCATAAAATGATGAGAGGCATTTAAAGGGAAGGTAGATCTTCTTTCCCCCCCCCCCCCACCCCCCCGCCAGGAGGCTAGGTGTTGGAAATTGGTGCCATAGGAATGTGGAGGAAGATGCTAGCAACATTGGAGAATCAATTAAATAACCGCCTGCTTGCCTGCATGTGGTCTACAGCCGTCCATTCCACGAAGAGGCAAGGACTGGAGGGCTAAGTTATCTGCATGTTCAACCAAGATGCCATGAGTTGAAGGATCTGATGTCTTGATGCACTATTTCATGTTTTATGACATTCTAGACTGGACATTCTCATGGGGGGGGGGCGGGCATGTGGTCACCCTGGGGGCCATAGCTCCTTTCAGGGAAGCCACGGACTGAATTCACAAAGTTTTTGTTTGTGCAGTCAGTAGGAGAAAACTAGAGAGGAAACCAACTCAACTTGACTGCTTAACAGGGAAGGGATGGGGTGGAGGGGGTCATAAACTTTGACCAGAATCCGAAGGGGAGCACAGCCGAACAAAAGTTGAGAATGGCAGATCTAATTTGCTGGATTCGAGCCATTTGTTACACAATCATGCCCCCCTCCCCAAGCTCTGTTCTGGCTTGTCAAACTCAATAAAACCATGATACTCTCCCTCTAACTATGGTGGGGGAATCCTTTGAACATTGCACTTGACAGGGATAATGGCAAGCCCAGGAAACTGGAATAATGGTGGTGCCAGCAGATACCTCCTGAAGACGAGGTAATTGCATGGAAATGTTCCAGTGGATGGAGTTACACCTCCTGCACAGGAAGACGGTTGGAGTGAAGGAAGTCACATCAGCCCCTGAGGGCAATGTCTTGAAGCCAACTTCACTAATAACCTTCCTTCCATCACAAGATCAGAATGGATGCTCGCTGATAATTGTTTAATTCTATTGTCAACTCCCCAGCAAGTGCAGCAGCCCATGCCTACTGGGACCTTGGTCCTTGAAGTGAAGTAGCCCGTGCCACCTCAGACCACAGCAACCCATGCCTGCTTGGACCTGGACCTTGAAGTGAAGCTGCCCATGACCGCTTTCCCCAAGATCCAGCTGATTCTCCTGCCACATTCGCCTAACCACACACCCTTAACATTCAACACCATTAACATCAACAGGTTTTCTCCCCCCACCCCCCTCCAAA
Source organism: Narcine bancroftii (assembly GCF_036971445.1). NCBI lineage: Eukaryota > Metazoa > Chordata > Chondrichthyes > Torpediniformes > Narcinidae > Narcine > Narcine bancroftii. Next base: position 62,696,952 of record NC_091481.1, read on the forward strand.
CCGGAGGTCACCACTGGGTAGGAAGTGAACTGGGCCAACTGTGGACTCCACCACATTGGGGGAAGGGGGAGGGGACTGGGAGATTGCTTTGTGGGGCACCTTGGCTCAGTCCGCCGCAATAGCATGGATCTCCCATTTTAATTCCCTGACCCATTCCCTTGCTGACTTGTCTGCCCATGGTCTCATGTACTGCCAGACTGAGGCCACCCACAAATTGGAGGAACAACACCTCATCTCCTGTCTAGGCACCTTCCAACCGGATGGCATTAACATCCAATCCTTCATTTTCCCTTTCTTTCCCCTGTTGCCTTTCCCCCAGCCCTGTCTCTCTCTTCCTCTTTCTCTGTATTGGGTGCAAATAGTAGGCCGTTGGGGCCAGTTACCATGCTGTATGTCTAAATTTAAATTAAAAGAAAAATCAGAGGGAAGACCCAAGATCTTGCATTTGTTGAGTGCACTTTGTCAAAAGTGATACCTAACATTTAAAGAGTCTTTTTTTAAAAATTAATATCTCTTTCTTTCAGAAGAGAACCAGAATACATCGATAATGAAAGATGCATTTCAATGATCATATCAGAATAGTTTTTGTAAAAAGATGAAATAAATGACTAAATTGACCTCTGAAGGGTGTGATCTTGTCAGAATGGCAGTTAAAGACAGGAAATATCCAATCGTCCTCTGCCAATAGATCTCCAACTTGTGCCAACCTTTCCCCCTCACTGCCAAATTGGTCTTGCTGCTGTCCAGCATGAGGAATTACTAATGCAGTTACTGGATTGCCACACAACCTCTTTTAATCAGGCTTAGATAGCTCAGCAAAGAAACATTAGTGGTGGGGGGGGGGGGAGAGTGGAGAAGTTGCACTCCCCCACCCCCTCACCAGCAGATAAGCAGACAGCCCTTCAGGAAGCGCACACTTCCGCTGAACACGAGGTATTGGGCTGCTTGCGGTTCAACTTCTCCTTCTCGGGCGCAGAGTCTTTCACAATGTCAACGATGTCCCAAAGTACTTTGCAGACACTCTTTTTTTAAAAAAAATTAAAAACTGCATTTGGCCACGGAGACGCCGACCGGTGAGCTGAGAATGCAGGTGCCACCACATGACAAGATCCCATGTGCCCACCCTCCGCAGCTGGCCCAGAGTATTAATTCAGAGCAGCATGATGTTGGGTGTGGGGTCAGGGACCCTGTTGCATTAACAGCCTCTTCTCTGGTTACTACTAACCTACTCTCCATTCTCCCTCTCCTTTCCATGTCTTCTTTCTCCCAGCTCTCCACCCCCCTCCCTCCCTATTACCAGAGCCATCTCCCCTTCCCCCGTTTACTGCTGTGCCCTCCCTCCTTCCCTCATCCACCTATTACCACCTGTCTTGGGACCATGCCCCTCCCCCTCACCATTGTGTTCAGGTGCCTGCCTATATGTGGCTCACTCCTTGATGAAGGGCTCAAGCCCGAAATCCTGGTTCTGCACCTATATCTTTGCTGGGTAAAGGACACAGTTTTGACCTGCTGCGTTTCTCCAGCGTCGTGCTTTTACTTCAACCGTGGCGTCAGCAGACTTGCTTTTGCATTCAGAGCGCAGACTGGTGTGAGGGCAGCCGATCCTCTGACCAGTGGCATCTCGAGCTCCTTTTTCCCCACTGGCATCCCAGTTAATTGGCCGCGCAGCGACCCGGTCCAAGAAGCTGCTTTTGCTGTTTCCACTGGGCCCCTTTTTAATCGGGACACAAACTGCTTTCCCACTGACAACAAGCCATCGCCAGGGATAGGAGAGTCTACCTTCAACAATAGTCCCTGGATGCAACTCGTCCTTCTTCCACTGGTCAGCTGACGCCAGGGTCGAGGTCGTCAATCCCCAGTGTGACGATGCTGGTGTGCTGATTGCTTCCCTTTTCCACTGGACTCTTAACTGGTAAATTGGCCGTCAATTCCTGGGACCAGGTTCCAGTGAAAAAGGTGCAGCCTTCCCTCAGTGCATCAGCTGAGGAGCTTTGAAACTGTGGGGTGCTGCGCGTTCTTCACAGAGCTACGAGTGAGGAAGGGGACTTTAAATCAGCAGGGGTAAGGACATACAAGGAAACATTGCAACCCAAAGACTTTTCGTTCATTTTCTCATATTGCCACTCTGTCTGGACCAGTACTCAAGGGACCATCCCCATCAAGACCATTTCCTTTGTAGCCTTGACGCAAGGGTCCCGACCCAAAAATTCTGCTGGCCACCTCTCTCCACGGAGGCGGAGTCCCTCCAGTACTCAGATTTCAGCTCTCGTGTTTCTCCAGCAATGGAGATGCTGGCAAACTGCACAGCACCCTGGGGCAATCTGTGCAGCTCCACATTCCGGCCTCTAACCCCGGTCTGCACCCATCTCCCCGTGCACCCCTGGTCTCCTCCCACATCCCAATGACCCAACGATAGATCAATCCCAATTGCCCACTGAATATTGACCATTCTGGGCGGGTGGGAAAAAGAATCTCAGGGTTGTACGTGATGTTACGCATTCTGCCAATAAATCTGACAGGATCTGGAAGGGAATGGAGAGAAAGGATTACATCGTGTAGTGCACGAATTCAATAGCTCTGTGACCCAGCACAGAGCCAATGGGCTGGAACAGCCATCAGGAACTACGCAAGGGCGCAATCACCGGAGGCCAAACCTGACTTCCTCCTTGAAGATCTTAGATTGGCAGCAGAGATTTAGGATCGACAGAGGACCAACGCATCAAGGGTGTAGGCCAGTCCTGATTGCCACTGCGTTGCTACAAGCCCGAAAACCCAGTACCTTGGGCCCTGAAGGCCTCCTGATGGTATCGGAAGTTTGAATCTGGAGCTCAGGCTGCAATGGTTTGATATTCAGTACCTCTCTTGCTCCTATCATTAGGGGTGCTGGGCAATGCTCATGACGACTCTTTGCTTGTCTTGCATCATGTATCTACAATGAACAACTCCAGTGGTAACGGGCAACGAAAGGTCAAGTCACCTTCATTGATCTCGCACGGTAAAGACGAAATAATGTGTAGACCAGTAGTTCTCAACCTTTTTCTTTCCACTCACATACCATCTTAAGTAATCCCTCTGCCATCAGTGCTCTGTGATTAGTAAGGGATTGCTTAAGGTGGGCTGTGAGTGGGAAGGGAAGGTTGAGAATCACTGCTCTAGACCCAATTGTGACTGAAATATTTTGCTTGAGAAAAATGGTCATTGGCCCATTTCCTTTGGAGTTCTGAAACCGTGCACATAACGAGTCAATCAGGGATGATTAAAACAGTGGTTTTCAAACTTTTGCTTTCCACCCACATCCCGCCTTAAGCAATCCCTTACTGATCACAGAGCACTGATGGCATAGGGATTACTTAAAGTAGCATGTGAGTGGAAAGAAAAAGGTTGAGAACAACTGGCGTAGACCATGAAGAGGGAGAGGATGGGGAAGGTACAAAGGGTCGACTCATTTGCTTCAACTGTCCACACCAATATTTCAAGAAAGACACCCCACCAATTGCCATCATGTTGAACATCCACTTGTCCCTATTGGCTTACAAAGTCGACCACATTTCCCTTGCCAATAATTTACTCTGGCAGAGCAGTGAGCTCTTTGGTGCCTGGTGAGGCACCACACAAGATGTGTGCCTTTCTTTCATTGCAAAAAAGATCACAGCGGAGCTCTTGAAGACTCAATCCTCGAGGACCCCCACCATCCATGCCCTCTCCTCACTGCTTCAGGAAGGAGGTACAGGAGCCTGAAGATGAGCACCCAGCATCACAAGGACTGCGCCTTCCCCTCCGCCATCAGGTTTCTGAATGGAGAGTCAACCCCACTTTCTCTTCCTTTGAAGTAATTTTTTTTAAATTGTAATTTATAGCAATATTTGCACCTGTAATGCTCCCACAAAATAACGAATTGTGTGACATGTTCATAACCATAAATTCTGATACTGAAAAAAAATGACTCTCTGCCCCAGATTGCAGAAATGACTAAACAGAGCGTTCAGAAGGCCTCCTGATTTGTGTAATGCACGCTTACACAGCAGAGATAGCCTGCGGTGAGAAACTCAGCAGGTCACGCTGGAAGGGAAGGGCACCCAACTTTTCAGGTCTGGGAGCTTTATCAAGGTACAAGAGAAACAGGCAGGCAAAAAATATAAAAAGTCAAGGGGGTGGGGGAAGAAGGAGAGGAGATGAGGTTATGAGATGGAGTGGATCATGAAAACAGCATTCCACCTTCAAACCTCACAAACAGATTACTATGCAAACTCTACTAACAACACATTTATCTCGGCACACTAATCAGATTTTATTTCAGATCTGTCCACACACAGACTTTTTCATTCAATGACACTAAAACAGTCGTAGACGCCACAAGTTATTGGACTGTCAGGATATTGGTTTGAGCAAAGGTGATGAACTCCAGAGGAATTAGAGCACATTTGTAAGGAGATTACATAGATGTGTAATAATCATAAGGTGATAGTTAAGGGAGGTTTCAACTTTCCGAACATTAACTTGGACGCCCATACAGTAAGAGGGCTGGATGTGGTAGAGTTTGTTAAGTGCGTCCAGGAAAGTTTTTTAAATCAATACGTAGAAGAACCGACTCGAGAGGAGGCAGTATTGGATCTCCTATTCGGGAATGAGATAGGTCAGGTGACAGAGGTTTGTGTTGGGGAACACTTTGGGTCTAGTGATCACAATACTATTAGTCTTAGGCTAGTAATGGAAGAGAATAGAGGTGGGCCAAAGATGGAGATTCTTGATTGGAAGAAAGCAAATTTTGAGAGGAAGAGAAAAGATTTGGGAGGGTATGGATTGGCAATAAGATATTTTCAGGGAAGAATGTAGCAGATAAATGGAAGATATTCAAAGGAGAAATTCTGAAAGCACAGAGTTGGTATGCCCCTGTGACGATTAAAGGAAAGGTTAGAAACAGTAGGAAGCCTTGGTTTTCAAAAGATATTGAGAACGTAGTTCAGTAGTTTGGAGGAAGAAGGATGTGTACAACAGGTATAAACAGCAGGGAATAGGTGAATTGCTTGAGGAATATAAGGAGTGTAAAAAAAAAATCTTAAGAAAGAAATTAGAAAGGCTAAATGGAGATATGACGCTACTTTGGCAGGAAAAGTAAAAATAAATCCGAAGGGTTTCAATAGGTACGTTAAAACTAAAAGAATAGTGAGAGATAAAATTGGACCCCTTGAAGATGAAGGGGGTAGGCTAAGTGAGAAGTCAGAGGAGATGGGATACATTTTAAATGATTTTTTTTTCTTCAGTGTTCACTAAGGAAAAGAATATTGGGCCAGATGAAGTGAAGAAATATGGTAGGGAGCTCATGGGTAATATAAGGATTAATGAGGAGGTAGTGTTGGCTATATTGAAAAAGATCAAGGTGGATAAATCTCCAAGTCCTGCCAAAATATTCCTGAGGACCCTGAGGGAGATTAGTGAACAAATAGTGGGGGCGGTGACAGAATATTTAAAATGTCACCGGCCACGGGGGAAGTGCCGGAGGACTGGAGGGTGGCTCATGTTGTTCCGCTGTTCAAAAAAGGATCCAAAAGTAGACCTGGTAATTATAGGCCTGTAAGTCTGACGTCGGTGGTGGGTAAATTAATGGAGAGTGTTCTTAGAGATGGTATATACAACTATTTGGAAAGGACAGGGATTGATTCAGAGTAGTTAGCGTGGTTTTGTACGTGGTAGATCATGTTTGACAAGGAGGTTACTGAAAATGTTGATATGGGGATGGTAGTGGATGTTGTCTATTTAGTCTTTAGTAAGGCTTTTGATAAGGTTCCCCATAAGAGGTTAGTAAGGAAGGTGGAAGCATTAGGTATTAATGATGAAGTAGTGAAATGGATTCAACAATGGTTGGATGGGAGATGCCAGAGAGTAGTGGTGGAAAATTGTTTGTTGAATTGGAGGACGGTGATGAGTGGATTTGCCTCAGGGATCGGTACTGGGTCCATTGCTGTTTGTCATATATATTAACGATCTGGATGATAGGTTGGCAAATTGGATTAATAAATTTGCAAATGATACAAATGTTGGCAGTGTTGTGGACAGTGAAGAGGAGTATCAAAGCTTACGGGGTGATATAGGACAGTTAGAAGAGTGGGCTGAAAGATAGCAGATGGAGTTTAATACTGATAAATGAGAGGTGCTACATTTTGGTAGGACTAATCAAAATAGGACATACATGTTAAATGTTAAATGATTGAGGAGTGCAGTGGAACAAAGGGATTTAGGAGTCATGGTACATATTCTCTGAAAGTTGAATCACATGTGGACAGGATGGCGAAGAAGCGATTTAGTATGTTGGCTTTCATAAATCAGAGTATAGAATACAGGAGTTGGGATGTGATGTTGAAATTGTACAAGGCATTAGAGAGGCCAAATTTAGAATACTGTATGCAGTTTTGGTCACCGAATTACAGGAAGGATATAAACAGAATAGAGAGAGTGCAGAGGAGGTTTACGAGAATGTTGCTGGGGTTTCAGGGTTTGAGTTACAAGGAACGGTTGAGCAGGCTGGGACTTTATTCCCTTGAGCGTAGAAGGTTGAGGGGTGATTTAATAGAGGTATTCAAAATTATAAGGGGGACAGATAGAGTCAATTTGGATAGGCTTTTTCCACTGAGAGTGTGGGAGCTTCAAACAAGAGGGCATGGATTGAGAGTATGTTTAGGGGAAACGTGCGAGGGAATTTCTTCATGCAGAGGGTGTTGGGGATATGGAATGCATTGCCAGCAGAGGTGGTAGAAGTGAGATTGATGTTAATATTCAAGGAAAGGTTGGATAGGAATATGGACGGGAGAGGTGTGGAGGGTTATGGGCTGAATGCGGGTCAGTGGGACTAGGTGGGAGAAGATGTTTAGCACGGACTAGTAGGGCCGAACTAGCCTGTTTCTGTGCTTTATATGGTTATACGATAAACCCCACCAACTGAAAGAACAGACAGGAAACTGATCATAACAGCCTGTTCTGGCCTCAGTGGTGGATGTTTCTCCTGGGTCGGTCCTCTTCTCCCTCCCCCCTCCCCACCAGACTCCCCAATGGTGGAAAATGTGGTCGACTTTGCAACGCAATAGAAACAAGTGATGGCACGGTTGGCGTAGTAGTCAGCGCAACACCATCGATTGAGTCCCGTGCTGTCTGTAAGGAGTTTGTATGTTCTCCCCATATCTGCGTTGGTTGTCCCTGGGGTCTCTGCTTTCCACCCAAAACATACCAGGGGTGTAGGTTAGAGTGTAAATTGGCAGCATGGGCTAAAATGGCCTGTTACCGTGTTGTATGTCTAAATCAGTAGTTCTCAACCTTTTTCTTTCCACTCACATCCCACTTTAAATAATCCCTGTGCCTTAAATGCTCTCTGATTAGTATGGGGTTGCTTAAGGTGGGATGTGGGTGGAAAGCAAAAGTTTGAAAAGCTCTGTTTTGATCGTCCCTCATTGACTCGTTATGTGCACAGTTTCAGGACTCCAAAGGAAATGGGCCAATGACAATTTTTCTCAAGCAAAATATTTCAGTAACAATTGGGTCTAGAGGAGTGATTCTCAACCTTCCCTTCCCACTCGAATCCCACCGTAAGCGATCCCTTACTAATCACAGAGCACTTAAGGCACAGGGATTACTGAAAGTAGGGTGTGAGTGGAAAGAAAGGTTGAGAACCACTGTTCGAAATAGTATACACCTGTTTTTGAAAAAAAAAGCCTCCAATAATGCAAAGAAAAAGGAAAGAATTTTAATGTTATAAAATTTAAGTGGATGCCCAATGGGATGGGAATTGATGGGGTTCCTTTATTGAAATGTTGGAGTGTTTGCTGTACACTGAAGACATCTAGCTGTCCCTCCCCATCACTCTCCTGACCCCACTCTCAGCTGAGAAGATTGAAGGATAATTGGCTGATCACAAACGTACTTCTCCTTTCCCCACCTCACCCCATGCACAGGCTTCACCAGGGCCAAGAGCACCTCATCCTGTGTTCCCTGTAGACCCCCAACTGGGGGGCAGTGCCCTGCCCTCAAACACCCACCTTTGGACCAGCCTAATCCCATTCTGCGCGCACCAAAACTCTCCTCCCGTTCATCGCCGCCTGCCTGCCTGACCATCCCACCGACCGACCGAGGCTGCCATGCGCCAAGGCGCGGTTACAGCGCCAGCAACTCGGGTTCGAATCCGGCGTGGGTTTCCTCCCACCCCTCAAAACGGCCAGGGCGGGGAAGTTGCAAGTTAACAAGGGTGCAATTCATCAACACGGGCTTGAATGAACAGAATCGGCTTTTACCATGCGATGAATAAAATTGAAAATCTTTTTAAAAATTTTTTTTTAAATCTCAGAGACCAGCAGTATCCTGGGTGGAAAAGACAGAGACGGAGAGACAGAGAACCCAACCCCTTTATTGAGTCTGCAGCCAATTGTAACCCCCCTTCCCAAAAAAAACGCAACGCTGGAGAAACTCAGCAGGTCAAACCGTGGTCCTTTATGTAGCAAAGATTAGATACAGAACCAACGTTGTAGGTTACCTTGAATGAGGGGCTCAAGCCTGAAAACCTTGCTTCTGTATCTTTATCTTTGCTCCCTTGCGTTTCCCCTTCAACCACGGGGTCTGCAGACTCTCCTCTTTTATTTCTGTTTGGCTTCAGATCCCAGTCTCCCTTACCCCGGCATCTGATGAAATAACTCTCTCCCAATTTCTACTGCCCACCCCAGGCTAACAGTTCTGTTAGAATGACTTAAAATTTTGACCAATCCCCACACACACACACACACACACACACACACACACACACACACATATATATATATGAGAGACAGAGAGAGAGAGAGAGAGAGAGAGAGAGGCAGAGAGAGAGAGAGAGGCAGAGAGAGAGAGAGAGGCAGAGAGAGAGAGAGGGGCAGAGAGGCAGAGAGAAAGAGAGAAGCAGAGAGAGAGAGAGAGAGAGAGGCAGAGAGAGAGAGGCAGAGAGAGAGACAGGCAGAGAGAGAGAGACAGGCAGAGAGAGAGAGACAGGCAGAGAGAGAGAGACAGGCAGAGAGAGAGAGACAGGCAGAGAGAGAGAGACAGGCAGAGAGAGAGAGACAGGCAGAGAGAGAGAGACAGGCAGAGAGAGAGAGACAGGCAGAGAGAGAGAGGGGCAGAGAGAGAGAGAGGGGCAGAGAGAGAGAGGGGCAGAGAGAGAGAGGGGCAGAGAGAGAGACGGACAGAAAGAGAGAGGCAGAGAGAGAGAGGCAGAGAGTGACAGAGAGAGAGTGACAGAGAGAGAGTGACAGAGAGAGAGTGACAGAGAGTGACAGAGAGAGAGTGACAGAGAGAGAGTGACAGAGAGAGAGTGACAGAGAGAGTGACAGAGAGAGTGACAGAGAGAGTGACAGAGAGAGAGTGACAGAGAGAGAGTGACAGAGAGAGAGTGACAGAGAGAGAGTGACAGAGAGAGAGTGACAGAGAGAGTGACAGAGAGAGAGTGACAGAGAGAGAGTGACAGAGAGAGTGACAGAGAGAGTGACAGAGAGAGTGACAGAGAGAGAGACAGAGAGAGAGAGACAGAGAGAGAGTGACAGAGAGAGAGTGACAGAGAGAGAGTGACAGAGAGTGACAGAGAGAGAGTGACAGAGAGAGAGTGACAGAGAGAGAGTGACAGAGAGAGAGAGACAGAGAGAAGGAGGACAGTTGCACAGTGCGTGTTCTTACATAACGTCAGTAGTTTTAAGATCTCAATTTTGGTTCCACTCACTCTTCGAATTTTTAGAATTAAAGGAAACCTTGGGAGTTTCGTCAAGAATTCTCAAACGGGCTTTTTAAAACAAAGCCAACACAACCCAGGAGCTTTGAAATCGACCTTTAAAACTTTACCAACCTTCATGAAAAGCAGATGGATTAGTGCACATCAGAGTGGCAGATGTGGAGAATTGGGCACCGTCAGATTGAGAAGGAGACTCGCCGAAAGATCAGAAATAGATTTCAGGTTGTTAAAACGTTACAGAACAAATCGCATCGAGTGACCTGACCTCACTCTGCAACCCAAAATATGAAGAGGAAACAAACTTTCAGAGAGACTCTCTTGATATAATAGACTGAAAAGGATAAATCCTCATGGTGCCCACATTTAGTTCCACTTTTCCCACCACCTCCCAACTTTAAGGAAGAATACAGGGAAAACTTGGCTTTAAAAGTTTTGAAGTTCACTTACCCATCCCCCACCACAACACATTTGATTGCCTGCATCTTTCAGGTCAGGTTTGAAAGTCTCCAGAAAGTTAACTTGGCAGAAATAAAGGGCAGGAGAGATGCACAAGGTTGGGGGAGGGGGGGTGGGGTGGGGAGGGGAAGAGCTCTAAAAGCCACTGGAACAGATTGCACACAGCAAGGTCCTCGAACCAAACTTCTCAATCCGCTCACCCCAGCCACCACCCAAAACCCCGCGCTGCGTCTGCAACCAACTTCGATCGCCGACTCCCGCCTTCTCGGCACGTTCATTGGTCACGTTGCCGGGCTCGCTGCGTGGATTGGTTCAGGAGGGTGTCGCTCACGACCAGCAAGCTTGACTGTCGCCATTGTCAGTCAAGGCCGGGCCGGTACTCGCCCTTCTCGCTTCTGATTGGATTGTCCGGTTAGTGGGCGGGGCACGGCTGTCAATCATGGGCCATCGATGGACAGTATTGAAAGGACATCCTGATCTGAACCACACCTCTGTCTGTCCTAAATACAGTAAAAGTCCCAAAATCCAGATTGCTCTGGGATTGGGTTGGATTTTTGGATTTTACAGTTTATCAGGCAGTACTTTTAAAATTCAAATTTATGGAGAATAAACAGCTACATTTTGATAGTCTAAAGCACAAAATTACAAATAAAAACTTTTTTCTGACATTTCCATGACTTCCGCGAGGACACTGGTTGCACTTACACATTCACATAAAAGCCGAGAGTTTTCGAGATGTCCGGATTCTTGAGTGACACAGAGAAGAGGTGGAAAATCTCGTGAAATGGTGCACGAGTAACAAGGTGGACGAGACGAAGGAGATGATCGTGGACATCAGGAGGACCAGGATCATCCACCCTCCGCTACACATCAACAACTCTGCTGTGGAGAGGGCGGAGAGCACCAAGTTCCTTGGAGTTCTCTTAACTGGTGACCTATCGTGGACACTCAGCATCTCCTCACTAGTTAGGAAGGCGCAACGGCGACTGCACTTCCTGAGAAGGTTGAATTATGCCAGCCTGCTCTTGGAGCTCTGTCAAGAGTGTCCTGGCTGGCTGCATAATACGGTTGCTGCAGAGAAATGGATCGGAGGTCAATCCATAGGACCATGGCTGAGAGGATAATTGGAGTCTCACTGAGGACCCCCTTCCACCCCTGCAAACAATATCTTTCAACAAATCCCAACAGGGAAGAGATCCAGGAGGATCAGAGCCAGCACCACCAGGCTGAGGAACAGCTTCTTCCCATGGACAGCGAGAACGCTGAACGACCAAAGGAACCACTCGCACTGACCCTCTGAGGCCCTCGCGTTCATGAAACAATTTTTTTTTATTTGTACAGATGAAATATTTGTCCTTCATATGTATTGCTTGTCTCTGTGTGTGTGTGTGTGTGTGTGTGTGTGTGTGTGTGTGTGTGTGTCTGTGTGTGTGTGTGTGTGTGTCTGTGTGTGTGTGTGTGTGTGTTATGTCTGGTTGTGTCTGTGTGTTTTGCACTGAGGACCAGAGAACGAGGTTTCGTCAGGTTGTACTTGTGCAATCAGATGACAATGAACTTGACTTGGTCCAGATTTCTGGATGTTTAGTCTTTTACTGCACTTGAATTTATGGTGGGGGGGGGGGGGGGTAAAAAACAGGACAAGAGCCCATCAAGTTTCTAGTCTTGTTATCACTGTAAGTGATCAACGGAAACAAATGATATAGCAGATGCTGGGATCTGAAATAGAAGTAGAAATGGTGGAAGATCTCAGCCAGACATGCAGCATCTGCGGAAATCAAAAGAGGGAGGCCATCATCACCCTCATCTTCAAGCAGGAGGGAGAGAAGGAGGCGAGCATGAGTTGGAGATCCATACTATTGTCAAACGTTGACAATATCGCCAATTGAGTCAAGCCTGCCCTGGGATGATCCACCCAGACTAGACCTGCACGATTCCGGTCAGAAAGATCTCTGACAGCCTCGCTCTGCTCAGGGACACCATCGCCTACGTGCAGAACAGTGGGGTGGACCAGGAGAAAACTTTTGACGGGATATTGCACACATACATGATGAGTGTGCTTTCCATAATGGGAGGGAATCTGAAACTGGATTAAATCTGTAGAGTCCTGATAGCTTCCCCATCAAGTCTATAGTCAGACAGAGTTGCCCACCCTCTCCATTCTTATTTGTGTGCTGAATCCATCAGGAAGGTCAAGTTTATTATCATCTGATTGCACAAGTACAACCTGACAAAACAGCGTTCTCCGGTCCTGTCAAAACATGCAGTCGCAAAGCCAGACATAACATGCATACTGACAAAAAATATACATGTTTATATACAAATATATATTGCTTCATGGCTATAAAAGTCTCGGGTGGTCAGTTCCTTTGGTTGTTCAGCATTCTCACTGCCCGTGGGAACAAACTGTTCCTCAGCCTGGCTCTGATCCTCCTGTATCTCTTTTCCAATGGGAGCAGCTGAAAGATGCTGTGTTCAGGGTGGAAGGGGTCCTCAATGACTTTGCATGCCCTCTTCAGACAATGTTCCCAGTAGATCACATCGATGGGGAGGGGGAAGGGAGACTCCTCTCTGCCGCTCTTATGATCCTGTGGATTGACCTTCGATCCATTTCTCTGCAGAAACCGTGACGCAGTTGGCCAAGGTGCTCTCCTGGAGAAGGTTGCCATAATGGTGGCTGGTCGCTGTTGCGTCTTCCTGATAAATGAGATGTTGTGGTCACTAGTTAAGTAGACACAAAGGTATTTGGTGCTCTCCACTAGAGTTATTAATGTGTCGTGGAGGGTGGTTATTCCTGGTCCTCCTGAAGTTGCCAGGTCATGGAGGCATGGACAAAATCGCCATTTTCTGTTGGCGCACATGTTGTGGATTGATGAGCAGAGCCTGCAACTGTCTACCAGTTAAGGTAGATTTGTTCTTGCCTCTAAATCCATCCATGTTTCTCCTTCTCGACATCTCTGCAATCTCCACCTGAGACCACTGAGATTATTTCCCCTGATCAGCTCCAAGTTTTAATCGCTTCCGTCGCTTTAGTTTCCTGGATCCCAATCTCTGCAGTTCCCTTTCTAAACCTTTCCTCCTCCATACCATCTGGCCAGCACGGGGGTGCCACTAGAAGTGGCATCGTCTCACCGTGCCTGAGCCACAGGTTCAATCCCCAATCTCCGGTGCTGCCTCCTCTACATCGGAGAGACTAGAGGCAGACTGGGAGATCTGCTTTGTTGACCACCTCGGCTCTGTCCACTGCATCTCCCAATGGCCACCTATTTCAAATCCCCATCCCATTCCCTTGCTGACATGTCTATCCATGGTCTCATGCATTGCCAGACTGAGACCATTGTAAATTGGAGGAACTTCCAACTGGACATCCTCCAACAGGATGGCATTAATATAGTCTTTTCTGGCTTTCATTATACTCCACCCCCCCAAACCCCTTCTTCCTCTGTCGAGTCTCCATTGTCTCCTTTCGCACAGATATGATAAATTCTACCTCCTCCCTTATCACATCCAATTTGTTGGTCTGGATTCCTCCCCCATTGTTTGAATTCTGAGACCTTCTGAAATATCCTGCTTCTGCCTTTCCTGATTCTTCCTTGAAGAAGGGCTCAGGCCCAAAATATAGATGGTGCAAAGACCAACTGAGATCTTCCAGCATTTTGGTGTGTTTACTGTCTGTGTGGAGCTCGCATATTTTCCCCTTAACCAGTTAGGTTTCCTCCAAATGTCCCAAAGATGGGTAGGTCATCAGGTTAATTAGCTGCTGTAAATTACCCGCAGTGCTATCGCCTCAAACCGTGCACCTTGGCGCCTCACAGTTTGGCGGGCAGCAACCTCCTTTGAAGAAGACCGCAGAGCCCACCTCACTGACAAAAGGCAAAGGAGGAAAAACCCAACACCCAACCCCAACCAACCAATTTTCCCCTGCAGCCGCTGCAACCGTGTCTGCCTGTCCCGCATCGGACTTGTCAGCCACAAACGAGCCTGCAGCTGATGTGGACTTTTTACCCCCTCCATAAATCTTCGTCCGCGAAGCCAAGCCAAAGAAGATATGTAATTAGTAGAGTCTGGGAGATCTAATATGAATGTGCGGGGACTGAAAAATAAGATTAGTATAAATAGATTAGCACAGACTTGATGGGCCAAAGGGCCCATTCTGGGCTGAATCTCTCTGTGACTATGAGGAATCTCTTCAAGATGTATCTCCGATAACAAGCTTTAGGCTATTACATGTGATTGGACGTCACCTCTTTGATAACTCTCTTGTGAAGTATCTTGGATTAATGGCGCTATCAAAATGTAATCGACTGTTGCTGTTCAAGCTCCTCGAGTTCCTGATCACTACTTCCTGTCGACTTTACCACATTTATAGAAGTTAGGAGTGAAAAAATTACTAATTATGGGAAATCTTCAATCTATTAAACTTGAGCATAACATAATATGCTTTAAAAAGTTTACTTGGGAAGTTCTGGTGTTGGACAAGTCAATACTGAGCCCACTTCTTGGACTGAAACCATTGAATGTCTGCATTTTTGACTGGGGTAATGTTAAGTTGGCTTTGAGACACCGTCATCTGCCTGCTCTGCACATTTCCTGTGGTTGATGCTGAGAAGAACTCGGTTGCGATATTGAGCTGTCAGCACTTGGGTCACAGACTCAGCCCAGAAGGGTAGGAACAGACTTTTGAACATGATGGACCAAATAGCATCTGGGTTTAACATTTTCCACGTCATCAGCTTCTCAGGGCGGCAAAAGGTTCCTTCACCCAATTGGCCCTTCTAAGTGAAGCAAGATTTCACTTGAGAATCCAGGAGGTCGCTTCGTTGAGCACCTTGGCTCTGACCACCTCAAGTACATGGACCTCCCCGGAGGCCACCCATTTCAATTCCCCACCCCATACCCTTGCTGACATGTCTGGCCATGGTCTCATGCACTGCCAGGCTGAGACCACCCGCAAATTGGAAGAGCGACACCCCACCTTCCATCTGGGCACGGTCCAACCGGGTGGCATTAACGTCGACTCCTCCGGCTTCAGTTAAACCTCTCCCACCTCCTTCTACCCCCTGATGCCTTTCCCCCAGCTCTGTCTCTCTCCTCTGTTGCCCCCCCCCCACTTTTTCGACAGAGCCACAATCAATTCTCAACTTTCCTCTTATCGTATCGAATTAACACCTTTCACCTGTTGGCATGGACTCCTCCCCCGGCCAGTCTTCATTCAGATGCCTTTCTGGTTTTTTTAATTGGCTTCTACCTTGAAGAAGGGTTCGATCTCGGTCATGTATCTTTACCTCCTATGGACACTGCGAGACCGACTGTTTTCCTCCAGCATTTCTATGTGTGCTTAGCGTGGTAGTCAGTTGGTGCCACAGGAGCAGGTTGGTGGAAGCTGTTAGACATGTTAACTCACAAATCCTGTGGCATTACATATTTTTAAATGATAAATAATGTTAAACAGGAAAATCTGGGGTCTGGTGAGTGCAGTGAGGGGACTCTCTTTTGCTTCTCTTGCTGTAAAGGGCACCAGGCAACGTTAATAGCAACCCTTTCTGCCTTGTGGCATGGAGATGTCAGTGGGGGAATGGCACATTCTAGGAGTACATGCTGAGGGCTGCACTGAGGCCTAGTGCGAGGGGAAGCAGCCCTCCCATTACTGGGCACTGAGACCGAAGGGAAACCCCTCAAACAACAGTAGGGGGTGGGGGGGAAGAAGTGACAAGGTGGTATTTAGAGAACAAATGTAACAATGAACACTGATGGAAATATATACACCTGATTGACACTCTGTGCGTGAAAAGACTTTGAATGGCTTTCTTTTTTGTAAATAATTTATTGTGAATGCAGTTTATTTTGGGATAAATAAACAAAAATGACAATAAAAGGAATCGTGAAGCGGGCCGGAAAATCTCTACGGCTCACTCAGCATCAGTAGGAAGCTGAAGCGATTCGGGCCCGAGGAATCTCAACGAAGGGCGATACACCGACTGCCTTTTACTCCCTGGGGATGCTGCGCGTCCTGCTAAGTTTCTCCAGCATGCTTGTGGGTCGAATACGTGGCAGGACCCCCATTTAATCCTGATGATCTTTTTCTCATTTTCTTTCATTAAAAAAAAGTACGTAAAGCTCAAAACCGGCCTCCAATGCTGTCTGGGGAGAGTTTGCAAGTTCCTCCAGTGGCTGCGTGGGTTTCCCTGGGAGCCCGGGTTTCCTCCCACATCCCAGAGCCGTAAGACTTAGCAGCAGAAGTAGGCCATTCAACCCATCAAGTCTACCCCACCTTTCAATCATGAGCTGATCCATTTTCCCCACTGCCCAGCCTCCCCATAACCTTTGATGTCCTGGCTCAACAAGAACTTATCAATCTCTGCCTTAATCCAGTGACTTGGCCTTCTACAGGCTCATCACCTTTCAGCTGAAGTAATTCCTCTGCATCTCTGTTCTAGGTGGGCACCCTTCAATCCTAAAGTTGTGCCCTCTTGTCTTAGACTCTCCCACCGTGGGAAACAACCTTTCTACACCTTCTCTGTCTACACCTCAATGAGATCAATGTTTCAATGAGATCTCCCCCCCCCCAACCATTCTCCTAATTCTCCAAGACCTGTCAAATGCTCCTCATATGATAACCGTTTCATTCAAGGAATCATCCTTGTGAACCTCCTCTGAACCCTCTCCAATGTCAGCACCTCCTTTCTTAAATGAGGAGGCCAAAACTGGTCACAGTCCTCCAAGTGACATCTCACCAGTGCCTCAACATCACATCCCTCCTCTTGACATGCAGGTCAAGAGGTTAAAGAACTACTGTAAATTGGCCCTCGAGTTTGTGTGAGTGAGTGAATCTGGGAGGGGGGAGAGGATGATTAGTACAAAAACGGGTTGGTGTAGATACAGTGGGACAGAGGTCTCTTTCTGTGCTGTGTCTCTCCGTGAGGGTCTTTGCCTTGCAGCCGTAGAACATGCATTCCTTCCTCTTGTGTACTTTGGTGAGCGAGTTCGTCAGGGGTTTGACTTCAAGAGCCGTGAGGTGATGTGGCGAAACAAGAAGCTCTGCACATGCTGGGGTTTAGGGCAGTGGTGCACAAAAGTGCTGGAGAAATTCAGCGGGCCACGCAGTGCCTGTAGTAAGTAAACGGCAGTCTACAGACTGAGGTCTGAAATGCCGACTGCCTTTTATTTCTAGTGGATGGCGCGTGACCTGCTGATGCTCCCACATTTCAAAGACGTATAGGGGTTAGTCAGCTAATTGGTCACATGGGTGAATTTGGGTGGCGTGGGCTCATGGGGTGGAAAGGCCTGTTACTGTACCGATCTAACTGGCATCTTCAAAGCTCTGTTTGGATCCAAGCCAGGCATGACCTTCCAGTTCCAATACCATCTGCCCAAAAAGGTATTATTTCACACATCCCGGCATCATTAAAATTCACCTCTGCACCATTCTGAAAATCCTCCCTGCCTGTCTCTGAATGACCAGTGGAGCTAAGTTGGTTGGGTTGATGGCTGGGCACTGTGTGTTGAAAGCATCCTATGAATTTGAAAGCTTGAATGCTGATTGGATTAATTACTGATGAGTGTTCACAAACGAGGCTTTGTAAGCATCTACTTCCTCAGGAGTTTGGGGAGGTTTACTATGACGTTGGAAACCCTGGCAAATTTCTACAGAGCTGTGGTGGAAAGTGTGCTGACCGGCTGCATCACAGTCTTGTATGGGGTCATCAATGCCCTTGAGCATAAAGCCCTGCAATAGATAGCCCAGGACATCACAGGCAAAACCCTCCCCACCATCAAGAATATCTACAGCAGAGGTTCTCAATCTTTTACTTTCCACTCACATCCCACTTTCAGTAATCCCTCTGCCATCGGTGCTCTGTGATTAGTAAGGGATTGCTTAAGGTGGGATATGGATGGGAAGGGAAGGTTGAGAATCACTGCTCTCGACCCAATTGTGACTGAAATTTGGCTTGAGAAAAATTGGATTTCCATTGAAGTTCTGAAACCATACACATAACAAGTCAGTGGTTTTCAAACATTTTGTCTTCCCACCCACATCCCACCTTAAGCAATCCCTTACAAATCACAGAGCCCACCCCCCCCACCCCCCCCAATGGCATATTGAATACTAAAAGTGGTATGTGAGTGGAAAGGAAAAAGTTGAGAACCACTGATCTCCAGGGGGACGCTGCC
Organism: Narcine bancroftii; assembly: GCF_036971445.1. Classification (NCBI taxonomy): domain Eukaryota; kingdom Metazoa; phylum Chordata; class Chondrichthyes; order Torpediniformes; family Narcinidae; genus Narcine; species Narcine bancroftii. Next base: position 62,715,310 of record NC_091481.1, read on the forward strand.
GTTGGAGAGCAGCAGCGATCATCGAGGATCCCAACCCCCTCCCCCCCGCCCAGCATGCGCTCCGTTCTCGCTGTTGCCATCAGGAAAGAGGTCTCGGGGCCACAAGACTCGTGCCACCAGGTTCAGGAGCTGCTGCTCCCCCTCCACCATCAGACTCCTCAATGACAAACTCAATCAGGGGACTCGTTTAAGGTCTCTTGCACTTGATTGATTTTTTTTTTCCTCTTTATTGCACAGTTTGTTTACATTTCTTTATTTGTGTATGTTCAGTACATTTTTTTTGCACCACCAGTAAGTGGTAATTCTGCCTGGCCCACAGGAAAAAGAATCTCAGGGTTGTATGTGATGTCATGTAGGTACTCTGACAATATATCTGAAATCACCCAGTGTTTGAGTACAACGGAAGATAACATGATTAATGTTGTAACCAGGATGCAAGCTTCTGCTTGTGTAATGTGTGGCAGCAAGTTAAAAACAGATACCCTGGTGAATCTGACTCATGCACCTCTCATTGCAGACTCTATATCACACACAAAGGGTTCAGATAGTCTGAAACCATGTGACTTGTGTGTTTCACCATTAACCCTTGTACATAACACGGCAGGAAAGAGGGAAAAATTGCATCTTAAAGTCACAACATAAAGAGTTCATCTTCTGTGATGTCAAAGTTCAGATTTAATGTCAAAGCTCCTAGAACGCTTCCACCAGCGTTGTCTCCGCTCCATCCTCAACATCCATTGGAGCGCTTACACCCCTAACGTTGAAGTACTCGAGATGGCAGAGGTCGACAGCATCGAGTCCACGCTGCTGAAGATCCAGCTGCACTGGATGGGTCACGTCTCCAGAATGGAGGACCATCGCCTTCCCAAGATCCTGTTATATGGCGAGCTCTCCACTGGCCACCGTGACAGAGGTGCACCAAAGAAAAGGTACAAGGACTGCCTAAAGAAATCTCTTGGTGCCTGCCACATTGACCACCGCCAGTGGGCTGATAATGCCTCAAACCGTGCATCTTGGCGCCTCACAGTTTGGCGGGCAGCAACCTCCTTTGAAGAAGACCGCAGAGCCCACCTCACTGACAAAAGGCAAAGGAGGAAAAACCCAACACCCAACCCCAACCAACCAATTTTCCCCTGCAACCGCTGCAATCGTGTCTGCCTGTCCCGCATCGGACTTGTCAGCCACAAACGAGCCTGCAGCTGACGTGGACTTCTTACCCCCTCCATAAATCTTCGTCCGCGAAGCCAAGCCAAAGAGAGAGAAGAGACATACATGACAGCATATCACCCTGACATTCTTTATCCTGCGGGCCAGGCAGAACGTCTAATTACCAGTTACTGTTAAATTGTAGTCAGAACAAATAAATTATTTGAAAGAAAGAAATACAAAAAAAAAATCAGCCCTTAAATAAATCTTTGAATGAATCTGATGTTCAGAAGTCTGACTGTGTTTCTGGAACTGGCGGTGCGGGTCTTGTGGCATTGATTACCTCTTACCTGACGGCAGCAGTGAGAACAGAGCGTGTGCTGGGTGGGGTGGGGTCCTTAATGATCCCTGCTGCTCTCTGATGGCAGTGTTCCCCGCAGATGCTCTCAATGGTGGGGAGATGTCCTGTGGAGGAATTGTTCCTTGCAGTCAGTTCAAAGTTCATTGTTCACCAGTTGGTATCTCCACGTGTAAATCTCATCCTGAATTTTGTAATCATAGAACCATAGAACGTCACAGCACAAACAGGCCATTCAACCCTTCCAGTTTGTGCCAACCAATAAAACTAGCTCGTCCCACTGAACTGCTCTCATTCCACAACACTCCAGACCGCTTCTATCCATTTATTTATCCAATGTATTTTTTAAACTCAAGATTAAATCTGCATTCACTACATCAGATGGTAGCTCATTCCACACTCCCACCACTCTCTGACTGAAAAACTTATACCCCTCCCCTTTCAGTCTAAAGCCATGACTTCTCATATTTATCTCTCCTAATCTAAGTGGAAACATCCTCCTCACATCTACTCTGTCTATAACCCTCTATCAAGTCTCCCATCATTCTTCTTCGTTCCAAGGAGTATAGTCCTAATCTGTTTAATCCTTCCCTGTAACTCAACTCCTGAAGGCAAATCTCCTAGTAAATCTTTTCTGCTCTCTTTCAGTCTTATTGATATCCTTCCTGGAGTTGAGTGACCAGAACTGCACACAATATTCTACGTGTGGCCTCACCAATGACTTGAATAACTTCAACATAACATCCCAACTTCGATACTCAATGCTTTGATTTATAAAGGCTGAGATGCCAAAAGCTTTCTTTACAACCCTGTCCACATGGGACACCACCTTTAGGGTACAATGTACATGTATTCCCAGATCTCTTCGCTCTTCCGCACTCCTCAACGGCCGACTATTTACTGTGTACGTCCGACTCTGATTCGCTCTTCCAAAGTGCAACACCGTACACTTACCTGCATTCAATTCCCTCAGCCATTTACTGGCCCATTTTCCCAGGTGGACCAGATCCCTCTGCAAGCTTTGAAAAATCTTCCTCACAGCCCCCGACGCCTCCAATTTATCTGTCATCAGCAAACCAATTCACCACGTTATCATCTCGGTCATTTATATAGATAACAAACAATCATGGTCCCAATACAGGTCCCTGAGGCACACCGCTCGACACAGACCTCCAGTCTGAGAAGCAACCGTCCACCACCACTCTCCGTTTTCTTCCACCAAGCCAATTCCGAATCCAGTTTGCAACTTCTCTATGTAGACCTAGTGTCCTAACCTTCTGAACCAACCTCTTGTATATTGGATTCACATGTAAACAAATAAAGAAATGTAAACACACTGACTGTGCAATACAGAGAGAGAGAAACATCAATAAAGGGCAAAAATAAGAGTCCTTAAATGAGTCCCTGATTAAGTTTGTCGTTGAGGGGTCTGATGGTGGAGGGGGAGCAGCTGTTCCTGAACCTGGTGGTGCGAGTCTTGTGGCCCCGATACCTCTTTCCTGGTGGCAGCAGCGAGAACAGAGCATGTGCTGGGTGGTGTGGATCCTTGATGATCTCTGCTGCTCTCTGATGGCAGCGTTCCCTGTAGATGTTCTCGATGGTGGGGAGGTTTTGCCTGTGATGCCCTGGGCTGTGTCCACTATCTATTGCAGGGCTTTATGCTCAGAGGCATTGGTGTCCCCATACCAGACCGTGATGCAGCCGGTCAGCACACTTTTCACCATACCTCTGTGGAAATTTGCCAGGAGTTGAGTGACCAAACCTCTGCAAACTCCTGAGGAAGTAGAGGTGCTGACATGCTTTCTTCATGATGTCCTTAGTGTGTTGGGTCCAGGAAAGATCCTCCAAGATAGTGACTTCCAAGAAATTAAATTTCCTCACCCTCTCCACCTCTGATCCCTGGATCGTACCCCTCTGGTTTTCCCTTCCTGAAGTCAACAATCAGCTCCTTGGTTTTGGTGACATTGAGTGTGAGGTTGTTGTTGGTGCACCATTCAGCCAAGTTTTCGGTCTTCCTCCTGTACGCTGACTCATTACCCCTTTTTATGCAACCACTACCGCGGTATCGTCAGCGAATTTGTGGATTGTGGTGTTGTTGCACCGTGCTAAACAGTCATAGATGTAAAGTGAGTAGAGCAGGGAGCTAAGGACGCACCCCTGTGGTGCTCCGGTTCTGATGGAGATTGAGGAGGAGATTCAAGTTCAAATTTGTGATACCTGATACAATGAGAAAGGTTCTTCACACAAGTCAACCTTATCATCCGTAGAGCGATAAAAAGTTGGAAGTTCTGGGGAAAGGGACGCAAGAGCAAAGTTACAGATTGTATTGAATGAATTAAGATAAAATAGCACCTTCCAAGGGTGACATGAGAGCGCTGTTGCTTGGTTCATTCAGGAACCTGTTGGTTGTGGAGGAGGTGCTGTTTGTGAGCATATTGACAGCTGATGAGAGGAAGGAGGAGAGAGACCACATTATAAAAGGGGTTGCCATTTAATTGAGCTAATAAAGCGAAGGCCTGTGTCCTGGGCCCCAAAGGACTCTGACACCTTCTGGCTGACATTCTGGATCGAGGAAACTACTGCAGGAGATACTCCACTTGCACCCATGGGTCTCCCAGAGGCCGCCCTTGCTGACATGTTTGTCCATGGTCTCGTGCACTGCCAGACGTGGACCGCCCATAAACTGGAGGCATAACACCTCAGCATCCGTCTGGGCACTCACCGACCAGATGGCAATAACTTCGACTTCTCCAGTTTCCGTCAAACCAACCCCCCTCCCAAGCTTCTCCCCACCCCCCACCACCGTCGCTTACCCCTCCCAGTTCTGACCCTCTCTTTCCTGTTCCTGCTGTCTCCTTTCCGAGCCAAAATTAACTCTCACCTTTCCTCCTTTCTGTGGTGATATGTAATTACACCACTAGGTCACTAGGGGTCACCCCGGTGACCTTGTCTATAAAGAAGTCCAGAGCTACAGTCGAGCCTTCCAGGTTTGTCTTGTCGAGAGACAAGACCTCTTGGTGTACATATTAGTTTATTAAAGCTGTCTTATACTCGCACTGCTGGTGTGGTTATTGTCAGTACACTTTCATAGCCAATTAACACCTTTTGACTCCTCCCCTTTGCCTGTCTTCAGTCTTTAGTCAGATGCCTTTTTGTTTTTTGTTTACGCCTTGAAGAAAGACTCAGTTCCCAAATGTCCGTAAAAGGTTTGTTACCTCCTATGGATGCTGTGAGACCTGCTGAGTTCCTCCAGCATTTACTGTGTGTCCAGCTGCGCTGGGTGGGTCACGTCTCCAGAATGGAGGACCATCGCCTTCCCAGGCTCGTGTTATATGGCGAGCTCTCCACTGGCCACCGTGACAGAGGTGCACCAAAGAAGAGGTACAAGGACTGCCTAAAGAAATCTCTTGGTGCCTGCCACATTGACCACCGCCAGTGGGCTGATATCGCCTCAAACCGTGCATCTTGGCGCCTCACAGTTCGGCAGGCAGCAACCTCCTTTGAAGAAGACCGCAGAGCCCACCTCACTGACAAAAGACAAAGGAGGAAAAACCCAACACCCAACCCCAACCCACCAATTTTCCCCTGCAACCGTGTCTGCCTGTCCCGCATCGGACTTGTCAGCCACAAACGAGCCTGCAGCTGACGTGGACTTCTTACCCCCTCCATAAATCTTCGTCCGCGAAGCCAAGCCAAAGAGAGAGAAGAGACATACATGACAGCATATCACCCTGACATTCTTTATCCTGCGGGCCAGGCAGAACGTCTAATTACCAGTTACTGTTAAATTGTAGTCAGAACAAATAAATTATTTGAAAGAAAGAAATACAAAAAAAAAATCAGCCCTTAAATAAATCTTTGAATGAATCTGATGTTCAGAAGTCTGACTGTGTTTCTGGAACTGGCGGTGCGGGTCTTGTGGCATTGATTACCTCTTACCTGACGGCAGCAGTGAGAACAGAGCGTGTGCTGGGTGGGGTGGGGTCCTTAATGATCCCTGCTGCTCTCTGATGGCAGTGTTCCCCGCAGATGCTCTCAATGGTGGGGAGATGTCCTGTGGAGGAATTGTTCCTTGCAGTCAGTTCAAAGTTCATTGTTCACCAGTTGGTATCTCCACGTGTAAATCTCATCCTGAATTTTGTAATCATAGAACCATAGAACGTCACAGCACAAACAGGCCATTCAACCCTTCCAGTTTGTGCCAACCAATAAAACTAGCTCGTCCCACTGAACTGCTCTCATTCCACAACACTCCAGACCGCTTCTATCCATTTATTTATCCAATGTATTTTTTAAACTCAAGATTAAATCTGCATTCACTACATCAGATGGTAGCTCATTCCACACTCCCACCACTCTCTGACTGAAAAACTTATACCCCTCCCCTTTCAGTCTAAAGCCATGACTTCTCATATTTATCTCTCCTAATCTAAGTGGAAACATCCTCCTCACATCTACTCTGTCTATAACCCTCTATCAAGTCTCCCATCATTCTTCTTCGTTCCAAGGAGTATAGTCCTAATCTGTTTAATCCTTCCCTGTAACTCAACTCCTGAAGGCAAATCTCCTAGTAAATCTTTTCTGCTCTCTTTCAGTCTTATTGATATCCTTCCTGGAGTTGAGTGACCAGAACTGCACACAATATTCTACGTGTGGCCTCACCAATGACTTGAATAACTTCAACATAACATCCCAACTTCGATACTCAATGCTTTGATTTATAAAGGCTGAGATGCCAAAAGCTTTCTTTACAACCCTGTCCACATGGGACACCACCTTTAGGGTACAATGTACATGTATTCCCAGATCTCTTCGCTCTTCCGCACTCCTCAACGGCCGACTATTTACTGTGTACGTCCGACTCTGATTCGCTCTTCCAAAGTGCAACACCGTACACTTACCTGCATTCAATTCCCTCAGCCATTTACTGGCCCATTTTCCCAGGTGGACCAGATCCCTCTGCAAGCTTTGAAAAATCTTCCTCACAGCCCCCGACGCCTCCAATTTATCTGTCATCAGCAAACCAATTCACCACGTTATCATCTCGGTCATTTATATAGATAACAAACAATCATGGTCCCAATACAGGTCCCTGAGGCACACCGCTCGACACAGACCTCCAGTCTGAGAAGCAACCGTCCACCACCACTCTCCGTTTTCTTCCACCAAGCCAATTCCGAATCCAGTTTGCAACTTCTCTATGTAGACCTAGTGTCCTAACCTTCTGAACCAACCTCTTGTATATTGGATTCACATGTAAACAAATAAAGAAATGTAAACACACTGACTGTGCAATACAGAGAGAGAGAAACATCAATAAAGGGCAAAAATAAGAGTCCTTAAATGAGTCCCTGATTAAGTTTGTCGTTGAGGGGTCTGATGGTGGAGGGGGAGCAGCTGTTCCTGAACCTGGTGGTGCGAGTCTTGTGGCCCCGATACCTCTTTCCTGGTGGCAGCAGCGAGAACAGAGCATGTGCTGGGTGGTGTGGATCCTTGATGATCTCTGCTGCTCTCTGATGGCAGCGTTCCCTGTAGATGTTCTCGATGGTGGGGAGGTTTTGCCTGTGATGCCCTGGGCTGTGTCCACTATCTATTGCAGGGCTTTATGCTCAGAGGCATTGGTGTCCCCATACCAGACCGTGATGCAGCCGGTCAGCACACTTTTCACCATACCTCTGTGGAAATTTGCCAGGAGTTGAGTGACCAAACCTCTGCAAACTCCTGAGGAAGTAGAGGTGCTGACATGCTTTCTTCATGATGTCCTTAGTGTGTTGGGTCCAGGAAAGATCCTCCAAGATAGTGACTTCCAAGAAATTAAATTTCCTCACCCTCTCCACCTCTGATCCCTGGATCGTACCCCTCTGGTTTTCCCTTCCTGAAGTCAACAATCAGCTCCTTGGTTTTGGTGACATTGAGTGTGAGGTTGTTGTTGGTGCACCATTCAGCCAAGTTTTCGGTCTTCCTCCTGTACGCTGACTCATTACCCCTTTTTATGCAACCACTACCGCGGTATCGTCAGCGAATTTGTGGATTGTGGTGTTGTTGCACCGTGCTAAACAGTCATAGATGTAAAGTGAGTAGAGCAGGGAGCTAAGGACGCACCCCTGTGGTGCTCCGGTTCTGATGGAGATTGAGGAGGAGATTCAAGTTCAAATTTGTGATACCTGATACAATGAGAAAGGTTCTTCACACAAGTCAACCTTATCATCCGTAGAGCGATAAAAAGTTGGAAGTTCTGGGGAAAGGGACGCAAGAGCAAAGTTACAGATTGTATTGAATGAATTAAGATAAAATAGCACCTTCCAAGGGTGACATGAGAGCGCTGTTGCTTGGTTCATTCAGGAACCTGTTGGTTGTGGAGGAGGTGCTGTTTGTGAGCATATTGACAGCTGATGAGAGGAAGGAGGAGAGAGACCACATTATAAAAGGGGTTGCCATTTAATTGAGCTAATAAAGCGAAGGCCTGTGTCCTGGGCCCCAAAGGACTCTGACACCTTCTGGCTGACATTCTGGATCGAGGAAACTACTGCAGGAGATACTCCACTTGCACCCATGGGTCTCCCAGAGGCCGCCCTTGCTGACATGTTTGTCCATGGTCTCGTGCACTGCCAGACGTGGACCGCCCATAAACTGGAGGCATAACACCTCAGCATCCGTCTGGGCACTCACCGACCAGATGGCAATAACTTCGACTTCTCCAGTTTCCGTCAAACCAACCCCCCTCCCAAGCTTCTCCCCACCCCCCACCACCGTCGCTTACCCCTCCCAGTTCTGACCCTCTCTTTCCTGTTCCTGCTGTCTCCTTTCCGAGCCAAAATTAACTCTCACCTTTCCTCCTTTCTGTGGTGATATGTAATTACACCACTAGGTCACTAGGGGTCACCCCGGTGACCTTGTCTATAAAGAAGTCCAGAGCTACAGTCGAGCCTTCCAGGTTTGTCTTGTCGAGAGACAAGACCTCTTGGTGTACATATTAGTTTATTAAAGCTGTCTTATACTCGCACTGCTGGTGTGGTTATTGTCAGTACACTTTCATAGCCAATTAACACCTTTTGACTCCTCCCCTTTGCCTGTCTTCAGTCTTTAGTCAGATGCCTTTTTGTTTTTTGTTTACGCCTTGAAGAAAGACTCAGTTCCCAAATGTCCGTAAAAGGTTTGTTACCTCCTATGGATGCTGTGAGATCTGCTGAGTTCCTCCAGCATTTACTGTGTGTCCAGCTGCGCTGGGTGGGTCACGTCTCCAGAATGGAGGACCATCGCCTTCCCAGGCTCGTGTTATATGGCGAGCTCTCCACTGGCCACCGTGACAGAGGTGCACCAAAGAAGAGGTACAAGGACTGCCTAAAGAAATCTCTTGGTGCCTGCCACATTGACCACCGCCAGTGGGCTGATATCGCCTCAAACCGTGCATCTTGGCGCCTCACAGTTCGGCAGGCAGCAACCTCCTTTGAAGAAGACCGCAGAGCCCACCTCACTGACAAAAGACAAAGGAGGAAAAACCCAACACCCAACCCCAACCCACCAATTTTCCCCTGCAACCGTGTCTGCCTGTCCCGCATCGGACTTGTCAGCCACAAACGAGCCTGCAGCTGACGTGGACTTCTTACCCCCTCCATAAATCTTCGTCCGCGAAGCCAAGCCAAAGAGAGAGAAGAGACATACATGACAGCATATCACCCTGACATTCTTTATCCTGCGGGCCAGGCAGAACGTCTAATTACCAGTTACTGTTAAATTGTAGTCAGAACAAATAAATTATTTGAAAGAAAGAAATACAAAAAAAAAATCAGCCCTTAAATAAATCTTTGAATGAATCTGATGTTCAGAAGTCTGACTGTGTTTCTGGAACTGGCGGTGCGGGTCTTGTGGCATTGATTACCTCTTACCTGACGGCAGCAGTGAGAACAGAGCGTGTGCTGGGTGGGGTGGGGTCCTTAATGATCCCTGCTGCTCTCTGATGGCAGTGTTCCCCGCAGATGCTCTCAATGGTGGGGAGATGTCCTGTGGAGGAATTGTTCCTTGCAGTCAGTTCAAAGTTCATTGTTCACCAGTTGGTATCTCCACGTGTAAATCTCATCCTGAATTTTGTAATCATAGAACCATAGAACGTCACAGCACAAACAGGCCATTCAACCCTTCCAGTTTGTGCCAACCAATAAAACTAGCTCGTCCCACTGAACTGCTCTCATTCCACAACACTCCAGACCGCTTCTATCCATTTATTTATCCAATGTATTTTTTAAACTCAAGATTAAATCTGCATTCACTACATCAGATGGTAGCTCATTCCACACTCCCACCACTCTCTGACTGAAAAACTTATACCCCTCCCCTTTCAGTCTAAAGCCATGACTTCTCATATTTATCTCTCCTAATCTAAGTGGAAACATCCTCCTCACATCTACTCTGTCTATAACCCTCTATCAAGTCTCCCATCATTCTTCTTCGTTCCAAGGAGTATAGTCCTAATCTGTTTAATCCTTCCCTGTAACTCAACTCCTGAAGGCAAATCTCCTAGTAAATCTTTTCTGCTCTCTTTCAGTCTTATTGATATCCTTCCTGGAGTTGAGTGACCAGAACTGCACACAATATTCTACGTGTGGCCTCACCAATGACTTGAATAACTTCAACATAACATCCCAACTTCGATACTCAATGCTTTGATTTATAAAGGCTGAGATGCCAAAAGCTTTCTTTACAACCCTGTCCACATGGGACACCACCTTTAGGGTACAATGTACATGTATTCCCAGATCTCTTCGCTCTTCCGCACTCCTCAACGGCCGACTATTTACTGTGTACGTCCGACTCTGATTCGCTCTTCCAAAGTGCAACACCGTACACTTACCTGCATTCAATTCCCTCAGCCATTTACTGGCCCATTTTCCCAGGTGGACCAGATCCCTCTGCAAGCTTTGAAAAATCTTCCTCACAGCCCCCGACGCCTCCAATTTATCTGTCATCAGCAAACCAATTCACCACGTTATCATCTCGGTCATTTATATAGATAACAAACAATCATGGTCCCAATACAGGTCCCTGAGGCACACCGCTCGACACAGACCTCCAGTCTGAGAAGCAACCGTCCACCACCACTCTCCGTTTTCTTCCACCAAGCCAATTCCGAATCCAGTTTGCAACTTCTCTATGTAGACCTAGTGTCCTAACCTTCTGAACCAACCTCTTGTATATTGGATTCACATGTAAACAAATAAAGAAATGTAAACACACTGACTGTGCAATACAGAGAGAGAGAAACATCAATAAAGGGCAAAAATAAGAGTCCTTAAATGAGTCCCTGATTAAGTTTGTCGTTGAGGGGTCTGATGGTGGAGGGGGAGCAGCTGTTCCTGAACCTGGTGGTGCGAGTCTTGTGGCCCCGATACCTCTTTCCTGGTGGCAGCAGCGAGAACAGAGCATGTGCTGGGTGGTGTGGATCCTTGATGATCTCTGCTGCTCTCTGATGGCAGCGTTCCCTGTAGATGTTCTCGATGGTGGGGAGGTTTTGCCTGTGATGCCCTGGGCTGTGTCCACTATCTATTGCAGGGCTTTATGCTCAGAGGCATTGGTGTCCCCATACCAGACCGTGATGCAGCCGGTCAGCACACTTTTCACCATACCTCTGTGGAAATTTGCCAGGAGTTGAGTGACCAAACCTCTGCAAACTCCTGAGGAAGTAGAGGTGCTGACATGCTTTCTTCATGATGTCCTTAGTGTGTTGGGTCCAGGAAAGATCCTCCAAGATAGTGACTTCCAAGAAATTAAATTTCCTCACCCTCTCCACCTCTGATCCCTGGATCGTACCCCTCTGGTTTTCCCTTCCTGAAGTCAACAATCAGCTCCTTGGTTTTGGTGACATTGAGTGTGAGGTTGTTGTTGGTGCACCATTCAGCCAAGTTTTCGGTCTTCCTCCTGTACGCTGACTCATTACCCCTTTTTATGCAACCACTACCGCGGTATCGTCAGCGAATTTGTGGATTGTGGTGTTGTTGCACCGTGCTAAACAGTCATAGATGTAAAGTGAGTAGAGCAGGGAGCTAAGGACGCACCCCTGTGGTGCTCCGGTTCTGATGGAGATTGAGGAGGAGATTCAAGTTCAAATTTGTGATACCTGATACAATGAGAAAGGTTCTTCACACAAGTCAACCTTATCATCCGTAGAGCGATAAAAAGTTGGAAGTTCTGGGGAAAGGGACGCAAGAGCAAAGTTACAGATTGTATTGAATGAATTAAGATAAAATAGCACCTTCCAAGGGTGACATGAGAGCGCTGTTGCTTGGTTCATTCAGGAACCTGTTGGTTGTGGAGGAGGTGCTGTTTGTGAGCATATTGACAGCTGATGAGAGGAAGGAGGAGAGAGACCACATTATAAAAGGGGTTGCCATTTAATTGAGCTAATAAAGCGAAGGCCTGTGTCCTGGGCCCCAAAGGACTCTGACACCTTCTGGCTGACATTCTGGATCGAGGAAACTACTGCAGGAGATACTCCACTTGCACCCATGGGTCTCCCAGAGGCCGCCCTTGCTGACATGTTTGTCCATGGTCTCGTGCACTGCCAGACGTGGACCGCCCATAAACTGGAGGCATAACACCTCAGCATCCGTCTGGGCACTCACCGACCAGATGGCAATAACTTCGACTTCTCCAGTTTCCGTCAAACCAACCCCCCTCCCAAGCTTCTCCCCACCCCCCACCACCGTCGCTTACCCCTCCCAGTTCTGACCCTCTCTTTCCTGTTCCTGCTGTCTCCTTTCCGAGCCAAAATTAACTCTCACCTTTCCTCCTTTCTGTGGTGATATGTAATTACACCACTAGGTCACTAGGGGTCACCCCGGTGACCTTGTCTATAAAGAAGTCCAGAGCTACAGTCGAGCCTTCCAGGTTTGTCTTGTCGAGAGACAAGACCTCTTGGTGTACATATTAGTTTATTAAAGCTGTCTTATACTCGCACTGCTGGTGTGGTTATTGTCAGTACACTTTCATAGCCAATTAACACCTTTTGACTCCTCCCCTTTGCCTGTCTTCAGTCTTTAGTCAGATGCCTTTTTGTTTTTTGTTTACGCCTTGAAGAAAGACTCAGTTCCCAAATGTCCGTAAAAGGTTTGTTACCTCCTATGGATGCTGTGAGACCTGCTGAGTTCCTCCAGCATTTACTGTGTGTCCAGCTGCGCTGGGTGGGTCACGTCTCCAGAATGGAGGACCATCGCCTTCCCAGGCTCGTGTTATATGGCGAGCTCTCCACTGGCCACCGTGACAGAGGTGCACCAAAGAAGAGGTACAAGGACTGCCTAAAGAAATCTCTTGGTGCCTGCCACATTGACCACCGCCAGTGGGCTGATATCGCCTCAAACCGTGCATCTTGGCGCCTCACAGTTCGGCAGGCAGCAACCTCCTTTGAAGAAGACCGCAGAGCCCACCTCACTGACAAAAGACAAAGGAGGAAAAACCCAACACCCAACCCCAACCCACCAATTTTCCCCTGCAACCGTGTCTGCCTGTCCCGCATCGGACTTGTCAGCCACAATCGAGCCTGCAGCTGACGTGGACTTTTACCCCCTCCATAAATCTTCGTCCGCGAAGCCAAGCCAAAGAAAGAAAGAAAGAAGAAAGTGCCTGCTGGCTTTCATGTTTCACACTAGAAAAGTACTTCCTTGAGTTAAGTTGCTGAAGACAAAGGAAAACGATAGACTACACCTGCAAGGTTTCCAAACTTCCAGTATTTATGGTAGTTATGTCTGTTTCTGATCGTAAAAAATATTATGTTAATCTTTTATGGAACATTTAAACCAGTTGCACAACCTCCCCAGTGACTGAGGAACCTTCGAGAACATTTAAAACAAATTTCCCCTCAATGACAAGAGGGAATTTCTAGAACATTTAACTCAATTTTCCCCTGAGTAACAGAGAAATGTTCTAGGGCACTCGATTTATTTCCCCTAGAGGGCACTGCAGTCCTCTGCTCCGATCCAGTGAGGCGATTGGCTGCTGAAACCAAGCGAGGCTGGGCTCTGGGAGGGGTTGGGCAGACGGCCACCCTCGGAGAGGGCGGCGGCAGTGGTTGGGGGGGGCAGGGTGAAACTGGGAGACCCCGAGAGCAACAGCGATGGAGGGAAGATGTTTGGGAAGAGAACTTGGGGCAGGCCCAGGCGCCCTAGGAGTGGGCAAGATGGAAGGGAGTGACGCAGAGAGTGGTCAAGAGGAAGAGTAGATGTCCCAAATGTGGTTGATGAGCAAACCAGAGAATGTGATAGAAGCTCCAATGGCCACCCTGATTCTATAATATCCAAGATGTATTACATTTTGCTCAGTCTTTGTTGTTATTTATCTATTTATTTGATATTTCACTGTGAACTACTTCAATAACAAACATTCATTATAGAGTGAAATTTTTCCCCTTTTTCCCCCATCCCCTATAACATAAAGCAAAAGAAAGAAGAAAAATAAAAAATAAAAGAATACAAAAGAAAAAGAATCTGCATAGTTTTCTCCATTCTTTGTATATTTAAATCTGTTTCTTGTATAGTTTGTTTAATATTACTTAAGTCTGTCAATTAGCATCTTTATTTGATTATCAAAATACTCTTTTTTTAATTTGTATTTCTTCCAGTAAGCTTTTATCTTCATCTTGATTTTCTTCCTCAAGTTTGATTTCTGAGTTCTGTGTGGCTCCTTTTTTTTGGCGATATTTCTTTTATAATTTCTCTCACTACCGGTTTAGCATTTCGCGGTCAGCGTTCGTTTCTTACAATATTATTCTTATTATATACGTGTGAGGATGTGTCCTCCGTGGTCCCTCCAACTGTCAGTGGAACATTTCATTCAAAATTTTTTGTTCGACGATTCCTTTTATTGTTACATAATACATTAAAAATATAATATACAGGATATACTCCAACTTTTGCCTGCAGTAAGGCAGACAAGAAGACGCCATGAGCATTACCTGGTGCCCATAACAATAAGAACAAGCAAATCAAAAGAGAGTCCCCCCTCAGGGACCCTAAACATCCATGCATTCGCCTCCAGCTGCCACACAGTTCAAACCATCGGCCACCCGAGCTCTAGATCCAAACCTCCGCCGTGAATAGGAATCTGAGGCCCTTCGGGATACCTTCCTGCCCACAGCACCCTCTCAAACCCTGATACCAGGTTCCCATCAGCCGTACTTCAGCAGCCCGCACCCTGCGTGGGTCATTCAGCCGCTGGTCTGCTGCCGTGGTCACCGTCCTGTATGGTCACCTCTTGTATTTCTTCTCCAACCGGGGGAGGGGAACGGGGGGGGAGATGTTCTCCCCATTTCTGGTGCCCTGCACCAGTCCACTGCTACCCCAGAGTCTGCAGTCCTTCTTGCTACGCTGCCCAGCATCGGCACCGCCATCTTGGACACACCCCTTGTGATTGCAGGATTCTAAACCAAAAGCACCTTTAATTGGTTGTTTAAAACCTGTATTGAGCTGTCAGCATTGCCACAGAACGTATAGTGTTTGGGAGATAAATTGGGAAAGGTTTGTTAGAGCAGGTCACGCACAAACACTGTAAAACACAGAATTTTTGAAGGAGCTTTTGCAAGGGGGCTCAGACTCATAATGGACTGTTGTTTGCAAAAGGCAACAAATGTAACAACAGGCAGTAGCAGCTCTGTCTGGAAAACAGAACACTGTCTGGGAGGTCATGTGATCTTTGCAGGCAGAGAATAGCAGGCTTTGCTCTCAGAGAGGAGGGGGTGAGAGAGAAAGAGAGAGGAGAGGCACGGACATTGGTTCCGGAGGGACAAGCTGGCAAGTCAAAGGAGAGGACTGTCTGTCTGGTATTTCCCTTGGAATAGGAGAAACAGAAAGGAACTATGTAATGACCTGAAACAAGAAAAAACTCTCTCTCTGAAAACCAACAAGAACCCTTCTGAAGGGTGTGAGAAACAGAAGTACCTTCACAGAATTTGCTCGAGACAAAAATTGAGAACAAAGAACTTTTATTATACTATTACAACAATGCAAAGTTGGGTGCTTCCCCTTACCCTGGGAATACACACATACACTGGGGCTCACCCAACTTTTATACATTTCATTTCAGTACAGAGATACCTTCCCCCCAACATTCTTCTGCCTCCTGGATTGGTTTAGCATTAGGTAATTCTGCCCACGTGGTTTCTAACTTCTTATCAGTTTATGTGTCTTCCTGCAAACTTGTTAGCCAGAGAAGTATCATGTCTTTGTTCTTCACTCATTAATCAATCCCTAAGACTTGCTAAAGCTATCTACTTGTTATCCTGTTTTGAAGATCCTTAGTTTATTTCACTTTTACAACCCTTCCTCTCATTCCAGCATCCCTTCACCCTGATTTAACCCATAATACTTAATCTCTAATGAGCACTTGCTTGACTCCTCACATTCCAGTATCCCTTCACCTTAAGTTAACCCATAATACTTTATTCTTAATTGGCACTTGCTTGACTCCTAACATTCCAGTATCCCTTCACCTTAAGTTAACCCATAATACTTTATTCTTAATTGGCACTTGCTTCCAGTATCTCTGGACTCCTAACATTCCAGTATCCCTCACAAGGGTAACTATTTACCTGTTGAGCATCAAAGCCTGATGAACTTTATTAATATTAACTTCTGTGTACAGTCCAAGAATTGCCTGCAATCAGTGAGATTGGACTGTGAACCAAAGAACTTTGCTGAACTTACACACACATGCGCTTAGCATTAGAAGGGGGTTAAGTAGGTTAAGTGAGTCAATAGAGATACGTTAAATTTTGATTCTATTTTTATGTTCAAAAATAATTAAAAGCAACTTTTGTTTAAGTAACCTTTTGTAGTAGAGCACATCTACTGCTGCTGGACCCGTAACAGAATCAAAGCCGGGCACTCTCCAGTCTGCACCAGTGACAGCTGCTTTTTATTTTTAAGCACACACTTGTGCTCGTACAGACAGATAGGCATTCATCCCACGCGTTAACTTGGACATTCCATTCTGGCCACCTTATTGCAGGGGGAGAGTGCAGAGGAGATCTACAGGTTGCTGCCTGGATCGGAGAACATGTCATATGAGGCAAGGTGGAGCAAGTTAGGACTTTTCTCTTTGGAGCAACAGAGGACAACCTGAGGGGCATAGGCAGAGTGGACAGCCAGCCTTTTTTTCTCAATGACCAATTTAAGGTGAGTGGAGGAAAATTAAGGGAAATGTCAGCAGTAAGTTTTCTTACCCAGAGAGTAGTGTGTGCCTGGAATATATTGCAGGGGGTGGAGGCTGGTACAACATAGACAAATGCAAGAAAAATGGAGTGTTATGGGTATGAAGGCGGGGAAGGGGTAGATTTATCTAGGTCAGCACAATTGTAGACATTAGGGCCTGTACTGTTCAATGTTCTCTGTTACAGAACTTTGACTTGCAGTTCTTTAATCTTGACAAATGCTGGCAATAAAACCACCGAAATGCTGGAGGAACTCAGATGGTCGATTCGGCATCTATCGGAGACAAAGATATATTGCTGGCAGTTCGGCCCTGAGCCCTTTGTTATATAGTCAGGATAATGTGAACTATTTTGTAACCGTGTAAGAATACACCCTTCTCACTGTAGTATCTGTAGGGCACCACTGTGGGCGTATCTGTGAGTGAAGAGTTTTCTTGAGATGGTGGAAGACATCAGTAAGTAAAGTCTCTTTTATTATTTGAATCTTGCATCTCTGAGTTATTTAAGAAGCCTCCCAAGCTGCACAGAGACATAAAACCCTCCTTCAAGGAAGAATCAGAAAAAGCAGAAGAAGGATGTCTCAGAATTCAAACAATGGGGGAGGAATCCAGACCAACAAAAGAAGTTCATTTGATGTAATGAGGGACTGGGTAGAAATTATCATGTCTGTCCAAACAGAGACAGGGATTGGAGAGATAATGAGGGAAGCAGGGGGTGGGTGGTGGTTTTAACAAAAGCCAGAGAAGTCGATATTAATGCCATCCAGTTAGAAGATGAGGTGCTGCTCCTCCAATTTACGGGTGGTTTTAGTCTAGCAGTATATGAGACCATGGACAGACACTTTGGCAAGGGAATGGGATGGAGAAATGAAATGGGTGGCCACAGGGAGAACCACGCTATTGCGGCGGACAGAGATGAGGTGCTCAATAAAGTGATCCCCCAGTCTCTCCGATGTAGAGGAGACCATAGCGGGAGCACCGGATGCAGATTCACAAGTGAAATGTTGCTTTACTTGGAAGGAATGGTGCTGAGGGAGGAGGTGTGGCTGCAAGTGGTGCATCTCCTGTGGTCACAGGGGCAAGTCCCAAGGGAAAGCAGGAGTGGGCAAGGGAGTCATGGAGGGAGCGGTCCCTGCGAAAGGCAGAGAGGGGAATATGCGTCTAGTGGTGGGAACACGTAGAAGATGGCAACAAATGCTGGAAACGAGATTCAAAATTATTGACGTGTCAGAAAACATAAAATGTAATTATGATACTAAATTTCCTTTAGTCTATCGTAAGGCAAAGAAAGATTCGCTATCAGCCAAAATTGCCCAGCGCCCCTTATAGCCAGAGAAAGAAAAGCAAAGGAGAGTCCTCCAGAGTCACAAAATGCCCATGGACTTTTCTCCAGCGCTCCCACAGCCTCCGCGGCCGCACAGCCTGCGGTCCAAACCATCAACAACCTGAGATACAAAAGCAAACCTCCAACACCATCAGCAATCTCTCTCTCATCCAGGTTCCGATACTTGGTACCCCTTCAGCCTCCAACACTCCACAGCCTGCCGAGAGCCATTTGACCATAGTCACCGGATGATCTGCACATGGGCTCCTCGCCTTTGCTCAGGTTTCTCAGCCAATTAACCCCTTCTCCTCTCCACCTTTGACTTGGCTGTTGACTTCTGAGGGAATGCTGCTGACTGGTACATTACTGGCTGCAGGAGTCAGCGCTGAGGGGCGCAGCCAAGGATTTGTGGGGAAGAGCCACAGTCTTGGGTCCTTCTGCCACTGGGAAAGTCCCTCAGGCAACTCGGGGGTGGGGGGGAGGTATCACCCAAGGGGGTGATTGGTGGCAATTAATCCTAAAGACTGGCTAACACAGAGACTCAAACCAATGTGATATTAAAAGACTGTACAGTGTTTCCTTTATGTATTTTATTGTAAATTAACTATATTTTAGAAAAAAAGTGAGGTCCACATACACCAGATGGAATGTGGCTGCACACAGGCCAAGTTCACCTCGCAACACACACACACACACACACACACACACACACACACACACACACACACACACACACACACACACACACACACACACACACACACACACACACACACACACACACACAAAGTTTGACAAATCACTATTTTAATCATCCCTGATTGACTCGTTATGTGCACGGTTTCATAACTCCAAAGGAAATGGGCCAATGACCATTTTTCTCAAGCAAAATATTTCAGTCACAATTGGATCTAGAGCAGTACCCTCCCCACCTTAAGCAATCCCTTACTAATCACAGAGACCCGATGACTTAGGGATTATTTAAGGTGGGATGTGAGTGGAAAGAAAAAGGTTGAGAACCACTGTTCTAGAGCACTGGGCATGTCCAATGGTAATCCTCGGATCCAGCTCCCTCTGCCCCTCCATTGCTGGGGCAGGGCAAAGGGTCAGAGGCAGAGAGAGCTGCATCTGAGGACTGCATCACCACAGGCGGTTCAAGAGTTGGGGGGTGGGGGGGGGGGAGAAGGCAAGCTGGTCTCTACGGCTCTAACTCTGTGACTCCAAGCAGCCACCTTCAAGCTCAAGTTTATTATCATCCGATTGTACAGTTGCAACCTTACAAAATGGCGTTCTCTGGTCCTCGTTGTAAAACCATGCAGACAAATGATATATATGAAGTATTTACACACATACAGTACTGTATTTAAAAATAAATATTGTTAAATAAATAATAGAGTCTCGGAGGGTTTGTATGAGCAGTTCATCAGTCGTTCAGCGTTCTCACTGCCCGTGGGAAGAAGTTGTCCCTCAGCCTGGTGGTGCTGGCTCGGATCCTCCTGTAACTCTTCCCCGATGGGTTTAGGTGGAAGATGCTGTGTGCAGCCTGGAAGGTATCTACACTAGTTTTTTTTTTTGCGAGCTCTCTGACTGTAAATCGGACTATAAGAGGCACTTAGGCAATTCCTGCTGGTGATGAATCTGTCTGCCCTGCAGAAGGCAAAAAGAAATTTCCTATAATATGTCACTGTTTTATAACAATGATAATAAGTTGTATCTTGAATCTATTTATCGTATTATCTGAATGTATAGAAAAAGAAAAAATGTAATTACTTTACTATGCAATTACAAAATTTGTGTTTTAATATTTTTGTGTGTATTTTTTAAATTATAACATACGTTACAGGCCATGCACTTGCTCAATCTGGCCCTGAGGCAGGTTCCTTGGATGTGTGAGGGAACAGAAACACCCGGCAGAAACCCAGAGAGCCATGGAGGGCCCACGTAAATTCCACACCGACAGCAGCCAAGGTCAGAATCAAACCCCGGTCCCTGCAGCTCTGAGACAGCAACTCTATGCCGTCCCAGAATCTCCACACAATCCCTTTTAATTGTATTTAATTCCAAATAGTCAGACAAGATGTGTTCTAAGCTAAAGTTACTAAATAATTGCACCCAATCTTATTCATTTGGAATCAATTCACACTTGGCCAAATCTAAATACAGTAAAACCTCCAGTGTGAGGAATGCCAGATATGCAAATTTTCCGGTTGCCTGAGACTTACTTGTGCAGTACCTAACTGCATTGAGAATAAATAGTTTGAGACAAAAAAACAGTACAAAATGTAAAGAATTTTTTTAAAAACAGTATTGTAGTCCTTAATATGTAACGTTAACGTTATCTATTTATTTATTTATTTATTTTAATTAATTTATTCATCCACTCGATTTTTTTTGCCAGTTGCCTGGTCCCTTGAATTCTGGATAACGGGGATTTTACTGTACTATGTACAAGATGTCTACTGGACTGTTTGCCAAACCTCTTATCACCGCATCTTGGTACTTGTGACAATGAATTTGAACTGTTGCATCACCTTTTAAGAAAGGGAAGGAAACCATACCCTGGCACCAGTGCTTCCTGCTTCTCTCTTTCATCTCTTCCCTCCATCATGGCTCCTTCACACAGGGCAGATTCCATAACTGGGGTCTGCTTGAAGGCCAGGAATAGTCAAGCATCAAGGGGGTGGGGGCTGACATGTACACCACGATCGACATTCCCTGCTTTTCACTGATGGAATGCCACAAGAATTCAGAAGGTCGTGCCTCTACTTAAAATAGCAAACATTCACCAGCCATCTACATCTTCCAACTGTTCTGTCATGCTGCCATCTGCCAGACGGAGGCAGCACTGAGCAGGAGGCAGGGCCTGACACTGGAATGCCAGATTCAAGCCAGCATTCAATTCAATACCAATCAAGATTTAATGTTCCCTTATTATCACGTGAACAAAGGCACTATGAGAGATGGAAATGAACCATTCTTTCTTTGGCTTGGCTTCGCGGACGAAGATTTATGGAGGGGGTAAAAAGTCCACGTCAGCTGCAGGCTCGTTTGTGGCTGACCAGTCCGATGCGGGACAGGCAGACACGATTGCAGCGGTTGCAAGGGAAAATTGGTTGGTTGGGGTTGGGTGTTGGGTTTTTCCTCCTTTGCCTTTTGTCAGTGAGGTGGGCTCTGCGGTCTTCTTCAAAGGAGGCTGCTGCCCGCCAAACTGTGAGGCGCCAAGATGCACGGTTTGAGGCGTTATCAGCCCACTGGCGGTGGTCAATGTGGCAGGCACCAAGAGATTTCTTTAGGCAGTCCTTGTACCTTTTCTTTGGTGCACCTCTGTCACGGTGGCCAGTGGAGAGCTCGCCATATAATACGATCTTGGGAAGGCGATGGTCCTCCATTCTGGAGACGTGACCCATCCAGCGCAGCTGGATCTTCAGCAGCGTGGACTCGATGCTGTCGACCTCTGCCATCTCGAGTACCTCGACGTTAGGGGTGTGAGCGCTCCAATGGATGTTGAGGATGGAGCGGAGACAACGCTGGTGGAAGCGTTCTAGGAGCCGTAGGTGGTGCCGGTAGAGGACCCATGATTCGGAGCCGAACAGGAGTGTGGGTATGACAACGGCTCTGTATACGCTTATCTTTGTGAGGTTTTTCAGTTGGTTGTTTTTCCAGACTCTTTTGTGTAGTCTTCCAAAGGCGCTATTTGCCTTGGCGAGTCTGTTGTCTATCTCATTGTCGATCCTTGCATCTGATGAAATGGTGCAGCCGAGATAGGTAAACTGGTTGACCGTTTTGAGTTTTGTGTGCCCGATGGAGATGTGGGGGGGCTGGTAGTCATGGTGGGGAGCTGGCTGATGGAGGACCTCAGTTTTCTTCAGGCTGACTTCCAGGCCAAACATTTTGGCAGTTTCCGCAAAGCAGGACGTCAAGCGCTGAAGAGCTGGCTCTGAATGGGCAACTAAAGCGGCATCATCTGCAAAGAGTAGTTCACGGACAAGTTTCTCTTGTGTCTTGGTGTGAGCTTGCAGGCGCCTCAGATTGAAGAGACTGCCATCCGTGCGGTACCGGATGTAAACAGCGTCTTCATTGTTGGGGTCTTTCATGGCTTGGTTCAGCATCATGCTGAATAAGATTGAAAAGAGGGT
Organism: Narcine bancroftii; assembly: GCF_036971445.1. Taxonomy (NCBI): domain Eukaryota; kingdom Metazoa; phylum Chordata; class Chondrichthyes; order Torpediniformes; family Narcinidae; genus Narcine; species Narcine bancroftii. Next base: position 62,737,466 of record NC_091481.1, read on the forward strand.
TGGTGCGAGAACACAGCCTTGCTTCACGCCATTGTTAATGGAGAAGGGTTCAGAGAGCTCATTGCTGTATCTGACCCGACCTTGTTGGTTTTCGTGCAGTTGGATAATCATGTTGAGGAACTTTGGGGGACATCCGATGCGCTCTAGTATTTGCCAAAGCCCTTTCCTGCTCACGGTGTCGAAGGCTTTGGTGAGGTCAACAAAGGTGATGTAGAGTCCTTTGTTTTGTTCTCTGCACTTTTCTTGGAGCTGTCTGAGGGCAAAGACCATGTCAGTGGTTCCTCTGTTTGCGTGAAAGCCGCACTGTGATAATGGGAGAATATTCTCGGCGACACTAGGTATTATTCTATTTAGTAGAATCCTAGCGAAGATTTTGCCTGCAATGGAGAGCAACGTGATTCCCCTGTAGTTTGAGCAGTCTGATTTCTCGCCTTTGTTTTTGTACAGGGTGATGATGGTGGCATCACACCAGCAAAGATACAGGCCTTTCAGCCCTTCTAGTCTGTGCCAAGCTACTTTTTCTGCCTCGCCCCACTGACCTGCACCTGTCCATGAACCTGTCCATGTTAAAATTGAGTCTGCATTCACTACTTCAGTTGTCAGCTCATTCCCCGCTCTCACTACACTCTGTATAATGAAGCTTTCTCTAGAACAATTACAGCACAGAAACAGGGCTCCTTGGCTCCTCTAATCCACGCCAAACCATCTCTTTTGCCAGTCCCTCTGACCTGCACCTAGCCCATACCCCTCCATACCCCGCCCATCTATGTACCTGTCCAAATTCTTCTTAAATGGAAACCGAGTCCGCATTCACCACTTCATCTGGCAGCTCATCCCACTCTCCCACCACTCTCTGTGCGAAGAAGTTCCTCCTAAACCTTTCACCCTTAACCCACATCCTCTGGTTTGTATCTCACCTACCCTCTTCTAAGTCCCCTTTCAACTTTTCTCTTCTCACCTTTAACCTATGCCCTCTAGTTTTTATCTAACCCTCAGTGGAAGAAGCCTGCCTGCATTTACTCAGTCTATACCCCATCATAATTTTGAGCAAAAAGAAAGACCCCTCGGTGTCCATAGATCCCCTTATCTCTGCCATTTCTCCACGGCCCCCTGTGGATCAGCCTCTCCCACCATGGCTGAGCTGCCCCAGGCCTGGTCTCCTCCTGTGTGCCAGATCCCCAGAGCCCTCATTTCCTGGGCCTTTTAAAGGTTTATATTCTCCATATTGAAAGGTCCACCCTCGATCACTCTGTGGTGCAGAGAATTCCACGTCTTCACCATCCTCTGCATCCTCAGTCATCTTGAACTAATATGTACACTAAGAGGTCTTGTCTCTCTGCAAGATGAACCTGGAAGGCTACACTGTAGCTCTGGACTGCTTTATAGACAAGGTCACCGGGATGACCCCTGGTGACCTAGTGGTGTAATTACATATCACCACACTCTCATTCAAGGCTCTCCCATGAGTAGAAACATCACAACATCTGCCGAGCTGCCCAAGGGATTTTTAAAAAATGTTTCAATAAGATCGATACTCATTCTTTAAACTCCAAAGAATACAGACCCAAACCACAGAAACATAGAACACCCCAGCACAGTTCATGCCCCTTCAGCCCTTGATGTTGACCCTCCAAAACAAAACTAAACCCTCCCTACCTCATAACCCTCTATTTTTCTTTCATCCATGGGCTATGGGTCTCTTAACTGCCTTTCTGTGTTTATAAAAAATCTTACTCCTGATGTCTCCTCTAAACTTCCCTCCCTTCACTTTGTACTTTGTCCTTTGGTGTTTGCTATTCCTGCCTCGGAGAAAGAATCTCTGTCCGTCCGTCTTACTGATGTCTCTCAGAATCTTGTCGACCTAGATTAAGTCACCTCTCATCCCTCTTTCCTACCTCTTTTGACACGTTGATCCTCTCATTCCAGGAATCAGCCTGGTGAATCTCCTTTTTGACAGCCTCCAAATGGGAGAGGGCGTAAGAAAATAATTTTTGTATTGGTTTATGTCTTAAAATAGCAATGTAAAACTCTAGCAAATCAAAACAACCAGCTCAAAGACCTCAGCAGGTCAAGGGAGGGAAAGAATGGTCAACATTTCGGGTTGGATCCTTTCATCAACCAGATCTGGGGCAACACGTGGGCCAGCAGGTAAACATCCACTTTAGGATCTGAACTTGGGAAACTTGGTTCTCTCCTTAGAGCTGGCTGAATGGGGTACAGGCAATGGAGGCTAACCCAGAGCAGAAGAAGGCGGGCCCGAGTCGACTGATCAGAATGGCAAATGCAGCCCATTGGTCAGAATGATCAATGACGCCCATCGGTCAGAATGCTACACCTGGGCCAAATGTGATAGGCAGGAACGACAATGATTGACAATCATTGTTAACCAATTGAATAACTGTCTTGCCCACGATGTCCAATGAGTTTAAAGTGGGACAGAGCCTGCAGCCACAGCCAATCAGGAAATACAATGATGCAATCATGAGAAATGTACACCATGCATACAGGATGTGCGGCACAGTTTATCCATAGCCAGCAATGGGTATCCTTCTGTATTAATACCACTGCCGGGCAATTGGTTCTCCTTCTACACCTAAAGGATTCAAGTGATCACTTAAGACACTTTGTAAACACTGTCAGAGATCGAAATTTGACCTCTCTCTCAGGCAGTGCTTTTCACATCCTTGCCCCTCTCTGTGCGAGGAAGGTACCTTTCGCATTATCTTAAACCTGTGTCCTCCTGATTTATTTTCCTTTGATACAGGAAATCTATCCCATTTATATGCCTCATAATTTTATATACAGTAAAGCTCCTGGTATCCAGGCACCAATGGGGCTTGGCAGATGCCAATAAGTGAATTTTCTGGTTGCTCGACATTGCGTGCTGCTCCATTAGCGAACTAACAGTGAGGCGCGCCAATTTTAAACTTCTGTATTTTTTTACCTATATATTTTCCTCATTTTTTTTTTGCCGGTTGCTTGAGGCTGCCAGTTCCTTGAATTCCTGATAACAGCTTTCTCTGCCTCTGACCCTTTGCCCTGCCCCAGCACTGGAGGGGCAGAGGGAGTCGGACCCGAGGATTACCATTGGACATGCCCAGTGCTCTAGAACAGTGGTTCTCAACCTTTTTCTTTCCACTCACATCCCACTTTAAGCAATCCTTATGCCCTTAGTAAGGGAAAAAGTAGGAAGACAAAGTTTGAAAACCGCTGTTTTAATCATACCTCATTGACTCGTTGTGTGCACGACCCTTTGCACCTTTCCCCATCCCATCCCTCTTCATGGTCTACGCCAGGTGGTTCTCAACCTTTCCTTCCCACCCACAACCCACCTTACTAATCACAGATCACTGGATGGCACAGGGATTACTTAAAGTGGGATGTGAGTGAAAAGAAAAAGGTGAGAACCCCTGCTCTACATCAATTGTGACCCCCCCCCCCCCACCTCGTAACCCTTTCCGATCCAGGGAGAGCACAAGTTCAAGTAAAAGTTTATTTATCTTCTGATTGTACAAGTACAACCCAACGAGACAGCGCTCTCCATAACACATTGCAATGCAAATACAGACATAACACACATACAGACAAAGATACATAGGCACAGTATGTACATGCACATTTTAAAATAAATACGTATTATTATTAAATAAATGGTTGAGTCATAGAGGGTTTGTATGAGCAGTTCGTCAGTCGTTCAGCCCGTGGCAAGAAGCTGTTCCTCAGCCTGGTGGTTTTGGTTCTGATACTCCTATATCTCTTTCCTGTCAGGAGCAAATTTTTTAAATTTAAATTTTGACATGCAGCACGGTAACAGACCCTTTCGGTCCACGAGCTTGTGCCGCCCAATTGGCCTACAACCCCGATACACTTTAGAAGGGGTGGGAGGAAACCGGAGCCTCTGTCGAAAACCCACACAAACACGGGGAGAACGTACAAGCTCTTTGCTTGCAGACTGCACCAGGTTCGAACGCAGGACACCGGTGCTCGCCGCTGAGCTAACCCTGTTACCCTAACAGGAGTATAGGGCCTACACCTCTTCCTCCATTTTGGCGCCCAGAATTGCATGCTGAGGTTTGACCTGAGTTTTAAAAGGTTATCTTCTTTAAATTCATCTTGCACTGCTCTCAAACGTTTATTAACATCCATTTTAATTCAGAAAATTTATTATCCAAAAAGCCCTGAGTTACTTGTACAGCCATATTGTCCAATTCTTCTCATAAAATCTTCTGGTAAAGATACTGTGGCTTCACCTTCGACAACTGAAATTTTAAAAGTTTGTCTTGGAATATGCGGCTGCATGGAAAAATGATGTTGAATTGAATATGCAAAGATGGCATAATGAATTGCAATCGGTATTTGGAGAAGATAACTTATAATTTGCAAAATAATTATCTTTTTTTGTTAAAATGTGGGATTTGTATTTGAAATGTATGGGTTTGGATATTAAGGGAATCTTTTTTTTGTGTGATATAAAGGGTTGGCACACAAAGAGGCAACCATTCAATACCTGGCATAATTGTCTTTTTTTCAGCTCAGGGTTAGGTGGGAGGTGGGGGGGGGGGGGGTGGGGGCGGGGATTTGTTAGATTATTTTGTATGTATGTATTTTGTAAAACTAAATAAAATTTTCAAAAAAGGTTTTTTAAAATTTTTTTTATTTTTCACACTATAAACCACATTGATCAAGATACATATATTTTTCTTTTCAAATATATACAGTGTCGTTTTCTACCCCCCTCCCTCTTCCCATCCCACCCTCCCTACCTCCCCTCCCATTCATTTAAAGTTCAGAATCTAAGATACATTAAACCCGTCAAACAATGTTGTCACTCAATAAAAATAAACAAAAAATTCCACTGAGTCAATTCTTTTCATTTCCTTCTTCTGTCATTTTAGGTGGGAGATGTCCCCGGTAGGTTTTCTCTATTGTGTTTCATGTATGGCTCCCATATTTGTTCAAATATTGTAATATTATTTCTTAAATTATGTTATTTTTTCTAATGGAATACATTTATTCATTTCTATATACCATTGTTGTATTCTCGTTATCTTCTAATTTCCAGGCTGACATAATACATTTTTTTGCTACAGCTAGGGCTATCCTAACAAATCATTTTTGTGCACCATCCAAATCAAGTCCAAATTCTTTGTTTTTTTATGTTACTTAGGAGTAAGATCTCTGGGTTTTTTGGTATATTTCTTTTTGTGATTTCATTTAATATCTGGTTTAGATCTTCCCAAAATTTTTTCACTTTCTCACATGTCCAAGTTGCATTGACCAAGTTCCCATTTCCTTTTTACAGCGAAAACATCTGTCAGATACTGTTGGGTCCCATTTATTTAACTTTTGAGGTGTAATGTATAGCCTGTGTATCCAGTTATATTGTATCATACGTAACCTCGTGTTTATTGTATTTCTCATAGTTCCAGAGCATAACTTCTCCCATGTTTCCTTCTTTATCTTTATATTTAAATCTTGTTCCCATTTTTGTTTAGTTTTACCATTTGTTTCCTCATTCTCCTTTTCTTGCAGTTTAATATACATATTTGTTATAAATTTTTTGTTTATCATTGTGTCTGTAATCACATATTCAAAATTACTTCCCTCTGGTAACCTCAGACTGCTTCCCAATTTGTCCTTCAAGTCAGATTTCAGTTGGTAGTATGCCAACACTGTATCGTGAGTTATATTATATTTATCCTTCATTTGTTCAAAGGATAATAATTTATTTCCTGAAAAGCAATTTTCTATTCTTTTGATCCCTTTTTTCTCCCATTCTCTAAAGGAAATGTTATCTATTGTAAAAGGAATTAGCTGATTTTGTGTCAGTATTAGTTTTGGTAATTGGTAATTTGTTTTATTCCTTTCTACATGAATCTTCTTCCAAATATTGAGCAGATGATGTAATACTGGAGAATTCCTACGTTGTACCAATTTTTCATCCCATTTATATAATAAATGTTCAGGTATCTTCTCCCCTATTTTATCTAGTTCTAATCTAGTCCAATCTGGCTTTTCCCTTGTTTGATAAAAATCTGATAGGTATCTTAATTGTGCGGCTCTATAATAATTTTTAAAGTTTGGCAGTTGTAAGCCTCCTTGTTTATACCATTCTGTTAATTTATCTAGTGCTATCCTCAGTTTCCCCCCTTTCCATAAAAATTACCTTATTATTTTCTTTAACTCCTTGAAGAATTTCTCCGTCAAGTGTATTGGCAATGCCTGAAATAGGTATTGTATCCTTGGGAAAATGTTCATTTTAATACAGTTTATCCTTCCTATTAGTGTTAGTGGTAAGTCTTTCCAATGCTCTAAGTCGTCCTGTAATTTTTTCATTAGTGGATAATAATTGAGTTTATATAGATGGCCGAGGTTTTTATTTATTTGTATACCTAGGTATCGTATTGCTTGCATTTGCCATCTGAATGGTGATTCTTTCTTAAATTTTGAGAAATCCGCATTATTCATTGGCATTGCTTCACTTTTATTTGCATTAATCTTGTATCCCAACACTTCTCCATATTCCTTCAATTTCCTATGTAATTCCTTTATTGATATTTCTGGTTCTGCTAAGTATACTATAACGTCATCTGCAAATAAACTGATTTTATACTCCTTGTCTTTTATTTTTATCCCTTTTATTTTATTTTCTGTTCTTATCAACTCTGCTAGTGGTTCTATAGCTAACGTGAACAATAAGGGTGATAGTGGGCATCCCTGCCTTGTTGATCTGCTTAAGTTAAATTGCTTTGATATATATCCATTTACTGTCACTTTCGCCAATGGCCCCTTATATAATGCTTTAATCCAATTAATATATTTCTCTGGTAAACTGAATTTTTGTAGTACTTTGAATAAATAATTCCATTCTACTCTGTCAAAGGCCTTCTCTGCGTCTAAAGCAACCACTACTGCTGGAGCTTTATTTCCTTCTACTGCATGAATTAAGTTAATAAATTCACAAATATTGTCTGTTGTTCGTCTTTTTTTAATAAATCCAGTTTGGTATAGATTTACTATTTTTGGTACATAGTCGGCTAATCTGTTTGCTAATAGTTGAGCTATTATCTTATAATCTGTGTTAAGTAAAGATATTGGTCTATATGACGCTGGTGCGAGTGGATCTTTCCCTGTCTTTGGTATTACTGTAATTATTGCTGTTTTGCATGAATCTGGTAAACTTTGTGTTTTATCAATCTGGTTGATTACTTCCAGAAGGGGAGGAATTAATAAATCTTTAAATGTTTTATAGAATTCTATTGGGAATCCATCCTCTCCTGGGGTTTTATTATTCAGTAGTTTTTTTTTATTATCTCTTGTATTTCTACTATTTCAAATGGTTCTGTTAAATTATTTTGTTCCTCTATTTGTAATTTTGGTAGTTCAATTTTAGTTAAAAATTCATCTATTTTGTCTTCTTTCCCTTCGTTTTCAGTTTGGTATAATTGTTCATAGAATTCTCTGAAGTTTTCATTAATCTCCGTTGGATTATATGTGATTTGTTTGTCTTTTTTCCTTGATGCCAATACCATTCTCTTAGCTTGTTCTGTCTTAAGCTGGCATGCTAGAATTTTGTGCGTTTTTTCCCCTAGTTCATAATATTTCTGTTTTGTCTTCATTATGTTCTTCTCCACGTTATATGTTTGTAGTGTTTCATATTTTATTTTTTTATCTGCCAATTCCCTTCTTTTAGTTGTGTCTTCCTTCATTGCTAATTCTTTTTCTATATTTGCTATTTCCCTTTCCAACTGCTCTGTTTCCTGATTGTAGTCCTTCTTCATCTTGGTTACATAACTTATTATTTCCCCTCTGATGAACGCTTTCATTGCGTCCCAACTTATCTTTCACTGATTCCGTATTTATTTCAAAGTACATTTTAATTTGTCTTTCAATGAATTCTCTAAAATCCTCCCTTTTAAGTAGCATGGAGTTTAATCTCCATCTATACATTCTTGGAGGGATGTCCTCTAACTCTATTGTCAATTTCAGGGGTGAGTGGTCCGATAATATTCTAGCTTTATATTCCGTTTTCCTAACTCTGTCTTGCTTACGAGCTGATAACAGGAATAGGTCTATTCTTGAGTATGTTTTATGTCTACCCGAATAATATGAATATTCCTTTTCCTTTGGGTGTTGTTCCTTCCATATATCCAAAAGTTGCATTTCTTGCATTGATTTAATTATAAATTTGGTTACTTTGTTCTTTCTGTTAATTTTTTTCCCATTTTTATCCATGTTTGAATCCAAATTAAGGTTGAAATCCCCTCCTATTAGTATGTTCCCTTGCGTGTCTGCTATCTTCAAAAAAATATCTTGCATAAATTTTTGATCTTCTTCGTTAGGTGAATATACATTGAGTAAATTCCAAAACTCCGAATATATCTGACATTTTATCATTACATATCTCCCTGCTGGATCTATTATTTCCTCTTCTATTTTGATTGGTTCATTTTTACTGATTAATATAGCTACTCCTCTAGCTTTTGAATTATATGACGCTGCTGTTACATGTCCTATCCAATCTCTCTTTAATTTCTTGTGTTCCACTTCAGTTAAATGTTTCTTGCATGAATGCTATATCAATTTTTTCTTTTTTCAGTAAATTTAGCCATTTCTTCCTTTTGATTTGGTTATGTATTCTGTTAATATTTAAAGTCATATAGTTCAACGTAGCCATTTCATACTTTGTTTATCTTTCCTTTCCGTTTCCTCATCATCACCTTTCCTTCTTATCCATTTCTGTTTTCTTGTTTTGAACACTTTATAAGACAACATTTCTAAAACACCAAACATTTCCCTTATTCTCCTATCTAAAATTTTTTTAACCCCACTATCCCCTCCCCTTCCTGAGTTGCCCTTTATCCCTTGTCGGGCAACCACATCTCCCCTCTCCATTTAGATTTGAGAATTCACTCGCAAGCGTCAACTGATTTTGCAGTGACCGTAACTCCTCCCCACCCAGCCCCCCCCAGAAAAGATTTTAATTTTCATATATAACAAAGATCACTCTCTTAATCCTTACTTCCTCTCTTCCCTTTCTTTCCCTTATTAATTCTTATCTATACTCTATATATTTTCCTCTAAATATGGATACACTCATGTACACATACACACATATATACACACATATACATACACACATATATATATATATACCCATATAAACACATACATATAGTTTGTGGTCATTTTTGCTCTCGTTACATGTTTTCATCTTTCTGTCTGTTTTGTAGTTGTTCTGCAAATTTTTGTGCTTCCTCCGGATCCGAGAATAGTCTGTTTTGCTGCCCTGGAATAACTATTTTAAGTACCGCTGGGTACTTTAGCATAAATTTATATCCTTTTTTCCATAGGATCGCTTTTGCTGTATTAAACTCCTTCCTCTTCTTCAGGAGTTCAAAACTTATGTCTGGATAGAAAAAATTTTTTTGACCTTTGTATTCCAGTGGTTTTTTGTCTTCTCTTATTTTCTTCATTGCTTTCTCCAATATATTTTCTCTTGTTGTATATCTTAGGAATTTTACTAAAATGGATCTTGGTTTTTGTTGTGGCTGTGGTTTAGGGGCTAATGTTCTATGTGCCCTTTCTATTTCCATTTCTTCCTGTAATTCTGGTGTTCCTAGGACCCTGGGGACCCAATATATTATAAATTCTCTCATATTCTTGCCTTCTTCATCTTCCTTAAGGCCCACTATCTTTATATTATTTCTTCTATTATAATTTTCCATTATATCTATCTGAGCTAACAGCTCTTGTGTCTCTTTAACTTTTTTATTAGATTCTTCTCATTTCTTTTTTAAGTCATCTACTTCCATTTCTACGGCTGTTTCTCGTTCTTCCACCTTGTCCACTCTTTTTCCTATATCTGACATGATCATCTCTAATCTATTCATTTTTTCTTCTGTACTTTTAATTCTTCTTTTTATTTCACTAAATTCTTGTGATTGCCATACTTTTACTGATTCCATATATTCTTTAAAAAAATATATCCATTGTCTTGCCTTTCCCTTCTTCCATTTCTCTATGTTCTTCTTCTTCTTCCTCTGGGTTGGTCATCTGTTGTTTCCTTGATTTCTTTTTACTCTCTTCTTTCTTGTTCTTGTTGTTTTCTATGTTCTCTTCCTGTTGTTGTGTTGTAGCTGTCATTCTCGGCTGTGGAGATCGACTCCTCAGCTGGTCCTCCCTCCCGTCAGTGTTTTTTTTGTCATGCGCGGTTGCGCACTTTTACTTGGCTCCGCGAGCCATTTTTGTAGTCCCAAGCTCGGGACTTCGACTGACCTTAGGGAGTGGGCTTCTCTCTCCGCGGCGGGCCTCCTTGGACAGGTAAGGCCTTCACCTTCTTCTTTCAACGTCCTTTCTTCTTCTCTTCTTCCCGTTGCTTTCGACTTTTCTTTCTTCGCTGCCATTTTCTTCCCACCTTTACTTTCACTTTATTTTAATTTTTATGTTTGTGCCTTTGTGTTTTCTGTGTTTTTTTTTAACTTTTCCGGAGAGGGCTGGAGTTCCCCGACCGGCCACTACTCCATCACGTGACTCCTCATTTTCAAAAAAGGTTGAAGTGTGACCTCCTTACCTCAGCGTTCTGTGGCCTGCCAGTATACCATACGCTTTCCTAACCTCAGCATCGATCTGCATTGCTATCTTCAAGGCCCAGTGGACTTAAACTCCCTTTGTTCCCCAATACTCACCAAGATCCTTGGATGTACCTGCATGGCTGCAGTCAAGAGTGAAACACAAAAATCTGCAGATGCTGAGGTTGTAGTAGAAACACACAGTAAATGCTGGACGAACTCAGCTGGTTTTGCAGTATCCATAGGAGGTAAAGATATATCAATGACGTTTCGGGCCTGAGCTCTTCTTCAAGGTATAAGCAAAAAGCATGCGGGTGTCTTCATTAAAGGTGAGAGAGGAAGTGGGAGAGGAGACAAACCAACAAAAGGTGTTCATTGGATTTGATAAGAGGAGCGGTGAGAATTGATCTTGACTCTGTGAAAGGAGACAGAGAGAAAGGGGAAGCAAGAGAGAGAGAGAGAGAGCACTAGAGGGAAGGAGACAGGGGAAGAAGAAGAAGGGTTTTTTAATGGAAACTGGAGGTTGATGTTAATGCCATCTGGTTGGAGAGTGCCCAAATGGAAGATGATGAGGTATTGTTCCTCCAATTTGCAGGTGGTCTCAGTCTGGCAGTTCATGAGACCATGGCAGACACGACAGCAAGGGAATGGGATGGAGAATTGAAACAGGCGGCCACTGGGAGATCCACGCTATTGTGGGTGGCAGAGCCAAGGTGCTCAAATAAGATGATCTTCCGGTCTGCGTCCAGCCTCTCCAATGTAGAGGAGACCACAACTGGAGTGCCGGTTGCAGCAGGCAAACCCCCCCCCCCACCCCCACCCCCGGTAGATTCACAAGTAGAACGTTGCTTCACTTGGAAGGACTGTTTGGGGCCCCAAATGACGGTGAGGGAGGAGGCGTGGGTGCAAGTGGAGCATCATCTCCGGTCACAGGGGGGTGCCAAGGAGGCCATTAGTGGGGAGAGAGGAGTGGAAAAGAGAATCAAGGAGAGCGGTCCCTGCAGAAGGTGGAGAGGGGAATATGCGGGGATGTTGATTTATCTGCACATTATACGTCAAGGTTCAAGTTTATGACAAACTCCAACATCATACAGATTGAAACGATCCACTAGAGTTCTATTCCTTGGCCCCACTCCCACCGTCATCCCATCCCCTGACTCCCACCCCTCCTCTCTTATTATGAAAATAAATCACCGGCCAAGGTAGAGACTGATAAAATTAGCCCATACGTGCAACCATTGAGATAGTTGCTCTTGAGGGAGGGTCTCAAATGAGGTGAGATGATCAACAGGTTGTGGTCATTTAAAACTGAGGTCCGGCCGCGTTCTGATCACAGAGAGTGGTGAAGCTCTGGAACCTGCTACCCTGGAGAGTAGTGCAGGCTGGATCGTGAGGGGTATTTAAAGGCAGTGAAGCCAGTGGGCTTCAATGGGAGAATCTGGGAGGAATTGGAAAGGAACACGGGGAGAATTAGATTTTAAAAAATGTTTGAAGCCAATTCTGGTCATTTACACTCGTGCCGCTGAATTACACCCAAGTAACCTACCACCACCCCCCCCCACCCCCACCCCGGTAGATTTTGGAGGAAATCAGAGCCCCCGGAGGAAATCCATTCAGACATGGGGAGAACGTATAAATTCACTTCAGATTCGAGCCCAGGTTGCTGGCAGGTGTAATTACATCGTCCTAACCACTACACTAAGCGTGCTACCCAGGGTTAATGGGATTAATGTGGGATTGATATAAATGGAGGCTTGATGGTCTGCAGCGTCTCAGTGGGCCGAACTGCCTCTCACCCTGGTGTGACTGAGCTCTGGAGAAGCATCTTCCATCTGCAATTCCAATGGGACTCCAGCAGATGTCAGCACACCTCCAATCGGAGTGAAGCCATGCACTAATCTGGGACATGTCACATTCATATCACCTCACTCTATTGAAGATCGTTCAGCCCCTTAGGTCAATGCCTGCTCTCAGAGCATTCCAACTATTTACTCTATTGTCCACTACATACCTCTGAATTCTACACTGTCTCATTGCACTCCCCACCACCCCCCCCCCAACCTCCCAACTCCACTGAGGGTGATTACAGTGACTAATTAGCTGCCACATCCAGGGAACGTGAAAGGAAACTGTCACAAGAAGAATGTGGAAACTCCACTCAGACAGCAACTGAGGCTAGGATTCAACCCATGTCCCTGTTGTTCCAGCAGCTGCACCACTCTGCTGCCCCCTGCTGGATGCCTCCCATGTTTAAAATTTAAAATCTAGACAAACAGGGCATTTTGGCCCACGAGTCCATACTGCCCAATATACACTGGTGGGAGGAAACTGGAGTCCCCAGGGGAAAAACCGAGATAAACTTGGGGAGAACATACAAACTTCGAATCCCGGTCCCAGTCGCTGGCGCTGTAAAGGCTTGGCGCTAACCGCTTCACCCATATTCTCCCACCTTTGTGCTAGATGCTCTTAGCTAATCAGAGTCCAGGTCCATAACCTTCTCCTGCTCTGGGTTAACCTGTGGCCCATTCACCCAGCTCTAAGGGGAGAACAGAGCAAGGTTCAGAGCCTAAAGTGGATGTTTACCTGCTGGTTCCACGTGTTGCCCCAGATCTGTTCAATCATAGGTCCTGCATTCGTTCTGGAGCAACAAGCGAGATGCTAATCCTCAAGTATCAGGAGTGGAGATTGAACCCACACCCCTCAAGGAAAAAGGTGGCTGCCACTCAGCCACCGCTCGGAGACCCAATTCCAACCCGACAGGCCCTAACCACGAACTAGGGACTTGAGCTCTCAGGTTGGCCTTAGGCTTGCAATGGTTCAGCATCGCCTCACTGGTCTTTCGGAACAGTCGATCTCGGAGCAAAGTGCTGCTCTGGGAAAGGATGGATCCATCCCGGATCTGGGAGGAGATGTGGAAAGAAGCAGAGAGCTGAAGGGACGTGACTCTGCTTCAGGAAGTCCCCGAGTTATGCAGAGAAATGAATCGGAGGTCAAACCACAGGACCATAAGAATGGCAGAGAGAATCACTGGCATCTCCCTCTCCCCATCGACATGATCCACCAGGATCATTGTCTGAAGAGGGCAGGAAAAATCATTGAGGACCCCTTCCACCCTGCCCACAGCATCTTTCAGCTGCTCTCGTCGGGGAAGAGGTACAGGAGGATCAGAGCCAGCACCACCAGGCTGAGGAACTGCTTCTTCCCACGGGCAGCGAGAACGCTGAACAACCAAAGGAACTGCTCACACTGACCATCCGAGACTCTCATATTCATGAAACAACATTTATTTATTTGTATATAGGAATACTTGTCCTGTGTATGTATTGTTTTTCTGTATGTGTGTTATGTTGCATTATGTGTCTGTGTGTTTTGCACCAAGGACCGGAGAAGACTGTTCCATCGTGTTTTAGTTGTATAATCAGATGACGATAAATTTGCCTTGACTTGAGATGGAGAGAACTGGTAAGTCTGAATGGAAAGAGAAACCAGAATAAGATAAACATGTCTCAGGACAGCATGTGGGTACAACCATTCGAGTTAGTCTGAGCTGTGTTCCCCTGGCCACCCACCCATCTAATGCCCCCAACCGTGAGCTTACTACCCGGTCCCAGCCACCCCAGTTCCCAATGCCTTGAACGACGCAGGAATTTACCAGGGTCAAAAGTATGACCCGTCTAAAAGTCTAAATTTGGCTCAAAGAATTGGAACAAAAAACTCGACTATTACACAAGTATATACTGTATTACCGACGTTTCGCGCCTGAGCCCTTCTTTAAGTAAAGAACAGGAGAAGGCGTCAGAATAAAGACTGAAGATTGGCAGTGGGGAGGAGTCCAGGCCAACAAAAGGCGTTAATTAGATATGATAAGAGAAGAGGTGCAGTGATCGGATCAGTTTGGGTCAGATTGGCTGCAGATTACATTCAGGGCTTGAGTTGACCATTCCCGCAGCCAACAGAACACTTCCACCTCTCCCTCTTCCCATCAAAATCCAAGCCAACCTGTGACAGAATGCACCAATGCGCTGGATAAACTCAGCAGGTCGCTCAGCATGCATTGGAAAGCAAAGAGAGACCGACATTTCGGCCCTGGGTCTTTCATCGCGGTGAATGGTCGGGCACTGAGGAATGTGGGAGAACAGAGGGATCTGGGAATACAGATACATAATTCCCTGAAAGTGGTGTCACAAGCGGATGGGGTTGTAAAGAGAGATTTTTGCATCTTGGCCTTCATAAATCAAAGTACTGAGTACAGGAGTTGGGATATTATGTTAAAGTTGTATAAGACATTGGTGAGGCACACACACACACACACACACACACACACACACACACACACACACACACACACACACATGCACACGTACACACACGCACATGCACGCACATGCACACATACGCACACGCACATGCATGCACACACACACACACACACGCACACATACTCTCTCCTTTTTCTTTCTCTTTGCTCACCTTCCTCCCTACGCTCTCCTCTCTTTCTCTCTCTCCACACTTTTGACCCTCTCTCCCCCTCTATTCTCCCTGTGTCATCACTAGCCGTCTGCAGGGGGCGACCACTGTACCTGCAGGACGATCAGTGGAGGACAGACCACACCTGGCCGGCTGTCAATCAGTCGACCTGAATGGACCGAAGCCCACCCGGTCGGCTGCCAATCAGCCGCCCAGGGTATAAGCCTCATCCGGCCCCTCTCAAGGTCAGTCACTCGGGAGCAGGGCACAGCTAGCCACAGCGGAGACTTTAAGCTGAATAAAGCCTGTTGTTGAATCTTGTGTCTGCTTACTGTCACGACAGTGCATCACAACTTATTCAGCTTAAAGTCTCCGCTGTGGCTAGCTGTGCCTTGCTCCCGAGTGACTGACCTCGAGAGGGGCCGGATGTGGCTTCTATCCCGGGCGGCTGATTGGCAGCTGACCGGGTGGGCTTCGGACCATTCAGGTCGACTGATTGACAGCCGGCCAGGTGTGGTCTGTCCACCAGTGCTCTTCCTGCAGTTACAGTGGTCGCCCCCTGCAGTCAACTAGTGGTGTATCACCACACTCACCCTTTCCTCCTCCCCTGCCCCTTCTCTATCTCACACACACACAAACACTCTCCCTCTCTCCCCCTCTCAAGCATTGTAATCTCCCTTTGAGCTCACAGCTCCATGCCCCCATTTAAATGATTAATCCGTTTGTTGTTAACCTTGACTGCGTCAGTTTCTGTTTGTATAAAAGGAAAATTGTGTTTGTAAAGTGTTCTGGAGTTTTTTGAGGCTGTACCAAACATGATAGATGAGGGAGTACCATTAAATTTGGATTTGCAGAATGCTTTCGACAAGGTATAGCATAAAAGGTTACTGCATTAGGTCTGGATGATACATTGTGCATATTAGAGATTAGAGTACCTGATGGGGACAGTTCTGGACTCTCATTTATACACAATCTATATTATCGGCAAATAAAAAGACTGAGTGCACTGCATCTGTTCGTTGATGATTCCTAAATAGGCAGGTCAATGAGTTTTAAGGACACAAACCTGAAAAGAAATATGTTAAGGTGAGGAGATTGGGCCAAGGGCCGGCAGAGGGAATATAATATAGAAGGTTATCTACTCTAGAAAGAAGAGTGCAAAGCAAATTATTACTGAAACAAAAGTCAGGTTACAGATCTGATGCTTTTAACACAAATAATTAGCATGCAGGAGCAAGACCTCATGAGGAAGGCACATGGGATCTTGGGCCCGCACAGGCTGAGGCCTACTGGAAACTGGCTCGTGGGAACAAGGTATCGGCGCCGAGTTTCGAGAGGGCACTGAGGGTAAGAGGGGCTCCCAAAGGATCTCAAGCGGTGAAGGCTTCTTGATCATGTAGGAGGTTTGGATATGCTCGGGCTGCCGGAGTTTTGAACTGGAGTCTATGCGGCTGCGGAGGCTGCGGGAGGTGAATCCACGGACACTCGGTGACTCTGAAGGGACTCTCTTTTGCTTCTCTTTCTCTTATTAAGGATGGTGGCTCTTTGTTTGCCTTCCGTATATCATGTATATTGAGTTTTTGATGTCATTCCATTACAATAAAAGGAACCTTGAATCTTTCTGGCACAAGTATGGATACAAAAGTAGGAAAGTTGCGATGCAACTTCACGGAACACATTGCCCGCAGTAAAAACATGACACTGGAGAAACTCAGCAGGTCAAACATACAGCAAAGGTAAAGATACAGAACCGACGTTTCAGGGCTTGAGCCCGTCATCAAAGTATGAGCAAGATGTTGGCAGGTGCCCGAACAAAATGGCGAGGGGGAGGGGCAGGGGGGAGAAGCACGGTCCCTCAGGCAGGAGGTAATAGGTGGAGAAGGGAGGGAGGGCGCAGCAGTTCAACGGGAAGGTGGTGGGGGGGGGGCGGCTCTGTGAATGGAGAGAGAAAGGGGATGTGGGGAGTTGGAGGAAAGGGAAGGGAGGGGAGAGCGGGCCAGTGAAGTCGACCTTAATGCCGTCTGGTTGGAGAGCACCCGGATAGAAAATTGAATGTGGCTCCTCCAGTGTAGTCTGAGTGGGATTTGGTGGCCATCTATATATATTAGAGACGCATGGTTCATTTGTGAGAATGACTTGTGATGTGGGGGTGTGGGGGGTGTGGGATTGGACAAGTTAGGCCAGGGCTTAGGGTGAGAGATAATTTCAATAAGGCAAGTTGGATTCTGAGAAGAATCGAAGGAATGGGGGAATTAGAGGGCATTGTTTCTGACTGAGTTTAATCTACTTTGGCCATTGCTCTGAAAATTCCCAGCTCACGAGAAAAGAAATAATTTTGCCATTAGAATGAAGTGTGCACATGCTCGTTGGAAACAAAAGGGCTATTCATGAGTATGCATGAATACATATTTCTCTTACACGCTCATTTTTTTTTCAGTGCAGGACCCCGACATAAAACCAATCTGTGTTAGCAAGTCCCTGTGAGCCAGACATTCCTTGCAATGGTTCTACTTCTTTGTGGTGGTGTGTGGGGAAGAGGGAGGGTGTGTGGGGGAATGCCAGAAATAACTCAAAGAACCAGCTGCCTTGTTCGGCATTCCAAACTCTTCCACACAAAGTCATTCCACCACCCCCCCCCCCAACCCCCTCTGCCTCCCGTGGTAAGATTCCATCTGTATCTCCAGTTCTCTATCTCATAGAGAGCAAAGGGAAGCCAACGCAGGTATGCTGTGCATCCACACACCTCCTCCCTCACCTCCACTCGCCGCCCCGAGCAGTCCTTCTAAGTGAAGGCACACACTTCATTTGTGAATCTACAGGGGTCATCTGACGTACCCAGTGCCCGCCCCCCCCCACCCCGGTGGGTCCTTCTCCACATTGGAGGGACTGGACGCAGACTGGGAGATTGCTTCGCCGATCACCTTCACTCTGTCCACATCAGGGACAGGGTTCTCCCAGTGGCCAACCACTTCAATCCTGTGCCCCTCTCCCGCACTGACATGTCTGTCCATGGCACTGTCAAACTAAGGCTACCTGTAAAGTGGAGGAGCATCACCTAAAATTCCATCTGGGCCCTCTCCAGCCAGATGGCATTAACAATCTTCGACAAGAGCGTCCTGGCCACCTGATTTGCAGGACTGCAGAGAAATGGATCAGAGGTCAATCCACAGGGCCATAATAGTGGCAGAGAGGATCACTGGAGCCTCCCACCCCCCCCGCCCCCCACTCCACCATTGACATGATTTACCAGGATCATTATGAAAAGAGGACGTGCAAAATCATTGAGGACCCCTTCCACCCTGCACACAGTATCTTTTAGCTGCTCCCATTGGGAAAGAGATGACAGGAGGATCAGAACCAGCACCACCAGGCTGAGGAACAGCTTCTTCCCCTGGACAGTGAGAACGCTGGACAACCAATAGAACTGCTCGTACCGACCCTCCGAGACTCTCACACATATGAAGCAATATTTATTTGAATATATGAATGCCTGTCCTGCATATGTATTATTTCTGTGTGTGTGTGTTATGTCTGGTTGTGAGTCTGCGTGTTTTGCACTGAGGACTGGAGAGCATTGTTTCGTCGGGCTGTATTTGTATTTGACCATAAACTTGACTTCTCCAGTTTCTACTAGACCACGCCCCGTTCTCCCTCTCTTCCCCATTCTTCTTTCTCCTTTCCTCCTCCATTCGCAGAGCCTTCCCTCCTCCCCCCGTTTGCTGGTATGCACTCCCTTAATACACCTATTACCTCCTGACTATGGGACCGTGCTCCCCCGCCTGCCCCTCACCTCCATCGTTTTGTTTGGGCACCTGCCCACATATTGTCCATGCCCTGATGAAGGGCTTAAGCCCGAAATGTCGGTTCTGTATCATTATCTTTGCTGAATAAAGGACACTGTTTGAGCTGCTGAGTTTCTCCAGTGTTGTGTTTTTACTTCAATCATGGGGTCTGCAGGCATTCGTGTTTTACTCCATGTACGATTAACACCTGGAATGTTGTCCTGTTGAAATCAGGCAGATTTCAGATTCATCACCAGAGTACATACGTGACATCACATACAACCCTGAGATTCTTTCTCCTGCGGCAGAATTACCACTAATTCGTGGTGCAAAAATAAACTGTACACAACATGCATGTGTTAACAAGTAAAGAAATGTAAACAAACTGACTGTGCAATACAGGGAGAAAAATAATCAGTAAAGTGCACAAGTGAGAGTCCATAAATGAGTCCCTGATTGAGTTTGTTGTTGAGAAGACTGATGGTGGAGGGGAAGCAGCTGTTCCAGAACCTGGTGGGTGCGAGTCCTATGGCACCGATACCTCTTTCCTGATGGCAACGGTGAGAACGGAGAACATGTTCTGGGTGATGTGGATCCTCGATGAGGGCTGCGCTCCCCGTAAATGTTCTCGATGGTGGGGACGGTTGGGCCCGTGATGACCTGGGCTGTGTCCACTACCTTTCGGAGGGCTTTATGTTCAGGTGCATTAGTGTTTCTGCACCAGTCAGCACACTTTTTACCACACATCAATTGAAGGTTGAGGGAGAAGGGCATCCAGGCCAATGGGCATCGCAAGACAAAAAGCTTGCTGTGTGCAGATGAGCTGCCTGGTTTCCCACATTGCAATGAGAACCAGATCCACAGTACTGGTTGTGAACAGTTTTGGAGTCATGAGACCAACCATCTCCCTCTCTCATTCTTTGCTCCTGTGGCAACTGGTATCCATAAAAATGTTGCTCAGAGGCTGTGACAAGATGAGTTTTTAAACGGTTTATTCACACTAAAGGACTCATAACATCTATAAACATGGGATCGATAATGTAGTAGCAATCTTGCCAACGTAGTCTTATCACCATTGATAATGTCTATCCTAATGTAACATAACATAGCGTAGCAGCCAACAGAAAATATCTGAGCCACCGTCTATCCCGTTATTACAATCAACATGTGCTAACTAAAGTCCAACCCCAACTATGCACCATCAACCCTGGTAAGTAGCGCACGTGCACTAGACGGAACTGAATGCGCGCAGCCGCCGGACTCCAGGACGTCACCGTTGCTCATCGCCACGACTGCGGCGTTCGAACAACACAATTAGGTAAATTCTGGCTCTGACAGCTCCATCAATCATATGAAACGGGCTCCCCCCCCACCCCCTCCGCCACCCGCACCTTTTACATCTCCAGTACAGAACTACCAATTAGCTGAGAGGGATGAGAAAGGGGGCACTCATCCTGATTTGGATCATCTTGGACTTTTCGCCTGGGGGTATCAAGGAGGAGACGCAGTATCCAGGAGATATATCGACACGTTGGCTGACGACACCACAGCCATCGGCAGAATCACAAACAACAACGAGGAAGTGCGCAGGAGGGAGATCGATCAGGTTGCTGAATGGTGTAACGACAACAACCTTGCACTCAACGTCAGCAAAACCAAGGAGATGTTTGTGGTCTTCAGGAGGAAGTCAGGGGAACACGACCCAGTCCTCATCAAGGGCTCAGTCGTGGAGAGGGTCAAGAACTTCAAATTTGTGGGTATCCTGGACCCTCTACCTCGATGCAATCACAAAGAAGGCTCGCCAGCAGCTAGACTTTGTGAGGTGTCTGAGGAGATTCAGAATGTCACCAAAGACTCTCGAAAACTGCCTGGTATGGAGGTGCCAACTCTCAGGACAACAATAAACTCTAGAGGATGGTTAACTCAGCCTGCAACATCATGGACATCTACAAAAGCAGCCTCTATCCTCAAGGACCCCCCTGCCACCCAGGCCGTGCCCTCTTCACAATGGTCCCATCGAGGAAAAGGTACAGGAGCCTGAAGACAAGACCTCAGCGGCACAAGAACAGCTTCTTCCCCGCTGCCGTCGGGTTCCTGAATAATCAATGAACCACAGACACTGCCTTACTTTTCGTGCATTATTTTAATTTTTTTAAAGTAATGTTGTAAGATGGTTATAATATGAATGTTTGCACTGTGTCGCTGCCACAAAATACCAAATTTCATGACTTGTTCATGACAATAAATTCTGATTCTGATTTCGCTCCTGAACACAACGGTAAAGATTCAACCCTTGGAACCAGTGATGCAGGCACATTGGAATCTGAAACCTGTGCTGGGGGTCAGCAGGGGTGGTAACTCGACAAATTGGAGCTTGGCTCTCAACTCTGTTGTGGCCTCAGCACCAATAGTATTAATGCAGAATGTCAGTGAGGGGTAAGGAATCCAAGCCCACTTTTCCTGTCTACTGCTTCTGTCCATCATGAACTGGGCCTCAATGGGGGCCAAAAGGCCTTGTTTCCCTTGGCACCGATGCTGCATTTCCTGCTGGGAGAAAACAGCTAATGACACAGGCAATTAAAGCTCGTGCAAACATCCCACCGCACAGTCTCAGAGCTCGTAGCTCTGTCCCACTCCCTGGTCTTCACCATTGGGGAGGCTTCTGTACTATGAATGACCCAACAGTAGTTGGGGGGGTGGGGGGTTGTTGGTGGGAAGGAAGGGGAACTTGGAGAGATTGTGGCAAAGATGCAGGTGAAACAGACAGTGTTGCAGGAGAAGCAAAATTTACTTTTGTTGGAAGCACAGGAGACAGGAGAATGCGGTTGCAGGAATTTAGAGCAAAGAAATACACCCACACACACACATACACTCACACACACTTGCATGCACGCACATGCACAGACACACACATGCACATAAACACACATGCAGACATGCGCGCGCACACACACCACACACAAACATGCACACACACAAGCACACATGCGGGCGCACACGCACATGCACACACACACATACCTACTCACATCCATACATGCACACACCCCTTTAGCGTGGCTGTAGAGATGGGCTCAGACATACTTACATTTATCATGTGCAATGTCCATTCTTGTCTGTCTTCTGTGTGCACGTGAGAACATGAGCCCCCGACACAATGTAACACCCTCACTGTACACGCAGTGTTGGTGAGGCCCAACATGTGGGCCCCAGTTCACTCACGATGCCTTGGGCCATGACACCCGTCTTTGGACTGATCAGATTTTAATCACCTGACCTCCTGCCTCTCCCTCCCACCCAAACTAGAATACATTTGTAATGAATAAACAAAGCAGCTCTCTGTAAATAAGGAGTGATTAAACTCCAACTCCTCGAGGAATGGTAAAATGATCTCGGATTGCAGCACATTATCTGTGTGCTGTTATTAATCCACTCATTCTGCTGAAATGGATAACCAGGCAGAATGAGATTTAACCACTAATTACATGGAAAATGTAGGTGAGGCATCTCCAATCTGTGTTCATCTGTCTCATTCAAAGGGAAAAGGTTTTTTTTTTCAGTTCAAATGGGTCACTTTAATAATCTGGCAAAATATTCTTAGCAAAACCACAATGCTGGAGAAACTCAGCGGGACAAAGATAAAGATGCAGGGCTTCAGATCTTCGTCAAGGTGTGGAAAAATGTCGGCTGGCGCCCAAACAAAACGGCCAGAGGGGGGCAGGGCAGGGGGAGGAGCAGGATCCCAAAGGCAGGAGGTGGATAAGGGAGGAGGGACAGCAGCAAGCAGAGGGAGGAGGGACAGCTCGGCACCGGCCGACATTATTCCATACCTCAACGAAGGGCACAAGATTTCAAACTTTATCTTTACACCCACGTCCCACTTTAAGTAATCCCTACACCATTGGTGCTCTGTGATTAATAAGAGATTGCTTCAGGTGAGATGTGGGTGGAAAGAAAAAAGTTTGAAAACCGCTGTTGTAATCATCCCTCGTTGACTCGTTATGTGCACGTTTTCATGACTCCAAAGGGAATGGGCCAATGACAATTTTTCTCAAGCCAAATATTTCAGTAACAATTGGGTCTGGAGCATGTACATAATTGTAATTTTTCTACCTTGTTCTGCTGCCGCAAATCCACAAATTTCATGCCACAAGAAACCTGATTCTTTTTCTAATCCCCTCCTACCCCAACAACTGTTCCAAATGTCATTTCTCCTCTTATTCCACCCTTGTGAAGAAGTCTGGTTTCTATCACTCCTTAGTTCAATCTACTGCCTGCGCCCCAAGCTCTGGAATCAATTCCCTAACCCTCTTCATCTCTCCACCTGCTTCCCCCTTTATAGAGGCTCTTAAAACTCACCTTTCCTGACCCAAGTGTTTATTAATTCTTCTCATATGGCCAGATATTTCAGTATTCATGAGTGATTGCTAGTGAAGATTCTCCTAGTGATGCATTACAGAGAGGATCACTGGAGTCACTCTCCCCTGCATCACCCTGCCATCAACATGATCTACCGCTGTGGTTTTCAAACTGCCCCCCTAAACTCACATCCCACTTTAAGCAATCCCTATGCAGTAAGGGATTGCTTAAGGTGGGACGTGGGTGGGAAGGGAAGGTTGAGAATCACTGCTCTGGACCCAATTGTTACTGAAATATTTGGCTTGAGAAAAATTGTCATTGGCCCATTTCCTTTGGAGTTGTGAAACCGTGCACATAACGAGTCAATGAGGGACGAATGGTTTTCAAACTTTTTTCTTTCCACTCACATCCCACCTTCAGCAATCCCTTACTAATCACAGAGCATCGATGGCCTAGGGTTTACTTAAGGTGGGCATTGTTGTCCAAAGAGAGCGTGCAAAGTCATTGAGGACCCCCTTCCACCCCGCACTCAGCACCTTTCAGCTGCTCCCGTCGGGAAAGAGATACAGGAGGATCAGAGCCAGCACCACCAGGCTGAGGAACAGCTTCTTCCCACGAGCAACGACCAAAGGAACTGCTCACACTGATCCTCCGAGACTCTCACATTCATGAAACAATATTTATTTTTTATGGATGAATACTTGTCTTGCATATGTATTGTTTGTCTGTATGTGTGTTTAGTCTGGTTGTGTGTCTGTATGTTTGGCACTGAGGACAGGAGAACGATGTTTTGTCGGGTTGCACTTGTGCAATCGGATAACAATTAAACCGGACTTAACTTGACTTGCTAATGCCCTGTGAAGTGTCCGAGATGTTTTGCTAATTTAAACTGGAGTTATTGCTCTCTTCCCACTCATTCTTTGTTCTGGGAATTGCTGAGAACGGTAGCTTAAAGACAGAGCATACTTTAAGGAAAAAGCAGTGTTATACATGAACTATTTCCTTTGGTTCTCATGCCTCTATCACAGCGTTTGGCTTCAGAATCTAACAGCTACCATGTGTGAAGTCCAGGAGTCTTGAGGGATAATAACAGAGGGGTGGGAAATAAATTCAAAACAGACGGAATGTAGGAGGGGTTTTTTTAATTGCAAAAGCCAAGAGGTTGACTGACGAATGTCACCATGACAGGCGCTCAGAGCCAAATAGGATGATTCCCACAGTACACAATCCAAACATCATGCCCACTGATGTGCGGAAAGGCAGTGACCCCCCCCCTTTTCATAAGGCTAATAGACTCTCATGGAAATAGAGAGAGAGAGGAGAGAGAATGAGATAGAAAGACAGATAGACAGAGAGAGAGAGAGAGAGAGAGAGAGAGAGACAGACAGACAGACAGACAGACAGACAGACAGACAGACAGACAGAGGGAGAAGAACAAATACAGACAAGTTTTCAGAGAGATGGAGAGGGAGAGAAAGAAAGAAAGAGACAAGCAAAGATAGAGAGGAGAGACAGAGAAGTGTTTGTTGGCTTAGATATTAGAACATGGGCGATTCATGCATTTTATTCATGCATTTAAGACAAGTATCGTGAATTTGTTACCGCAAACAAGATGGCTGTGCTAGCTCCTCGTAGAGCAATCCATTCCTCCCACTCACCTGCTCTTCCCCAGTGAACTGCAAATCATTCTCTGCCAAATACCCATCCAACTCCCATTGATTCTATAATGGCCACTTCTACAGCAATGAGTGATTGGGAACAAAAATATTCAATAATAAACAATGAGGAAATAAAAGTCCTGCAAGGAGTGGTTCTGTTGTTTAGGAGACTGAAGGTTGAATGGCCTGGAGAGTGATAACAGGGCTTGTAAATGTGACATTGAGCGCAAAACTTTGAAGACTGAGTAAACATCGTACACTGGCTTGCTTCTCAACCTAATTAGTTATCCAGTAGCCCAAAAGTTCACTGCCCTTGAAACTGGTGGTTTGAATGCAATCTTTTTCTTCCAGGACTCTGACCAATAGAATTTAGTTCAGGAATCTGGAGGGATCAGTGAATGTCATATTAACTGTTTCCATCCAAGTGGGCGCACAGGTATTCTCGTTCTACGCTGTGTCATACCTGCCGCCTCATCTGTTGATTGGCTCAAGGCTGAGCAATACCTCCATTTTTAAAATGTTCTCTGTCCTCACCCCTCCTCATTCTTCCATCAAGTTTCAATTTCAATTTAATTTAAAAAAAAAGAGGCCCTTCCAGCCCATGAGCCCAATGCTGCTCAAATACCCCAATTAACCTAAAACCCCCATGTGCTTCTTTTTTTGGAATGTGGGAGGAAATCTACACAGACATGGAGAGAACACACAAACTCCTTGTGAATAGTGCCAGCAAAGTGAGCAAATGTAAGTTCTTGGGAGTCACTATCTCGGAAAGTCTTTCCTGGACCCAACACGCCAAGGGTATCGTGAAGAAAGCACGTCAGCGCCTTGACTTCCTCAGGAGTTTGCCGAGGTTTGGTTTGACGTCGGAAACCCTGGCAAATTTTTACAGGTGTGTGGTAGAAAGTGTGCTGACCGGCTGCATCACAGTCCGATAAGGGGGCACCAATAGCCCTGAGTGTCAAGCCCTCCAAAAGGTAGTGGACACAGCCCAGGACATCACAGGCAAAACCCTCCCCACCATCGAGAACATCTACAGGGAACACTGCCGTCAGAGGGCAGCAGCAATCATCAAGGATCCACATCAACCAGCACACGCTCTGTTCTCACTACTGCCATCAGGAAAGAGGTATCAGGGCCACAAGACCCGTGCCACCAGGTTCAGGTACACCCTCCCCCATCAGACTCAACAACAAACTCAATCAGGGACTCGTTTAAGGACTCTTACTTGTGTACTTTATTGATTTTCTTTTTGTTCTCTCTGTTTTGCACAGTCAGTCTGTTTACATCCGTTATCTGTTTACAGCTCTTTTGATTGTTTCCATGTTTTATACTGTGCACAGTTTATTTTTTGCACTACCAATTACTGGCAATTCTACCATTCCCTCAGGAGAAAGGAATCTCAGGGTTGTATGTGATGTCATGCAAGTACTCCGACAATAAATCTGAATCTGGATTAGATTCAAACCCTGGTTGCAGGCACTGTAATTGCATTGTACCCACCATGCTGTCCCCTTGGATATTCACCACTTCCCATGTTGTTTCAGAATGAACTGTAACCAGGAGACAAGTGGCACTCTCGATTTGAAATTATTTAAATTCCTAATTTTTACTCAGACACTAGAAATGACACACAAAGTACTTGACCTCTGTGTATTCTGTAAGCCAGAGCTGGGACCAGTTGTTAAGTGCCATTTTATGCTTGTCATTCCAAAAGTGTTTCTGCATCTCTACAACATTCCGAGATAACAGCTCTTCCCAGATGCCTGAAGACTACCCTGGGTCACCAAGCTCTGATTTCCTTCATAAACCTCTCTCCCTTCCTTTAAGACAATCTTTGACTGAGCTTTTAGTTACTTCCCAAAACCTCCTTAATTTGGGTCAGTGTTTTGAAGTGTTGTGGTAGAAATGGCCGGTATGGTTAGCACGCGACCCAAGTTCGAATCTGTTTGTACATCCTTCCCGTGACCTGCTTTGTTCCTCTGGTTTCCTCCCCGCACCCCGCAAAACATACAGGATTGTAGGTTAATTGGGCAGCATGGGTTTAAGTGGCAGGAATCATTCTCTTCCGTGCTGTAAATATAATTTAAAATTTAAAGCAGACATTTCTACCATCGCATCTCCATTGATCCTCAACCACTGATCCTATTATATTCTCCTCAGCTTCCCAACATCTCCCCCAAGATTCTACCCCTCTCCCACATACTCGGGTCAATCTAGTGTTGCCAATTAACCTACCGATTCGCATGCCTTTGGGGATGTGGGAGGAAAACCGGAGGGAAACCCACGTCATCAAAGTGAGAGCATGCAAACTCCATTAAAAACAGCAGCGGAGGTCAGGATTGAACCAGGGCCTATGGAGCTGAGAGGCAGCTGCTCTACCACTATGACACTGAGAAGCTCTAATCAGCCCCCTCTACCTCCAGTTGGCGTAGCGGTTAGTACCTGTACAGCGCCAGCGATCGGAGCCGGGGTTCGAATCCCGGCTCCCCTGTAAGGAGTTTGTACATTCTCTCTGCGTGGGTTTTCCCCAGGGGTGGCTCTGGTTTCCTCCCACTGTACATTAATTGGGGTGTAGGTTAATTGGGCAGCACAGACTCATGGGCTGAAATGGCCTGTTACCGTGCTGTATGTCTAAGTTTTTAAGAAAAAAGAGATTTTTGTTTTCTACATCAAGAATGTTTTGTTCACGGAACACTTTGGTTGTTTTAAAATTTAAATAATGAAAGTTAAAACTAGAAATACAAAAAAGCGGTCAGACCAGGATCTGTGGAAGGAGAAAAGGTTAACATTTCAGATCAAAGATCTTGTCTGTTGGGTTTTCACAACGTTTCCTGGTTTAAATTGGGAATAAATATAAGAGGAACAGCATATAAGAGCAGAGATGTAATGTTGAGACTCTCTCGGGCTCTGGTAAGACCTCACTTGGAGAACTCTGTACAGTTTTGGGCCCCTTACTTGAGAAAAGACGTGTTGACATTGGAGAGGGGTTCAGAGAAGATTTACTAGAATGATACCAGGAATGCATATGAGGAACATTTGCTGACTTCCGCACTGTACTTGTTGGAGTACAGAATGATGAAGGGGGGAGTCCTCATAGAGACATTTCAAATGCTGAAAGGTCTGGATGGAGTAGATGTGGCAAAGATGTTTCCCAGGGTAGGGGAGACCAGGTCAAGAGGGCACAACTTCTGAAATAAAAGGGCATCAATGTAAAACCAAGATGTGGAAAAAGTTCTTCAGCCACAGGGTTGTGAATCTGGCGAACTTGTAGCCACAGAAGGTTGTGGAAGCGAGGTCACTTAAGGCAGAGATTGACTGGTATTTGATGAGTCAGGGCATTAAGGGTTACAGTGAGCCGGGGAGTGGGATGATAGATCAGCTCATGATGGGATGATAGATCAACTCATGATGGGCTGATGGGCCTACTTCTGCTCCTGTACCTCTTGGCCATGTGATCACATGAATATTATAACAACTGCCAGAGGGTTCTGACCCCCACACCCGCCTCTATCATCTTGTCCTTGCTACTTGTGCATTTGGTTTTCTCAGGTCAAGGTTCAAATTCAGCGACCCAAACTCCGGCCTATGACTCCAGTAGGCCAAGCCAACCCTAAGGCTGCTCCCTGCTTCTTATCAGCTGCAGTTAAAAAGAATCTACCATAATCTATCAATGAGCTTAGCTCGTACTCACTTAAAGTGAATACAGGCCAGCGTGAATGGCTATTGTGGAAGGGAGCTGTCTCATTCTGTTCACAGACGTTTCCCGAGTTCCACTCCAGTTAGACATGGCTCTTATCCAACCCTCACTTAGGTCAGGACTTTTATTCCCTGAAGCGTAGAAGAATGAGGGGAGATTTGATGGAGGTGTTGAAGATTATGAGGGCTGAGTAAAAATGTAGGTTGGCTTTTCCCACTGAGGGTAGATGAGATACAAACCAGAGGACATGGGTCAAGAGTGAAAGGGAAGAAGTTTAGGGGGAACATCTTCACACAGAGAGCAGTGGGGGTGTGGAACAAGCTGAGGTGGTGAATGCGGGCTCAGTTTTAATATTTAAGAAGAACTTGGACAGGGTGTATGGATGGGAGGGGTATGGAGGGCTAGGCACTGGGTGCGGGTCAGTGGGACTAAAAGAATGGTTCAGCACAGACTAGAAGGGCCAAAGGGGTTTGTTTCTTGTTGTGATGTTCCAGCCGTGGGCTTGTCAGCCAGCTGAGACTCCTTCCCTCTAACTATCTACATCAAGAACCCCAAATTATCTAGTGGTCAGGCAATACTTCTCCTGCATATTGTTTGACTTTAAGTAATGTCTCCCAACATTTGGATGCCTGCTTTCTTTCAGGCTTTTATGGTTGTAGATGCTCCATCAGCATTGCTCCCACAATGAAATCACCCGATTGTTCAACCCCTTTTCTTTATCTGAGTATCTGCTCAAAATATCAAGGGTTTCTGAAGTTTAATGCTATGGTAAATATTGCAGGAGATTACATTTTATCTACGAAGGTATGGCAGGAATGATTTGAGGCCATGCCTGGGTACGATTAGGCTTTGTGTGTCGTGCGTGGTTCAGTCACCTCTGATTCACACAGATGGGTGTGAGGCTACAAAAGCAGAATATTCTGGAAGCACTCCGCAGGCCGGGCTCTATCTGCAGAGAGAGAAAAAACAGAAAGGGTTTCAGGTCAAAGGCCTTTCGGGTGAATGTCAGAGTTTAGCCCAAGTGGCGAATTACTGTTTTCACCGCGACTGATGCAGAGTTTACTGTACAGCCTAAAATCAACCTCAGCAGCCGAGGGCCTGGTGAATAAAGGTTTCCTCTGGGAAAAGTAAGAGCACATCTTTGGCCTTTGTCCTGGGGAAAATGTTGAAGAGGAGCAAACTGGCCAGTTTTATTGTCACGTAAAAATATAATATACAGTAAAACCCCTGGTACCTGGTACCCATGGGGATTGGTAAATGCCAGATAAGTGAATTTTCAGGATGCTTGAGACTGCATGTTCCATGCATTGGCAAACTTGTGGTGAGATGCACCAACTTTAAACTTCTGGGTTTTCTTTAACCTGTTTCTTTTCCACGATTTTTTGCTGCCCATTGTTTGAATTCCGGACAACAGGGGTTTTACTATGCTTCAACTTTTGCCTGCTGTAAGTCATAGAAAGAGTTGCCATGAGGATTGCCCAGTGCCCCTAACCGTAGGAGAAAGAGAAGTAGCAGAGAGGGCCCCTTCAGAGTCAACGAGTGTCCGTGGATTCACCTCCCACAGCCCTGCAGACCCCTGTTCGAGCCATTGGCAGCCCTGACGACAGATCCAAACCTCCGATACGATCAGGAAGCCTTTTTTGGAGGTCCTCAACACCCTCTCAAATCCCGCTTCGGGCATCTAGTTCCCATGAACCAGCAGCCCACAGTCCTGCAGGTGAATCCTTTTGAACTCAAGTCATTTGGCTCATAAGAGGAGAAGGTACACAGACAATTACTCCCAATGTCCTGAACTACCCCCTCAAAAAAAAACCACTCTGATTTCCTTATTACACGATCAGTTAAAGTTATTATAAACATTACAGTTTGTGGATCAGCTAGGTTTCATATTTTATGGGGGGTGCTCCCCAAGAAATAGATCTTTAGCTGTTAACTGCACTCGGATATCCAGAGAGAGGTGCTATATTTTTACAGACACAATAAAAATCTCTTCTTCCAGCTATTCCCTCATCGATGACTCTTGCTGACGAGCTGAATAATTCTTTCACCCATAGGCGCTCAGTTCCTTCTTAGCACTGTATACACCAGAAAACCTGGCAGGAATTTACACATTAAGAGAGGTCTCCAGCTAATAGGAGGATTATGGTAATTTCCAATGTCAGGATGAAAATATGTTCCACATGGTTCAGTCTAGTATCAGGAAGTGGGTTCACAGGAATGTTATAGCACCAACCTCAGTCTGAAAGACCCTCTGTGAGACTTCAAATCCCTAAGTCAACAAGAAAACAAATTTTAAAAATCCAGCAGATTCCTTCTGAATGACGCACTGGCTTCGGCGTAGAAGCGTCCAGCAGAACTGAACAAATGGGAAAATGGGCTTGTACAGTAAAACTCCCAGTATCCGGCACCTATTGGGGATTGGTAGACGCTGGATAAGTAAATGTTCTGGTTGCTTGAGATTGCGCGCTGCGTGGATTGGCGAACTAATGGCGGGGCGCGCCAATTTTAAATTCCTGTGTTTCTTTTACCTATTTCCTCGATTTTTTTTGACCATTTGCTTGAGGCTGCCAGTTGCTCCTTGCTTGCTCTGAGGATTTCCTTGCGAGGTACATTAACATTCCAAAAATCTTTCAATTCCCAGGATGCTGACTGATTTTAGCAGATTTTCTGAATGACTGGGTGTTACTTGTATACATACCTAAGTTCACTTTTTAAAAAATGTGCTAAACCGTAATATAATTTCTTTCAGTACGGGTAGTCCCCAGGTAACGAACGTCCGACTTATGGACAACTCATACTAACATAGAAGCTACACACAGCTT
Organism: Narcine bancroftii; assembly: GCF_036971445.1. Lineage (NCBI taxonomy): Eukaryota > Metazoa > Chordata > Chondrichthyes > Torpediniformes > Narcinidae > Narcine > Narcine bancroftii. The sequence continues at coordinate 62,768,822 of NC_091481.1, forward strand.
CAGCGGTTCGTCCAGGAAGGAGAACGCCATCTGCCATTTTAAGTTGGATCGCGTTGCTGTTAACACTGCGTTGAGTGTGCAACTTAGTAGGTGGCTTAAATTAAAAATATATTCTACATACTGTGGCGCGCTCAGGTAGCAGCAAGCAAGCACCAACTCAAAGACTGTACAAAGACAGTAAAGGTCTGAACACCAGTTCAAGCCTTGGTGGCTCCCCATGTGACTGGCTCAGGAGGGGCCGACTCAGGTTTATATTCGGGTCAGCTGATTGAAGGCCGGCCAAGTGGAGTCAGCTCCTTAGGAGGGGTCTATTCAGGTCGGCTGATTGACAGCTGGCCAGGTGGAGTCAGCCCTTTAGGTGGTCTTCCTGCAGGTACAAAGATCGCCCCCTGCAGTCGGATGGCTGTCATATCACCTCATATACTAAGACAAACATTTGACTAACAGATGCTAAATAAGAACTGTATGTATTTGTTCTGACTTATTGTGGTGAGATATTTCCTCCATTGTATATAGTTATTGTTGGCTACTGTATATATGGAGCTGGCCCGCCCATGGATGACTCATACCCTATGACTCCTCCTCCGTGGTCCTGGGCCATAAAGGTCGAGCCACTTTTCCCTTTCCGCCATTCCTATCCTGGGATGCAGGCCAGCAAGGTTCTTCTGTGTATTAAAGCCTATCGTTTCCTCAGCTTGTCTCTGTGGTTACTGGTAGTGCCCTACACTTATCTCCAAATTCGACTTAAAGACAGACTTACGAACAGGTCTCGTTCATATCCCAGCGACTCCCTATAGACCCAGAGAGTTTAAAGGGAGCGAGAAGTCTACAAACACTTCTCCCTGCGGCTGGATCAGAAAACAATCTGCTGGGGAACTCAGTGGGGTCGAGCAGCATCAGTGGAAGTAAAAAGATGCCTTGAGGATCTCTTGAAGAAGGCCTCCAACCCCCTTTGTGTGTTTCTCCAGCAGACTGTCATGGAGATTGCTCCAGATTCCAGTGTCAGCCACTCTCCTGAGTTTCTTTTCATTTTGCAAACTTTATTTATCATTTGCATCAATGCAAACGTTAACTCAATGTTTGTAGAGACCACATTATAACAACATAAGACAAAATGATACAAAAAAGTTATATATTTTCTCCCCAAATGCCCCCAAAAGAAAGAAAACACCTAAATCTGTACATGTATTATTATTCATATCTTCTTACCGTAGTTATTTTATTTTCTGACTATTAATTGAGAGGAGCGGGTGATGTGGAGGATGTGGATAGACTTCTATTCACGAAATCCACATACGGTTCCCAAATCTTATAAAAACTGATTCCTTAAACTATAAGTAATTTTTTCCAATGGTCTACAGTTTTGCATTTCAATGTCCCATCCGTCTAGTGTTACAAAATTCTGCACGTTATTGCTGCACATTTCTTCGCTGCCGCTGTACTCAAAAGTTTTGTTTGATGTTTATCCGTATCTGCTTCATGTGTATTACCAAGCCCAAATATTCTCTGATCTTTTCATAATTTGTCCTAACAATATACTCAAGTCCTTCCAAAACTCCTCCACTTTTACACAGGACAAAACCAAATGCAAAAATGGTCCTTATTACATCGAAAACATTTGTCAGAATAGTTTGAATTAATATAGGGAGTGTAATATATGATGCAAAAAATTGTATTGAACCATTTGATATTTGTAACACACTCTTGACACAATCTCGACCATATTGAATTTGTATATTTAAATCTTTTTCCCATCCTTGTTTAGATTTTTTTTCCCCATAGTATCTTGCAATTTTATAAACATATTAGTAAAAAATTTCTCAGTAAATGTATGTGTGATTAAATATTCCAATCAGCTTTGCTGCAGAAGTCTTAAATTCACTTCCTTTTTAAATATGATTGTGTTGTGTTCTTGTTCCTTGATTGTCACGTAATAAAACATTTAAAATTTACTATACAGGATATATACTTTAAGGTAAACACAGAATCACCTGGAGCCTTGTCCGGCGCCCCTAACACCAGGTGAAAGAGAGGCCAAAGGAGTCCTCTCAGAGACCCCGTGTTCCGTGGGTTCTTCGCCTCCAGCGCCCCCCACAGCCACACAGACTCTGGTTTAAACTATCAGCGACCCGAGCACCGGATCCGAACCGGCGTCTCTCTGGGGACTGAGTGGGTTTCCCTTGGGTGGGGGTGGACTCCAATTTCCTCCCACCTCCCGAAAACATGCTGGTCGGTAGATCCACTACTTATCAATGACTTGGATGCGAAAAAGGTTGGTGGGTATTGCAGAGAGCGAGGCAGGTCAGCTAAGGCTACAGTAGGAGGTAGAGAAGGTTGAGTGGAGCATCGGCAGATGCAATGTAAGCCCCCGCAAGCGCGAAGTGATGCTGGGGGATGGGGGTGGGGGAGGGTGTCGGACATTTTAAGGGATCTTAGGTATTAATCATAGTTCCACAGAATTTGGCAACACAAGGTGATATGAAGGCATGTGGTCTGATTGCCTTCAGATTTCAAATTTTGTATTTTCAGATACACATACAACCCTGAGATTCTTTTTTCCTGTGGGCATAGCAGAATTGTAACTAATTGGTAGCGCAGAAAATAAACTGTACCCAGCGTGAACATGTAAACAATCAAAAGAACTGTAAACAGACAATGAATGTAAACAAACTGTCTGTGCAAAGAAAATCAATAAAGTGCACGTGAGAGTCTCTGATTGAGTTTGCCGTTGAGGAGTCTGATGGTGGAGGGGGAGCGGCTGTTCCTGAACCTGGTGGAGTGAGTCTTGTGGCACCAATACCTCTTTCCTGATAGCAGCAGTGAGAACAGAGCTGGGTGGTGTGGATCCTTGATGATTGCTGCTGCTCTCCGACGGCAGTGTTCCCTGTAGATGTTCTCGATGGTGAGGAGGGTTTTGCCTGTGATGTCCTGGGCTGTGTCAACTACCTTTTGGAGGGGTTGATGCCTAGGAGTATTGGTGCCCCCATACCAGACCATGACACAACCGGTCAGCACCATTCACACCAAACATCTGTTGAAATTTGCCAGGGTTTGCAGTGTCACTCTGAACCTCCGCAAACTCCTGAGGAAGTCGAGGCGCTGATGTGCTTTCTTCACGATGCCATTAGTGCATTGGGTCCAGGAAAGATCCTCTGAGATAGTGACTCCCAAGTAGTTAAATTTGCTCACCCTCTCCACCTCTGATCCCCCAGTGATCACTGGATCGCACCCCTCTGGCTTTCCCTTCCCAAAGTCAATAATCGGCTCCTTGGTTTTGGTGACATTGAGTGCACTGTGTGTAGATGCAGGACCAAAGCTGGTTTCTCTGACCGCCTGCGGATACACCAGAACATTCTTACCAGCTGCAAGATGTAGGGCAGCAGTGTAATGGAATACTGTGCACTTGCCTGGATTAGTGTCACTCCAAAAATTCTCAAGCAGCTTGACAATGCAGAATAAAACAGGCCCGATACCACCTGGAACTTTCCCTCTCTCCACATCACGGAATATAGTGAGATAGTGGCTGATGGAAGAAACTAGTCCATCTCCCCTTTCTTGATCTCTCCGCCTCTGTCCTGGGAGACAATATGAGGCACCTGCCTGCCCATGGCCTCATCCGCGGCCAAACCAGGGCCACACGTAAATTGGAGGAGCCACACGTGATATTCCGGTTCCAACCAGACAGCATTGGCTTCTACTAGACCACTCCTCATTCTCCCTCTCTTCCCTGTCCCTCTGTCTCCTTTCCTCCAGCTCTCCAACCCCCTTCCCTCTCCATTCACAGAGTCGTCCCCCCCCCCTCCCCTGGTGCCCTCCCTCCTTTATCCACCTTTGGGACGGTGCTCTTCCCCCACCCCCACTGTTTAATTCGGGCACCTGCCCACATTTAGCTCACACCTTAATGAAGGGCTCAGGCTTGAAACGTTGGTTATGTATCTTTATCTTTGCTACATAGTCAATGTCCACCCGCAGGCATGAAGCAAGCAGTCAAAGGTTTTATTAACCAGAAAACTTCGACATGCATCTACATGCTGCTGGCTCACGTCCCAGGCAGGAATGGAGGGAGGAAGACTAGGACTATCAGCCTTTATTAGGGATTTACAGGGACGGAAGGCAGGCCAGCCTGCCCAGCCCAGCAAGTTCATGCCTGCAGTTCTGCGTTCCACGACATAAAGTCCACGGTTTGACCGGCTGAGCTCCTCCAGCATTGCGTTTTTACTACAATCTCTGCGGCTGCAGACTTCCATATTTCATTTGGGTGCTTACATTTGCTCATACCTTGAAGACAGGCTCATGCCCGAAACATTGATGTTATATCTTTACCTTCTATGGACGCTGGGAGACCTGCTGAGTTGTGTTTTCACTACAATCACAGCACCTGCAGACTTGCGTGTTTCACTCCATTATAAATAAGGTGGTCTGTTCATTTGTTACACTAAACAACAAATTTTTTTCAAAAGGTTTACTCCCCGAAAAAAAAATTGGGGTTTATGCTGGACAACTTCAAGCCGAACAAAAAGATAATTTCGGATTTTCTGTATCACGTAGGAACGTGGAGAAACATTAAATTAACTTTGATTGAATTTAGCATGTTTAATCGCATAATGAGGCTGACACATTGCGTTCGTTCAACTGATCTAAAACTGTTTTGCCGCTGATTTTCATCTGTACTCAGCATCTGATGCCTCTTGTGTCAGTGTCCAACAATAGTCGGCCACCATCAATGGATTCCAGTTACCTTGATACTGCTTTTCCATGGTTGCAATGTCTTGGTGAAACCTTTCATCGTGTTCATCACTGATTGCACTAAGATCAGCCAGGAAGAAGTCCAAGTGCGAATGCAGAAAATTAATTTTCAATGACATGGTTTTCTATGCTTGAAGTAAATTTTGAGGAGTTACGTGATGGAGTAGTGGCCGGTAGGGGAATACCAGCCCTCTCCAGAAAAGAAGAAATAAAGTGAAGAAAATACAAAGTTCAAGAAATACAAAACATCACAAATTACAGATAAAATTATAGAGAAAAGAAAGAAAATTGCACCCAAGAAGGAAAAAGTAAAAACAACGGGAAAAAAACAAAGAAAAGATGCCGAAAGTGAAAGGAGAAGGCCTTTCCTGCATGAAGAAACAGGGAACCGCAGAGTCGTGACCCCCCGACCACTGGACTGCAAAAATGGCTCTCTGAGCCAAACAAAAGTGTGCTTACTAAGGAGAAGGAGAACACCGATGGGAGGGGGGCTCAGCCGAGGAGCGGATAAACACAACGCGACCAGCTGAGGGATGCCCGACACCAGGGCTCTCAGCTGGAAGAAGAGGAAAGCGACAGGAAAGGGAGTGATAGGAAAGAAGAACAGCAACAGGAGGCCCCACAGATAACTAGCCCAGAAGAAGAGGACCAACAGCAAGAAGCCAAGCAAGAAGAAGCCCAGCAAAGTGAGACAAGCAACTCATCAGGAAAGTCAGAAGAGACACAGATACAAGGAAGAGAAGAAGACATAAACACAGGTACAGACACAGAAGAAGAAGAAGAAGAAGAAGAAGAAGAAGAAGAAGAAGAAGAAGACCAAGATCTGCACAGAGAAATAGAAGGTACAACAGATGGACAGAATATAGATTTTAAAAAATTTCAAGAACAAATGAGAGCATTAAAAGAATGGTTGACATTAGAATTTAGTGAAATGAAAAGAAAAATGAAAAGTACAGAAGAAAAAGTGAGTAGAATAGAGCTGGTCATGACAGAAATAGGGAAAAGATTAGAAAATGTGGAAGAACGAGAAACGGCTGTAGAAATGGAAGTGAATGACTTAAGAAGAAAATTGGAAGAAAGTGACAAAAAAGTTAAAGAGACACAAGAGTTGTTAGCTCAGAAAATTGATATGATGGAAAATTATAGTAGGCGAAACAACATAAAAATAGTGGGCCTAAAGGAAGATGAAGAAGGCACAGACATGAAGGAATTAATAAAAGGATGGATTCCGAAGGACCTGGGAATGACAGAAATACAGGAAGGAATGGAAATAGAAAGGGCACACAGAACACTAGCCCCAAAACCACAGACACAACAAAAACCAAGATCAGTTTTAGTAAAATTTTTGAGATACACGACAAGAGAAAATATACTGGAACGGGCAAGGAATAAAATTAGAGAAGACAAAAAAACCATTGGAATACAAGGGTCAAAAAATATTTTTTTACCCAGACATAAGTTTTGAACTCTTAAAGAAGAGGAAGGAGTTTAATACAGCAAAATCGATCCTATGGAAAAAAGGTTATAAATTTATGTTAAGACATCCAGCCGTGCTTAAAATATTTATACCCGGGGAGTAAAACAGACTGTTCTCAGATCCGGAGAAAGCACGAGAATTTGCAAAATGCCCGCAGGACAGAAGGAGAGTTGAAGAGATATAACAAGAATGAAGAAAGGCAATGAAATATATATAAAGATGTAAAAATAATGTATATGTAAAGAACTAAAGAAGGGAAATAGAAGGGAAGAAAGGAAGTAAGGGGAAAAAAGAAGAGGGTGAACTTTGTTATATGTGTAAAAATAAGTCTTTTCTGGGGGGGGGTTGGGTAGGAGAGAATAACCGTCACTGTGAAATGAGTTGATGCTTGCGAGTGAGTTCGCAATCCAAATGGAGAGGGGAGTTGTGGTTGCCCGGCACTGGATAAGGGGAAAACCAGAGAGGGAGGGGGAACTTTTGGGGCTAAGGGAATATTGGATGTGGGAGTTGTTGTTTATGTTTTAAATGTGTTGTCATACATTGAGTTTAAAAAGGGAAAACTGAGAGATGAAAATGGGGAAAAGGTGGATGGAGGTGGTGAGAAAGTGTAAACAGGGTATGAGATGGCCATGTTGAATTATATGACTATAAATATTAATGGAATACATAACCAAATTAAATGGAAGAGGCTATTAAATTTACTGAAAATAAAAAATAGACATAGCATTTGTGCAGGAAATGCATCTAACTGAAATAGAACATAACAAATTAAAGAGAGACTGGGTAGGGCACGTAGCGGCAGCATTATATAATTCAAAAGCCAGAGGTGTAGCTGTATTAATTAATAAAAATGTACCAATCAAAATAGAGGAGGAAATAAGAGATACAGCAGGGATCTAGTAATGATAAAGTGTCAGATATATTCAGAATTTTGGAATTTGGTCAATATATATGTGGGATATTTTTTTGAAGATTGTAGATACGCAGGGGAATATATTGATAGGAGGGGATTTTAACCTTAATTTGGACCCAAAGTTGGATAAAACTGGACAAAAGACTAGCAGAAAGAACAAAGTGGCCACATTTATGGTAAATCAATGCAGGAAATGAAACTTATGGATATATGGAGGAGGCAGCACCCAAGGGAGAAGGAATATTCATATTATTCGAGTAGACATAAAACGTACTCAAGGATTTATATGTTTTTGTTGTCAGCCCATATTCAAGGGAGAGTTAGGAAAACTGAATATAAAGCTAGATTGTTATCTTATCATTCACCCCTGTTATTAACAATAGAACTGGAGGACATCCCACAAAGAACATATAGATGGAGGTTATACTCCATGCTACTTAAAAGACAGGATTTTAGAGAATTAATTGAGCGACAAATTAAAATGTACTTTGAAATAAATACGGAATCAGTGAAAGACAAATTTATATTATGGGACACAATGAAAGGCTTCATTAGAGGGCAGATAATATGTTATGTAACTAAGATGAAAAAGGATTACAATCGGGAAATACAACAGTTGGAAAGGGAGATAGTAAGTACAGAAAAGGAACTAGTAACAAGGGATGATATAACAAAAAGAAGAGAATTGGCGGACAAAAAAATATACAAAACATTATAAACGTATAAGGTGGAGAAGAACATGATGAAAATAAAGCAAAAGTATTATGAACTAGGAGAAAAAAACGCACAAAATTTTAGCCTGGCATCTTAAAACAGAACAAGCTAAAAGAACTGTATTGGCATCAAGGAAAAAGGACAAACAAATTACATACAATCCAATGGAGATTAATGAGAAATTTAAGGAATTTTATGATCAATTATACCAAACTGAGAATGAGGGGAAAGATGATAAAATAGAAGAGTTTTTAGCTAAAATTGAACTGCTGAAATTGCAAGAAGAACAAAACAAACTAATAAAACCATTTGAAATAGAGGAAGTACATGATATATTAAAAAAGCTGCTGAACAATAAAACACCAGGAGAGGATGGATTCCCAATAGAATTTTATAAAACATTTAAAGAGTTATTAATTCCTCCTCTCCTGGAAGTAATAAACCAGATAGAAGAAACACAAAACTTGCCAGATTCATGTTCTTCTTTGGCTTGGCTTTATGGAGGGGTAATGTCCACGTCAGCTGCAGGCTCGTTGGTGGCTGACAAGTCCGATGCGGGACAGGCAGACACGGTTGCAGCGGTTGCAAGGGAAAATTGGTTGGTTGGGGTTGGGTGTTGGGTTTTTCCTCCTTTGTCTTTTGTCAGTGAGGTGGGCTCTGCGGTCTTCTTCAAAGGAGGTTGCTGCCCGCCGAACTGTGAGGCGCCAAGATGCATGGTTTGAGGCGATATCAGCCCACTGGCGGTGGTCAATGTGGCAGGCACCAAGAGATTTGTTTAGGCAGTCCTTGTACCTCTTCTTTGGTGCACCTCTGTCACGGTGGCCAGTGGAGAGCTCGCCATATAACACAATCTTGGGAAGGCGATGGTCCTCCATTCTGGAGATGTGACCTACCCAGCGCAGTTGGATCTTCAGCAGTGTGGATTCGATGCTGTCGGCCTCTGCCATCTCGAGTACTTCGATGTTAGGGATGAAGTCGCTCCAATGAATGTTGAGGATGGAGCGGAGACAATGCTGGTGGAAGTGTTCTAGGAGCCGTAGGTGATGCCGGTAGAGGACCTATGATTCGGAGCCGAACAGGAGTGTGGGTATGACAACAGCTCTGTATACGCTAATCTTTGTGAGGTTTTTCAGTTGGTTGTTTTTCCAGACTCTTTTGTGTAGTCTTCCAAAGGTGCTATTTGCCTTGGCGAGTCTGTTGTCTATCTCGTTGTCGATCCCTGCATTCTATGAAATGGTGCAGCCGAGATAGGTAAAATGGTTGACCGTTTTGAGTTTTGTGTGCCCGATGGAGATGTGGGGGGGCTGGTAGTCATGGTGGGGAGCTTGCTGATGGAGGGCCTCAGTTTTCTTCAGGCTGATTTCCAGGCCAAACATTTTGGCAGTTTCCGCAAAACAGGACATCAAGCGCTGAAGAGCTGGCTCTGAATGGGCAACTAAAGCGGCATCGTCTGCAAAGAGTAGTTCACGGACAAGTTGCTCTTGTGTCTTGGTGTGAGCTTGCAGGCGCCTCAGATTGAAGAGACTGCCATCCGTGCGGTACCGGATGTAAACAGCATCTTCATTTTTAAGGTCTTTCATGGCTTGGTTCAGCATCATGCTGAAGAAGATTGAAAAGAGGGTTGGTGCCAGAACACAGCCTTGCTTCACGCCATTGTTAATGGAGAAGGGTTCAGAGAGCTCATTGCTGTATCTGATCCGACCTTGTTGGTTTTTGTGCAGTTGGATAACCTTGTTGAGGAACTTTAAGACAGCAATAATTACAGAAATACCAAAGACGGGGAAGGATCCACTAACACCAGCATCATATAGACCAATATCTCTACTTAATTCAGATTATAAGATAATAACAAAATTATTAGCAAAGAGATTGACCAACTGTGTACCAAAAATAGTAAAACTAGATCAAACTGGATTTATTAAGAAAAGACGAACAGCGGATAATGTCTGTAAATTTATTAATTTAATTCATGCAGTTCAAGGAAATAAGATGCCAACAGTGGCTGTGGCTTTAGACGCAGAAAAAGCCTTTGACAGGGTAGAATGGAATTATCTATTCAAAGCATTACAGTGGTTCAATCTACCAGAAAAATATATTAATTGGATTAAAGCATTATTTAATGGACCATTGGTGAAGGTAACAGTAAATGGATATGATTCGAACCAATTTAAATTAAGAAGGTCAACTAGGCAGGGATGACCATTATCTCCCTCACTGTTTGTTTTAGCAATAGAACCATTGGCAGAACTGATAAGAACAGAAAATAAAATAAAAGGGATAAAAATAAAGGAGAAGGAGTATAAAATCTGTTTATTTGCAGATGGCAACAGAACCAGAAATATCAATGAAAGAACTACATAAGAAATTGAAGGAATATGGAGAAATATCAGGGTATTAAATCAATGCAAATAAAAGTGAAGCGATGCCAATGAGTAACACAGACTGTACAGAATTTAAAAAAGAATCACCATTTAAACGGCAAACACAAGCAATCCGATATCTAGGTATTAGGTTAGATAATAATTTAAGCCACTTGTACAAATTAAATTATCAGCCACTAATAAAGAAATTGCAGGAAGACTTAGAACATTGGAAAGAATTACTGCTAACATTGATAGGGAGGGTAAACTGCATTAAAATGAACTTGTTCCCAAGGATACAATACTTATTTCAATCGTTATCAATTCCCTTAACAGAGAAATTCTTTAATGAACTAAATAGAATAATAAGGAAATTTTTATGGAAAGGGGGGAAACCGAGGATAGCGTTAGATAAATTAACAGAGAGGTACAACCAAGGTGGTTTGCAGTTACCAAACTTCAAAAATTATTATAGAGCAGCACAATTAAGATATTTATCATACAAGGGAAAAACCAGATTGGACTAAGATAGAGCTAGATAAAATAGGGGAGAAGGTAGCGGAACATATACTTTATAAGTGGGATCAAAAGCTGGTACAATATAAAAGCTCACCAGCATTGCATCATTTATTCAATATATGGGAGAAGAATCACTTAGAAAGAAAAAAAACAAATTACCAAATACCAAAATTATTATTGATGCAAAATCAGCTAATCCCTTTTACAATAGATAACCTTTCCTTAAGAGAATGGGAGAGAAAAGGAATTAAAAGAATAGAAAATTGTTTATTGGGAAATAATTTATTAACATTTGAACAAATGAAGTACAAATATGGAATAACTCACGGTACAATGTTTGCATACCATCAACTGAAAACCTACTTAAAGGACAAATTGGGAAACAGACTGAGATTACCAGAAGGAAGCAGCTTTGAATATGTGATTACAGACACAATGATAATTAAAATATTTATAACGAACATGTACATCAAGCTGCAAGAGAATGAAAATTATGAAATAAGCTGTAAACCCAAATAAAATTGGGAAAAGGATTTAAACATAAAGTTAAAAAATGAAACATGGGAAAAGTTATGTTCTGGAACTACGAAGAATATAATAAACACAAGGTTACGCATGAAACAGTATAATTGGTTACACAGGGTATATATCACACCCCAAAAATTAAATAAACGGGACCCAACAGTATCAGCAGATGTTTTCGCTGTAAGAAGGAAACAGGAACAACAGTACATGCAATTTGGGCATTTGAGAAAGTGGAAAAGTTTTGGGAAGATCTAAATCAGGTATTAAATAAAATCACAAAAAGCAACGTAGCAAAAAAATCCAGAGATCTTTCTTCTAAATAATATAAGAAGTAAAGAATTGGGCCTCAAACTGGATGAAGCGCAGAAAAAGATTTATTATGATAGCCTTAGCTGTAGCAAAAAAAATGTATGTATAATGTCAACTTGGAAATCAGAAGAGAGCCTGAGAATACAGCAATGGTTTCATGGAAATGAATAAATGGATTCCATTGGAAAAAATAACATATAATTTAAAAAATAAAGTCACATTATTTGAACAAATTTGGGAACCGTACATGGAACACACGAGAGAGGGCCTCCACCCCCTAAATATGATAGAATGAGAAGAAGACAAAATTACCTGATCCAGTGAGTAAAAGTAGAGGACACAATTTTCTTCTTTATTTTCATTGTGCGATGACATTGTTTAATGGGTTTATTGTATTGTATATGTTGAATGTTTATTGGTTTTTGAAGGGGGGTGGGAAGGAGGGAGGGAAGGGAGGGGGGAGGAAAAGGGGAGAAAATGCCTCTGTGAATATTTAAGAGGGAAATGTTTGTATGTATTTTGGTTGATGTGAAAAATTAAAAAATCTTTTAAAAAAGTAGATTAAAATTTTTAAATTTAGACATACAGCACAGTAACAGGCCCTTCTTCTCTCGACCTCGTACCACCCAACTACACCCAATTGACCTGCAACTCCTGGTACACCTTTGAATGGTGGGAGAAAAAAACCGGAGCCCCCAGAGGAAACCATGCAGACACGGGGAGAATGTACAAACTCCTCACAGGCAATGCGGGGTTCAAAACCGGGTCCCAATTTCTGGCGCTGTAACAGCGTTTTGCCAGCCACACTGGTATGGAAGGTATGACAGGAAATCACAAAAATATGTACGTGACTGGAAATTTTTTAGGTGACTTTTGTGATCAGCCCACAATCCATAAAATACACCCCATAAAATACACCCCAAAGTGTTCAGGAAGCAAAATTTTCCTTGTCCAGTGTTATTTATTGCTGTAAGAGTAGTTGGAATCTCGAAATAGAAGTCAAAACGATGTTCCCTGCAGTAAACATGACAAGGAAGCAATTGTTTGTCATGTTTTATTGCAGCAGATGGAAATGTATGAAGTTCACATGGGCTGCAAATATCCCCTGTGCTTTCTGCTTGTACAGAAAACCCGAGGTAAATGGCCAGGCCACATTTGGCTCCTCACCAAGACCGGCGTGAGCCAAAAAGATGACTTACAATGGAAAAAAAAATTAAACTGGCTCTCAGCTGCCTCAGATTTATAGAGGAAATATTCCTGGGAAAAGAGTGAACTTTTGTACATCCCTCAGAAAAAAAAGCATCCGGGCTGCTGATTGTTGAAGAAGAGATAAGAAGGGTTGGAATCCCAGTCCTGAAGCAAGCACATCAATCCCACTTGATTGACATGCACAGAGCAGGGTGTGGTGCCTTGGCTTCACAGTCCACATCTATAAGACATTGGAGCAGAAATAGGCTACTCAGCCCATCGAGTCTGCCCCGCCATTTAACCATGAGCCGATCCACTCAGTCCCACTGCCCAGCCTTCTCCCGTAACATTTGATGCCCTGGCTGAACAAGAACCTAATAATCTCTGCTTTAAATACACGCAATGACTTTGCCTCCACAACCGCCTGGGGCAACAAATTCCACAGGTTTACTGCCCTGTGGCTAAAGAAATCCCTCCGCTTCTCTGTTCTATGTGGACGCCCTTCACTCTTGAAGTTTGTGCCCTCTCGTCCTGGACTCTCCAACCGTGAGGAAACAACCTTTCTACATCTGCTCTGTCCACGCCTTTCAACATTTAAAATGCTTGAATGAGATCTCCCCCTCATTCTCCTAAATTCCAACGAGTTACAGGCCAAGAGCTGACCAACGCTCCTCGTATGATAACCCTTTCATTCCAGGAATCATCCTTGTCAACCTCCTCTGAACCTTCTCTCTCATTAGCACATCCTTTCTTAAATGAGGAGCCCAAAACTGCTCACAATACTCCAAGAGAGGTCTCACCAGGGCCTTATGAAGCCTCAACATCACATCCCTGCTCTTATATTCTATGGCTAAGCCAGCATTACATTTGCCTTCTTCACCACTGACTCAACCTGCAAATTTACCTTCAGGTGTCCTGCACAAGGACTCCCAGATCCCTTTGCATCTGGGAATTTCTCCCAGGCTCTCTTGGCCGAAATTCTGTTACAATTCACTAACAGCTGAAACAAAAGCTTCTGGAGGACTTCAGTGGGTCAAGCAGCGTCCGTGGGTGAATGGGGCGTGGGGAGGAATTGTCAACGTTTCAGGTGGAATCACAATGCGGACCTCATTAAGGAGAATGATACCTCCCTTCTGGAAGGACTGAACATCTTCTACAGGATGATGCCAAAGGAAGCACCAACCCCCCCACCCCACCCTGATGCATGGCCATGGCTGAGGTGAGGAGAACCCTATCCAAGGTGAGCCCGCACAAGGCGGTGGGACCAGGCAACATACCTGGTCGGGGACTGAAGGACTGCTATTGGTTGTCCTTACATTGACCGTTGCTCCAGATTCCAGCATCTGCGGTCTCTTTTGCCCCCTGGAATTCCTTGCAACAGGCAGGTACAAGGACAACTGATGGTCAAACACCCCTGAGGTCAGAATGAAGCCATAGATAACTCTCTCTCTATAAATAACTCTCTCTCGTCATTGGGAACAATTGGAGAAAATGGACATTCGCATTATTGCTCTCCAGAAAATCAATTATCTGCTCCATTATGCTGTTGAAATGCTGGTTCATTCATGAGTCTGATAACAGCCAATAGCAGGGGGTAAGAAATTGTCCTTAAGTCTGAGGGTGTGCGATCTCACACTGGTGTATCTTCTTGATGGGAGAGGGGTGAAGAGAACAAGGACAGGGTGTGATGAGTCTCTTTATATATTGATTTCTTTTCCGATGCAGTTGGAATTATAGGTGGAGTCGATGGATGGTGGGGGGGGGGTGTAATGGTCCGAGCCACATTAACAACTCTCTGCTGTTTCTGGCGGTCTTGAGTGGAGTAGTTCCCGTCCCACTCAGTGATGCACCTAGACAGGATGGTTTCATTGGGTCACCTGTGGGTGACAGCAGATTTCCTCATGTTTTTAAGGAAGTAGATGTTGCATTTTCTTTCCCATTGCGTCATGGTCCAAGACATTAGCCCTTGTTTTAGTTGGACCTGGACATTACACTGGAGGTGTCCATCCCTTCCTGAGCATCGATGTGAATCTTAACTAAAAGGTAAAAACGCAATGTTGGATAAATTCAGCTGGTCAAACGGTATGCTGTTCTCTGTTCTCCGAAAGAAGGTGACGAGTTCAGGGGGTGGTTTAAGAAGCTGGGTCTCCACCACTCTCTCAAGGGGAGCGGGTTGGGAAATAAATGCTGGCAACACCCAAACTCTCAAGCAGTCAAGTCTCATCATGTCAGATGTTATTATCAAGAGTGGCCAAATTTGCTTAATGGCAGAGACACATATGATAAACTTCAGAAGTTTGAGAGTACCAGGCATGAAAAAAATATTACATATATGTTTTTAAGCTTAAATGGACGTTTTGTGTCAAAAAATATATTAATATTCAGAAATACATGTACATAATATTTATTCATGTACGTAACTTTTAACCCTAATTTTTATTAGTTTCAAGAATACTTACTGTATATATGTGTGCAACAGTCGGATTTTGTGGACCAATTTTTAGGGTAACATTTAGGGAGTCGATTATTATATGCATACTAGTTTTGACCATTGTAAGTACCTGCATCGTTCAAGGTGTTAGGAGCTCAGATGGGTGGGTGGGCCACTGCCTCCGAGGTGAGAGACGGAGTCAGGGGTGGGCAGATGGGCAGGAGGCTGAGGCTGAGGCGTCAGGAGCTCAGATGAGCGAGAGGCCGGAGGATCAGGAGCTCGGAGGGACAGGAGGCCAGGGTGTCAGGGGCTCAGATGGGTAGGCGGGCAGCTGGGGCCTAGGTACAACGGTACTTGGATGGGTGGGGGGGTGGCTGGGGCATCGGGAGCTTGGATGGGCGGGCGATCTGGTTTACACTTGCACTCCACCAATTTCACTGCCAACCACGTGCATCACAATCATGCGATCGCAAGTCATGCCCACTAACACCACACGGCCAATGTACCCCCCCCTCCCACGATCTACACATTCAGGTCAAAGAGCCGCGCATGGCTCATAAGCCGTGGTGTGGCCACCCCTATATTACGTCATTCACATCATGAGTATTTCCAAGCAGGACTTGGAACTGTATCTGCTCTCCATTATTTCATTAACACATTTTAAACCCAGTTTTAAGGTGGCTCAGGGAGAAATTTGTCACTTATGACAATTTCTGGGCTTCTGGATTTGGGATTAAAGGTCAAACAACAAAGGAAGCATTTAAACATCAGGCAGGTTTTCTTACAATTCACAAATGCTTTTTATTCTGTTACAGAGACATCATCAACGGCCGTCAGCTGTTTCAATTCGTTGAGGCATAGTTTATGTGTGTGTACAGCACCCAGGAGAGAGGCCTGTAGTTTTTAATCATGCTCTTTAACAAGATTTAGCATAGAGGCCGATGAGGTGTCTTCATTAATGGTGAGAAATTGCAATTCCTCTCGCTGTAGAGGGCCTTAAATCATTTTAATTATAAATAATGTGACAAAGTTCAGACTCTTTTCCCTACACTACACGTCTACACAGGAGTATGTGCTCCTTCTCCGTGGGAACATGGCCTTGTACTGAACAGGCCAGGGCCTGGCAAACATCTGGTCTGTTTCTCTGTGCTGTTGCCACTGTGCAGCCAGCGTGGAATCTCCTAGTGGCCCATTCCCCATCGCATTCCCTTGCTGACATGCCTGCCCATGGTCTCATGCCCTAAGACCACCTGCAAAATGAAGGAACAGCACCTCAACTTCCATCTTGGCACCCTCCAACCGGATGGCATCAACATCGACTCCTCCGGTTTCCATTAAACCACCCCTTCCACTCCGCCTTACTGCTTCTTCCCCTGTCGTCTTTTCACCCCCCCCCCCCCCCCACCCCAGCTCTTTCTCTTCCCCTTTCCCTTTGTCTCTTTGTGGTGGTACACCACTGGCCTACCTGCAGGAGTGTAAGGGGAACTGGACAACACCTGGCCAGCTGTCAGTCAATCGGACTGAATGGATCAAGCCCCACCCGGTCGGGTATCATTCACCCTCCAGGATATAAGCCTGCGCTGGCCTCCTGAGGCCTCACTCAGAGTTGCTGCAGCCACAGCCAGCCAGTCTTTGTGGATTAAAGCCTGTTGTGCAGTCTTTATCTTTGTGTGTGTGTCAGCGTCATCCTGGGTTGGAGGGTGGCATGGTGTGGTGGGTGCTCCTGCTGGTGCCAGGTCCCTGGTTGAGATGGTGTCCTCCCTGCCACTGCTGAACCTAACGTAAGCGTAGTTATTGTTTGCATGAAGGAGGAAAACCTGCTCAACCAGGGCTTCGGCCTTGTGTGTCCGTACATGCTTACGCAGAAGCACCAGTCCCGGGGATGTGAGCCATGCTGGGAGTGACATTCCAGTCGCCGACTTCCTGGGGAATGAGAACAGATGTTTGTGAAGCGTCTCGTTAGTAGCCGCGCACAGCAGTGACCGAATGTCATGGAGCGCATCGGGCAGGGCATCCTGCCAGTACTCAACGGCCCACCCTTTTGACCTGAGACCTCGGAGGACTGCCTTCCAGACCACCCCATTCTCACATTCCACTTGCCCGTTTCCTCTCGGGTTATAGCTTGTTGTACAACTGGTCGCGATGCCCCTCGCTGACAGGTACTGGCGCAGCTCATCGCTCATGAAACTAGACCCCCGGTCGCTGTGAATGAAGGCGGGGTAGCCAAGCATGGTGAAAATTTGCCCCAAGGCCCTGATGACGGTGGCCATGGAGGTGTCCGGACAAGGGATGGTGAAAGGGAAGCATAAGTACTCGTCCACTACTGTAAGGAAGTAGATGTTTCGGTTCGTGGAAGGCAAGGGCCCTTTGAAGTCCGTGCCAAGATGCTCGAAATGCTGAGTAGCCTTTACAACGTGGGCCTGGGAAGGGTGGAAGAAATGGGATTTACACTCTGCACAGACCCAACAGGCCTCGGTCATGTCCCTGACTTCTCTGATGGTGTACAGCAGATTTCAGGACTTAACGAAATGGTACAACCGGGTGATACCTGGATGGCAGAGGGACTCATGCAATGCCTGCAACCTATCATCATGCATAGACACACAGGTGCGAGAGAAGGCATCAGGGGAGTCGTTAAACTTCCCGGGGCAGTACTGGATGTCGTAGCTGTAGATTGCCAGCTCGACTCTCCAGTGCAGGATCTTGTCGTCCTTGATCTTGCTCTTGTGGGTAGTGTTAAACATGAACGCTATGGCTTGTTGGTCTGTGAGGAGCGTGAATCTCCTGCCAGCCAGGTAGTGGTGCCAATGGTGGACTGCTTCCACAATTGCCTGGGCCTCCTTTTCAATGGTGGAGTGCCCTAGCTCAGAGCCTTGGAGGGTCCTGGAGAAGAAGGTGACGGGGCACCCCCCCCCCCACTTGGTTGAGGGTAGCAGCGAGGGCCACCTCAGAGGCATCACTCCCTACCTGGAAGGGAGAGTCCTCATCCACAGCCTGCATCGTGGCATCCAGGATGTCTTGCCTGACGCAGGTGAAGGCTGCCTGCGCCTCAGGTGGGAGGGGAAAAGTTGTGGCTTGGGCCAGTGGGCGGACCTTGTCCGAGAAGCTGCGAGTAATAAGAGAACAGGCCCAGGCACCTGCGGAGGGCCTTTAGTGTGGGGGGGGAGGGGTAACTCTATTAATAGGTGCGTCTTTTCCGGATCTGGGCCGATGACTCCATGGGCCACGATGTACCCCAGGATGGCGAGACGGGTGGTGCTGAACACACACTTCTCCTTGTTGTAACTGAGGTTCAGCTCCGTGGCCGTCTGGAGGAATTTTTCCAGGTTAGCATCGTGGTCCTGCTGGTCACGTCCGCAGATAGTGACGTAATCCAGATATGGGAACGTCGCCTTCAACTTGTGCTGGTCTACCTTGCAATCCATCTCCCACTGGAAGACGGAGACCCTATTCGTGACTCCAAAAGGAATCCGGCGGAACTGGTACAGGAGCCCATCTGCCTCAAAGGCAGTGTAGGGCTTGTCCTTTGGGTGGATAGGGATTCGGTGATACGCCGACTTCAGGTCAATCATGGAGAAGGGGGGCGTGGCAAGATGGCATAGAGTCTAGACGTGTAATCTCGACCTCTCTCGCCAGACTTTTAAGTACCCGTTTTGTAACTCTTTGTTTTCAAGTTTAAACTTTTTAAATTTTAGTTTAAAGTATCAAGGAATTATTATGGCCACTAATGGTAAAAAGATTAAACCTCAAGAGCAGAAGAAGTTACATTTCGAAGTGTTGAAGATTTGGGGCCTAGACGACTTGATACAGCCCCAGGCTTAATCTCTTTGGTGTCTAAACCTTAAAGACTGCCTGTGGGAGCTGGAAAAAAAATGTCTATTCCTCATCAAGTGAAGGATGGCGCTTGAATTACCCATTCTCTGGAAGAAGGTGCGCATTCCCAAGAAGTGGATCCCGATTTGGAAAGCCTTTCGATTTCAATGGAGGGAGCACGCAGGAAGACGACTCCATTGTTGGAAATGCATCAGGAAGCACTTCAATCTGAAGAAATCGCTTATCTTCGTGATTTCATGAAAAAAAGCAATGAGATGTGGGGGGAGACCAGCGGCGACCCCCTGAGGAAGTTGGGGTGCCGTCGCTGGGAGTCCAGACCCACAGTAAAACTTTTGTCAATCATGGAGAAAACCCGGTAGCAGGCTATCTCATTGACCATGTCGGCGATCCTCGGCAGGGGGTAGGCATCCAGTTGGGTGTACCGATTAATGGTCTGGCTGTAATCCACGACCATCCTCGGCTTACTTCCCCCTTTGACAACCAGGACTTGAGCTCTCCAAGGGCTGTTACTGGGTTCTATAACGCCTTCTGCCAGAAGTCGCCGCACCTCCACCTTGATGAAATCCCTGTCTGCAGCGCAATAGTGCCTACTTCTGGCGGCGATCGGCTTGCAGCCTAGCACAAGATGTGGAAAGAGCAGCGATAGGGTGATGCACAGTGTGGAGAGGCCGCAGGTTGGTCGGCACTGGTAGGTTGGCATGCTGTGCAATGTGAGTGGAGGGTGGGGCCCCCCGAAGGCAATGGTGACACTCTGCCAGTGTCACTGAAAATCCAGGCCCAGGAGGAGTGGTGCGCAGAGTTTGGGCATGACCAGGAGCCTGAATCCTGTGTAAGTCTCCCCTCCCACCATTATATCGACCAAGCAGCGCCCAAGGGTACCAACAGTCTTATCCTTGGCGGCGAGGGGATCGAGCAGGTGGTGGGGTGGACTTTTAACCTTAGGGAGTGGGCCACACTCGGGTGAATGAAGTTCTCAGTGCTGCCACTGTCCAACAGGCACTTTGTTACCTGCCCGTTGACTTGCACGTTCATCATCGAGCACCCAAGATCATGGGGGATGTCCCTGGTCAGCATGGTGGCAGCCAAGATTGTCTCTGAGTCGGAATCGTCGCTCTCCGGAGGGATGGGGTGCATCAGTAGGGGAGCCTGGTCATCGCCCGTGTTGACCACATTGACATCGGTCATGAGGTGCAGCGTGCGGTAGCCAATGGCCTTCGGAGGCTTGGAGAGTGTCTGTAGGTCAGCCTGGTCATCGTCCGTGTTGACCACATTGCCGTCGATCGCTGGGTGCGGCGTGCGGCAGCTGATGGCACCTGGAGGCTTGGGGAGCTTCAGTAGGACGGTCTTGTCATCGTCCATGTGGACCATATCGTTCTCAACTTCATCAGGGGCCCTCCATGTTTGGCGCTGCCTGGCCCAAGATGGCGGCAGCACATGGGAGACCTCTGTGTGCCTGGCCTCCTTCCATAGCCATGTCCGCTGCACCAGGGGAAGTGACATCATCATGGCCAGTGGCAGTGATGTCATTACGTCAGCTGGAAGTGACATCACGCCGTGAGCCAGAAGTGACGTCGCTGTTGTTCTCAGTGAGCGGTGCCGGCAAGGGCGGGGGCTGGTGCAGTTGCTCGGGGCACACGCTGTGACGGTCGCTGGCGGGGCCGGATTGTTGCACGGTCGAAGTGGGGAAGGGGGAAATCATCACGGGGACAATGGTGCCGCCCTGCACGCGCACGTAGGTGGGGTCCGTGGGGGGAGGTGGGGAGGTCATAGAAGGCCACTGAGCTGCCAGCAGGTTTAGAGAGTCACACTTTTGCAAGGTGGCCTTTCTTGCCGCATCGGAAACAATACTGATTCCTAGCTGGACAGTTTTGGCGCGATCATCGATCTGACCCACACCAGGACCCACAGTATTTACAGGGGTGCCAGGCGCCTGCCGCAGCGAAGTTCTCCTCCCCAGCTCAGCCTGGGGCTGCAGGTGCAGTGTGAGAGGGCCATGAGGGAGCCTGGGGGAACCTGGAATCGAAGGCTTCGACATGCAGGGCTGCTGCTTCCAGGGTTTGGACCACTTCCACAGTCCTGGTTAGGGCATAGATGTTGTCTTCCAGCAGCTTCTGCCAGATGGCCCTCGAGCATAGCCCTCGGACAAAGGCGTCCTGGATCAGCCTCTCGACATCCTCTACACCTACCCCGGGTTCAGCCAGATACAGTCGGGCCAACTCTCGCAAGTGTCCCAGGTAAGACTCAGCCGTCTCCCCGGGTTGCTGGGCTCAGTTGTTGATGAGGTACATTGCACCGACCACATTCATGGGGGGCTTGTACAAGTCCTCGAGAGTGTCAATTGTGCTCTTGTAAGTGGAGCAGTCTTTGGTTACCTGGAAGGTGCGGGGACCCAGCTTTGACTGGAGTAGGACCAACCTCTTCCAATCGGAGTCCAGGATGTCGCCCTCGTGTGCCTCGATGATTGCCTCGACCCCGTGCTGCCAGATCTCGAGGCTCCCTGTGCACAGGAGTTTTTCCATAGCCGCTGTGGGAAAATTTCGTGGATTAAATTGTGGTGCGCTGTTAGCCAGAATCAGGCACACACAAGGTAAAGACTATACAACAGGCTTTAATCCACAAAGACTTCCACAGAGCCAGGCTGGCTGTGGCTGCAGCAACTCTGTGTGAGGCATCGGGAGGCCGGCGCAGGCTTATATCCCGGAGGGTGATTGACACCCGACCGGATGGGGCTTGATCCATTCAGGCCGACTGATTGGCAGCCGACCAGGTGTTGTCCTGTCCCCTTACACTGCTGCAGGTACAGAGGTTTCCCCCTGCAGTAGGCTGGTTGTGTTCCACCACACTTTGTGTGTTTCTGATTCTGGCTAACAGTGCACCTCAATCTTCTCCTCTTATCACATCCAATCTTCTGTTGGTCTGGACTCCTTCCCCAGCCAGTCTTTATTCAGACGCCTTCCTGGTTAATTTTGCTTATACCTTGAAGAAAGGCTCAGGCCCGAAACGTCGGTGATACATCTTTACCTGCTATGGACGCTGCGAAACCGGCTGAGTTCCTCCAGTATTTAATATGTGATTCCTGCTCGACTCTCACCCTGAATTATTTGACGATTGTACCACTGCTGTTGTTGTTATCAATCTGTTTATTTATTTGTGATTTTTGCACTGCCTGTGAGTGAACCTGCCCAGAGAGCATACAATACAAGATATACTGCGTCTCAGTCCACGTGACAACAAATAATTCTGCTCAATTCAATTCAAAGCTACTGAGCGTAGAAATGTTTAAGGAAAGCTGTTGGGTGTCGTGTTTCCAGAACTACAAAGTGGGAGTTATAAAGAAGCCTCACCACCAGGTCAGAAGGCAGCTCAGTGGCACGGGCAGGAGAGCCACAGCCCCACAGCTCCAGAGTCCCCGGCTCGATGGACCACCTTCGCCACTGTCCGCGTGGAGTTTGCATGCTCTCTCCATGACGGTGTGAGTTTCCTTCAGGTGCTCCGGTTGCCTCCCACATCACGAGGGTCACCACAGTGATTGGCCATAGTGAATTGATCCTTGGCTCATAGATGAGGGGAGAGAGGAGTTGGTGGGAATGCGGGGTCAGTAACGTGGGTTTAGTGTAAACGGGCGCTTGGTGGTCAGCGCAGACTCAATGTGTTTCCCTGCTTTATAACGTCGTGACAAAGTATTTTTCACTGTGTTCCAGCCACCATGTCCCTTGAGTTGGGGGGCCTTTACTAAGAATGACTCAGACCTGAAACATCGGGGAGATATCTTTACCTCCTATGGACACTGCAAGACTGGCTGAGTTCCTCCAGCGCTCACGGTGTGTTTTTACCACAATAAAGGAACCCAGAACAATTTGCCAATGCTACCTCATGGTTTGTGTCACCTTACCGGCTGGGGATCACTATCAAGTCAGCCAATGGACGGCCACTGCACTGCTGCACGCAGGACCTTGTTGTGCACGAGTGATTGCAAGCGAGGTCACATTTCAAAAAGAGGCTTTATTGGCAGAAAAGAAATGGCGATATGTAAATTCAGATTGTTTATAAAAGATGCATTCATGATTTGCCATTAGCTCGTGGGTACGGAATGTTGAATATGATTCAGGCGTGCGCATCCATGAATGTGCTAAAAGCTTTCAATCTGGTCATTGTCCCAAAATTTAAACCAATTGTTCTCCGCAATGGTCCACATCCAAGGTGCCTTGAGGGAAATGGGATCTAATTCATTTATCCCATCCCATGGATTATAATTTAATTTGTTTAATTTTTAATTTAATTTAGTCATACAGAGGGTAACCGGCCATTTCCGCCCATGAGTCTGTGCCGCCCAATTGCACCAATTGACCTATACATCCCCCACCCCACCCCCCCGCCCCGGTACATCTCGAACGGTGTAAGAAAACTGGAGCCCCCCCCCACCGGGGGAAAATCCACCCAGACACAGGGAGAATGTTCAAACTCCTTACAGACAGCGAGGGATTCGAACCCCAGTCCCGATCGCTGGCCCTGTCAAAGCGCCACGCTGACCGCTACGCCAACCATGGAAAGCAATAACACATAGGGAGGCCATTCGGTCCATCCTGCCACTGCAAGCTGTGACAGAGTATTTAGAGGTGGTTTGGAAGGAATTATTAGAGCAGGTTACACATAAAATTTTAAAACAAAGCCAGTCGGAAAAATACTGCAGATGTTAGCGATAAATGCGGGAAACACTCTCCAGCAGACATTCTCAATGGAGTCCTGGGGTTGGGGTGGGGGGGGCAGTGTGGGTCACAGCACATTTAAGTAAAAGCCTTATTTTCTTCTCATCTCACGAAACATAAATGGTCGGAGAAAAAACCTGACTGCTTCACCAGGGAAGTGGCCCCAATTAGCGTAGCGGTTAGCGCAGCACCATTACAGCCCCAGCGACCTGGGTTCAAATCCAATGTTGTCTGTAAGGAGTTTGTACGCTCTCCCCATGTCCGTGTGGGTTTCTCTCCCAGCCTTCAAAACGTACAGGGGCTGCAGGTTAATTGGGTGGCACAGGGCCATGGACCATAAGGGCCTGTTACTGTGCTGTATGTCTAAATTTTTAAATACCTACTTTTAAAAAAACTTTGAGCAGATTCCTGGTGGGTCAATGTGGTGGTACACCACTGGCCTACTGCAGGGGGGGTGACCTCTGTACCTGCAGGAGAGTACGGGGGACAAAGTAACACCCGGTCAGCTGTCAATCACCCTCCAGGATATAAGCCAGATCCGGCCCTTTGAAGACAATCTCAGACCTTGCAGTAGCATTGCTCACAGCCAGCTCTGTGGAAGTTTATGTCAAATAAAGCCTGTAGAACAGACTTTTTGTTTTGTGTGTTTGCTTCTGTTCGATAGCGCACCACAGTCATAACCATCCCCCCCCCCCCCCAAAAGAATAGTTGATCTACACATTGGGGTGTATCCACGGGGGGAAGAAACAGTTGATATTTTGAGTATTTCTGTAGCTGCCTCAAAAATTTCAAGGGATATGGGGAAAAGGCTGGAAATTGGAACGAGTGTAGAGTAGCTTAAAGTAGATTTACGGAACAGACTCGAGGAGCCTAGTGACCTGCTTCTGTCCCTTTGTCTTGTGATCTTGTATATCGCAATAACTGCTTCACGCTGCCGAGAAAGAGCCTTCGAGCCAGTGGTGATACAGAGAGCATCTTCCTTCCCTGCATCGGGGATGAGAGAGCTGGGGGAATTCATGGGATTTGAAGAAATTAAAAGAAGCCAGTGTTGAATATCATCGAAAGGCTGAGAGAGTTGCGTGCCTGAATAAATTAGATAGATGTATTCAGCAATAACTTCCTACACAAGTGGAGTAATTGTACGTTTGAATCGAGCTCTTCACAACCAATGTGAGTTATCCATTCACAACAGCTTTTGAGAGGCAAAGAGCTCAGTTCTCCAAACATTGTTTATAGTCCAATTAATGCACAAAAAGAGCAAAGGCAGGAACCTTGAATTCATTTCTCAAAAATCTTCTTCACATTTTTCTCTTCATTAATATTCACAAATTCAAGGCTTCTGTACAACAGCAGCGAAGGCCTTCTGAATCATGGAAGCTGTGAACTCCGAACCCATCTCGCAGTTCTCGGCACCGGGAATTAGGTGGAGGGCTCCCACCCGCCTCTGAGGCAGTGTGGCTTTGCCTGGGTGCCGCCTGATGGGTGAGACGCTGAACTGAGGTCTGTCCGCTCCAAATGCGGTCTGCTGGGCGGGGCCGCAGGTTGGTGTCGCAGTTGTTGTAGGACCGGGGTGCAAATTCCGCGCTGTCTGTAAGGAGTTGGTACGATCTGCCCGGGTTTTCCCCAGGTTCCTCCCACCCTCCAAAACACACTGGGGGCAGGGTGAAGGCTAACTGGATGTAAATCGGGCAGCACTGACACATGGGCCGAAAGGGCCTGTTACCCCGTGTTGTAGGTCTGTCTAAAAAAACTGCAGGCCAAGCAGTGTCAGAGGGAGAGAAGTAACGGTTGATATTTCAGACCGAAACCCTCTGTCGAGTCTCAATTAAGGGTTTCAGCTCGAAGTGTCGAGCGCTCTGTTTCTCTCTCACATCCCCTGAACTCCAGCAGCAGATCATGCTTCCAGCATCCACAGGTCTTCTGTGGGCTTTCCTGTCTGCTCTCTCAGGCGGTTAATTTTTAATTTAATCTTTAAATTTAGAATTAGAGCACAGTAACAGGCCCTTCTGGCCTGCAAGCCCCTGCAGCCCAAATACCCCAGTTAACCTTGAAGGGTGGGAGGAAACCGGAGCATCCGGACAGAACCCATGCAGGTCAGGCAGCGCCAGATTCGAACCTGAGCCTCTGGCCCTGTTCCGGCCGAGGATTGTCAAGGATCATCTGGCAATCTCTCAAAGAAAGTCAAAGAAGAATCATTTTCATGACAGGAAACCTGATTCTGAGATGAGTTTTGTTTGTGGAATCAAGGAGCTGATTGTTGACTTCAGGAAGGGAAAACCAGAGGGGCACAATCCAGTGGCCATTGGGGGAAATCAGAGGGGGAGAGGGTGAGCAAATTTAAATTCCTGGGAGTCACTATCTCGGAGGGCCTTTCCTGGATCCAACACACCAATGTCATCGAGAAAAAAGCATGTCAGAACCTCTACTTCCTCAGGAGTTTGTGGAGGTTCAGTAGTTTGTCAGAAACTTTAGCAAACTTTTACAGAGGTGTGGTGGAAAGTGTGCTGGCCGGCTGCATCATGGCCTGATATGGCGTCACCAATACCCCTGACCGTAAAGCCCTGCAAAAGGTAGTGGACACAGGCCAACACATCACAGGCAAAACCCTCCCCACCATCAAGAAAATCTACAGGGAACACTGCCGTCGGAGAGGAGCAGTGATCATCAAGGATCCACACCACCCAGCACGTGCTCTGTTCTCGCTGCTGCCATCAGGAATGAGGTATTGGTTGCACAAGACTTGCCCCACCAGGTTCAGGAACAGCTGCTCCCCCTCCACCATCAGACTCCTCAACGGCAAACTCAATCAGAGACTCTCACGTGCACTTTATTGATTTTCTTTGCACAGTCAGAGACTCATTTAAGGACTCTCACTTTGCTCATTATTTAATACAGAATATTTATTTTCTGTATTTGCACAGTCAGTTTATTTATATTTCTCTCATTTGTTCACATTTCTTTCTCCTTGAGTACAGTTTACAGTTACCGGTAAATAGAAATTCTGCCTGGCCCGCAGGATAATGAACCTCAGGGCTGTATGTGATGTTATGTTGGAACTCTGACAATAAATCAGAATTTTGAATTTTGAATATTTAACCCACAATCAACATTTCCAAAGAGTATATCACAAAAGTCTGCAGACACCGTGGTTGAAATCAAAACATAATGCTGGAAAAACTCAGCAGGTCAAACAGTGTCCTTTATGTCTTTGCTACAAATCAGGACTGTGCTCCTCCCCCTTCCCCTTCCCTCCCCCTCCTCCCCCACCATGTTGTTCGTGCACCTGTCCACATTCTGTCATACCTTGATGAAGGGCTCAATCCCAAAACATCGGTGATGTAACTTTATCTTTGCTACAAGAGCCACTCTCCAGTGCGCTGTCTTCTTTCCTCCAGCTCTCCACCCCGTTCCCTCTCCGGCACCCTCCCCCTGAGTGTCCCATTCCTTCCCACCATTTTGGTTCGGGCACCTGCCCACATTCTGTTTGTCCCTTGCTGAGGGGCTCAAGCCCCAAAACGTCAGTCCTGTATCTTTATCTTGGGTACATAAAGGACCCTGTTTGACCTGCTGAGTTTCTCCAGCATTGTTTTGACTTTGTTTAACTCTTGTTCCTTAGTCTGGGAATGCAATGTAATTTATACAATTTAATGCAATGTGATTTATTTTTAAATTTGGAGTTACAGGCCCTCCTGCTTGGCACAGGGGCATTTCCCCAGTCCCTCCTTGATCTTATTTCAGATGTGGCTGGAGAAAAAGGAAATTGAAGACTCACTTCCAGGTAGAAATGTAAACTATTTAGAGGTTGCCTGGGTAAACATTATGAGTACTGCTTGGAATTATCGCATAAAGCAACCAACATTAGTCACCAGATGGGCCAAAAAAGCATCCAGAAAAAGTGTTCTGAAGGAGTTTCTGTGTCAGCAAAGTTATCATTTGTGCTTTTGTGAAAGTGATTTCAATATTACTAGGTTTCCGCAGGAGAGTGCAGTTTGAATCCTCTCATACTGTTGCCAGGATTCATTGCAAGTTAATGCCAGGAGCAGGCCGTTTAAAAGCAAAGAGCAGAGTTTTCCTTGGGGAAAAAAAAAGCTGATTGATAGCCTTTGGAGAGTAGGGCTTGTAAACCCTATTTTAGAACAGGGGCAGGAATCGGCCATCTGGCCCCTCGAGCCTACTCCATCATTCAATAAGATCCTTGGCTGATCTGACCGTGGGCTCAGCTCCACCTGCCTGCCTGAAGCTAGTGGGCCTCACAGGCAAGACCCTCCCCGCCATCGAGAAAATCTATGGGCAATGCTGTCGTCGGAGAGCAGCGGCGATCATCAAGGATCCCCACCACCCAGCACCCTCTGCTGCCATCAGGAAAGAGGTACAGGTGCCAGAAGACTCGCACCGCCGGGTTCCGGAGCAGCTGCTCCCCCTCCACCGTCAGACTGTGTTGCACAGTCAGTTTGTTTACATTCGTTATCTGTTTTCATGTGTTCATTTTTTTTTTGCACTGCCAATAATCGGTAATTCTGCCTCAACCGCAGGTAAAAGAATCTCAGGGTTTTATGTGATGTATGTACTCTGACAATAAATCTGAAATCTGATCCCCATAATTTTTTTAATTCAAAAATCTATCTGTCCTGTCTGTGCCTTAATTATATTTAATGGGGCAGCCTCTACTGCTTCGTGAGGCAGAGAATTCCACTGATTCATGACTTTGTGGAAGGAATAGTTCCTCCTTACCTCCGTCTGAAATCTACTCCCCTGAATCTTGATGTTGTGCACCATATGTTCTCATCCCACCTCCCAGTGGAATCCATTGCCCTGCATTTATCTTTTTCAATCTCTAAAATCCCCCTCATCCTTTTAAACTCCAGTGAGCACTGTCTCAGGCTACTCAACCTCTCCTCCGTGATGTGCTGTCATGACAGTAAGTAGACACAAGATTCAAAGACCGAACAACAGGCCCGGGGACCCCAACTTTGAGTGGAGCAGTACAAGCTTCCTCCTGACAGAGTCGAGGATGTCGGGGTGTGCCTCGATGACTGCCTTGACCGTGTACCTCCAGATTTCGAAGCATGCTCACACTTCCAGGGGATGAGGGTCGATTTTGAGGCTCCCGGCACTTAGGAGCTTCTCCATAGGAGGTTAAAGTTAAGCTGAATAAATTGTGATGCACCATCATGACAAAACAACAGGCTTGGGGACCCAACTTTGAGCGGAGCAGTACGAGCTTCCGGTGTTGCGGTCGCCCCTTGCAGTAGGCTAGTGGTGCATCACCACATCCTCATAAGAAAACGCCCTCATTCCCAGGATCAACCTGCTGAACCTCCTCTTCACTGTATCTGGCACCTACGGGGATGGGTATAGTGAATTTTCCGATTACTTGAGACTGCGTGTTGCCTGGATCAATGAACTAACAATAAGGCGCACCAAGTTTCTGTATTTATCTATTTCTTTTCCGCAATTTTCATCGCCAGCTGCCAGTTGCTTGAATCCCGGATGACAGGAATACTTCAACCTAAGGAAACACGAGCATTGCCTGCCGCCCCCAACAATCGAAGCAAAAGAGGGTCCCTTCAGAGACCGAGTGTCCGTGGATTCGCCTCCAGCTGTCCCGCGGCCTCCGCTCCTGCTTTTTTGCCAGTTGCTTCAGGCTGCCAGTTGCTTGAATCCCGGATGACAGGGGTATTACTCTCAACCCTCCCTCAGGCAAGATGGCCAGAGCTCCAGATGCGGTCCCACCCGTACCCTGTGCCATTGCAGCAAAATGTCCCTGCTCTTTGAAGTTCAGTCCCTCGAAGCAATGAAGCCCTCGTTGGGAGACTAGACGCCCCTCCCCCCAACCCCGCAAGCGCGGCATCCCGTTCCCGATGGAACTGACGGGCTTTCCACCTCGACTCCTTGTCGCCGCCGACAAGGCCAAGGCCTGCAAGCTTTGTGACTCTGTTGGAGCTGAATCAGTCGTGGGCCAGCAGCGTGAACAGGAGCGGGGCTGAGCTCGCTGCCCTGAGGTGCACCAGTGCTCAGTGTGGCAGAGCTTGGGGCTCTGCTCCCGACCCAGTAAGAGATGGACGATAAATTTAAGATTCCTTTATTGTCAGGTGGTAATGGACAAAATATAACTGGGCAAAAATTCATCAACTTTTGCCTGGTGAAAAGGAGGGGCTTACTAGCCCGGTGCCCTCAACCATAGGAGAAAGGGAAGTAAAAGAGAGTCCCGTGGATTAGTCTCCAATGGTCCTGCAGCCGTGTCGTCTAACTTGACCGTGAACCCAAGCTCACAGATACATAACCCGGGAGGACATCAGCGCCTGAGGCCCATTCTGAAGCACTTCAGGCTCTTTGCGCCCTCTCAAATGTGGGCACCAATTCCTGCCCCCCCTGCCCCCCCCCATGAGCCTGGATGCTTCCCATGGCAGGGGAGTCTCGGGCAAGAGGATAAAAGATAAAAGAGCGTCAATTTAACACAGAAATGTGGAGATGTTTCTTTAGCCCAGAGGGCTGTGAGTCTGTGAAATGTGGCAGCCGTGGAAGCGAGGTCGTTGGGTGTATTAAAGGCAGTGGCTGCTAGGTGTTTGATTAGTCAGGGTTACAGGGAGGAAGTGAGGCAGAGTGGGAGGATGGATCAGCTCTTGATAGAATGGTGGAGTGGACTCGGTGGGCTGAATGACCTAGTTCTGCTCTTGCGAGCCCATGATCAATGCTGGCGCGGTCTGTGATGCTCGCGTGCCGTGCCCCAAAGGACAACTGGTATGATGCCCAATCCCTCGTCCTTAAAGAGCAGAGGAGGTAGTCACCGAGCCATGGTTGAGGCGATGACTCCGCTGTTGGGGCATGTAATCCTCACAGGCCACAGTGTGCTGTGAGTATGAAGGGGGAACTGATTGTGCCAAAGATAAATGATGTTCTTGCCTTTGGCTGATCCTGCACTTTGACATGGGTGCACATTACGCAAACAAAGGGCCTCAATGTATTTGCAGGAGATAAATATTTAAAACAGATTTTGTGCTTTTGACGGTTTGTTTTCTCTTTAACTTCCCCCAACTCTTCCGTGGGCGTTTAAGTAAGCTATTAAGTCAGCTCTGGCTGGACTAAGTCCCACTCTGTCATCCAGTCCCCACATGGTACAGATTTTCCCCCCACTTTTAAAAAGTCCGCTTTACACACCGTTGCTTCTACAAAGAACCGACTCTAACACCTGTTTTTGTCAACCAAAAGAAATCCGAAGAGGATTTTTTTTTTGCTTTTACGGAAAAGAAGGCAAAAAATCGAAACGAGCATTCAGCGTTTGTTGGGCCACGAGCCATTATAGAGGCAGCGTGGGCCCCCCCCCCCCACCACCGATTAGTGAGAGTGGCGCCACCAAGCTCCTTCCCCAGGAACTACACCCAGCACCTCGGCTTCAAGCCGCCAAAGCTTTTCCTCGATTTATTTTGTGCGTCAGTTAACAGGGTGCATCCTGAGGTATCAGAAAGCCCTACGAGAGCTTGTAAGGGTGCTACACTTAGCGTAAAACTGGATGTAATTACACGTTTCGAAATAAAGACTCGAACTTGCCTGCGTCCACCATTCGTATTATTTGCACACAGAGAAAAAGATTAGGTTTTATACATTAAGTAATCCCATACATTAGGTTGTATGTGTTATTTAGTATGAATTGGTAGGTTATTTTTTGGGTCTGGAAACGCTCAAAAATTTTTCCCTTATTGGGAAATGCTTCTTTTTCACTTTAAACCATTTTGGCTTACGAAAGGTTTCATAGGAATACTCCACTTTCAGAGAGTGGGGGAAACCTGTACATTTTTAGGCAAAACATTCTGGGTTCAGCTCCCGGTGCAGGGATCAAGCCCGAATCATTGGTTCTGTATCTTACAAAGGACACCGTTTGACCT
The DNA here is from genome assembly GCF_036971445.1 of Narcine bancroftii. NCBI lineage: Eukaryota > Metazoa > Chordata > Chondrichthyes > Torpediniformes > Narcinidae > Narcine > Narcine bancroftii. The sequence continues at coordinate 62,800,427 of NC_091481.1, forward strand.
GCTGAGTTTATCCAGTGCTGTGTTTTTACTTCATTCGCAATGTCTGCAGACTTCCGAGTTTTACTCCCACTCCAGGGAGTTGAGTGCTGAAGTGCCGATTGAGGCTGCCGGGTCGCACTGAGGAACGAGACGTTTGGCCTCTCTCCACCGAGCTTCGACCGGATTCACCAGCAGGCTTTAGGGAGAAGGTGCAGGGAAAACGACGTGAGGAGGCAACTCCAGAGGAGAAGAGCTGAAAGACTGTGGGCGATGCAGTTGGCTTCCAGAACATATAGGAAGTGGGAGAATTCCCAAGAGGGTTCAGGAACTGAATTCACCAAGTCAGGGACACATACACCGGAGCATGCAGTATGTACCTGGAACCACTGTGGGCTGCCGAAGGATGGGGGGGACTTGGTATGACCATTGTAAAATGACTGGGGCTCTTACTAAATTTAAATTTAGGCACACAGCATGGTGATAGGCCCTTCCAGCCCATGAGGCCATGTTGCCCAATTACACCCAAATAGGCCCCCCCCCTTAGATTTGGGATGGTGGGCAGAAACTGGTGGAAACCTTCACAGGTCACAGAGAGAGCGTACAAGCTCCTTCCAGACGGATTTGAACCTGGGCCGCTGGCGCCGTAACTGCAGTGCGCTAACCACCCTGCCAAGCGTGCCGCCCCTCACAATAAAGAACGGTTGTCCCTTACACCCAATTACAGGTATACATGTTTCAGCCCGCAGCAGAGACCAGCTCTCCAGCGCAACCAAACTCTAATCAGCAGAAAGTTTGTCAGCTATCTTCCCCGGCAAAGCTCTGACCCCACGGGATCGCACAAGGATCTGTTTCCAATGATGCCAGACTGGAAATGTCTCAGAAGAGTGATGGGCCCTGGCTCGGCGAACATTGTTATGGCTACGAATTCTGACTCATACGGGCAGTCTTGTCTGATCAGGTGGTTCTTGTCAAAGGTTAGGTGTTGACTTGTTTCGTCCATCTGCAACCGTTTCTCATCCAGATATTAGTTTCCAGCTAAAGGGCAGCTGGTAATTAGAAGACACAATTGGCAGGACATTGGGAAAATGCAGTCAAACCTCCCTCACGGATCCCAATGGTTCAGCCTCTGTGATGTTGTCTGCTCCCCTTCTCTTCTCACTGGCACACACATTCACTTTAAGCTTTATGTTATTATAGATTCAAGGTTTCTTTTATTGCCTTGGAACAATTCATTAAAATGTAATGTATTAGACTCCCGAGAAGTTCAAAAGTTTAGTTCTTCAGATGTATGTTTCAGATGTGCAAAAGACTTTTTTTGCACTCAGTTTGGCTTTGCAAGAAAGTGAAGCCTTTTTGGTAGAGAATTATGGAGTGTTTGGAAGGTTTATTCAAATTTAAACTAACACTTGACCCACCATTATTTTGATTGGGATGTACCGCAACATTGACTTTGGGTTTAAAACTAGACAAATTTCAAATGGCATTTATTCAGTTGGCTTTAGCATTCGCCAGGAAATGTATAGCTGGAAGAATTATATTGAATTAAAAATCCAAAGATGGCACACTGAACTGAGATTGCGTATTCCTTCGGAAAAGATCACTTATAATTTGCGTAATAATTACTCGTTCTTTATTAAAATGTGGAATCCGTATTGGAAATATAAAGGTTTTTGTTAGATGGGATTGACACCATCCACAGCCTTAAATTACTGATAAATGTGTATTTTCGCTCCATTATTTATTATATTTTTTGGGTGTAGATGGGGGAGAGGTTGGGAGGGAGGGAATGGGAGGGGGGAGAGGGGTATATAGGGAGAAAACTTTCTATTATTGTTACATTTTATTCTATATTTGTATTTTAATTTTTTGTTCAATAAATAAAGTTTTTAAAAAATAAAATATACATGATATTACTTCAACTTTTTCCTTCCGTAACAAAGAGTCCCCGTGAGCATTGCCTGCCACCCCTAACAATAGGAGAAGGAGAATCCAAAGAGAGTCCCTTCAGAGTCACCAAGGGTCCATGGATTCTCCCCCAGTGCTCTCGTGGCCTCTGCAGCCATCGCCGGCAACCTGAGCTCTGGATCTAAACCGCAGGACGCAATCAGGGAACCTTCAGCGCCAGGGAGCCCATCCTGACCTCAGCTCCCTCTCAGTTGCCCATGAGCCGGTCTGTGGCAGCTTGCACCCAGTGTGAGCCCTTCCGCAGTTGAACTACCCCCCCCCCCACTTTGCTGGCCTGCTGACTCGGTCACCAGCCTGCAGGGTCATCTCGCATGTTACATCATCTCAAATAAATACTGAAAAGCATCTCAGGTGGGCAGAATTATATCGCGCTGGGAAATTTACAAGAATGGCATCCTAAAACCCACAAAACCTACCTTCAAAACATTGAGATTCTCGGAATTTTTGAGTAGAACCACTGAGAGTGGGAGAAGGATAAAACCAAATAAAAGTTGCTGTGCTGATGGGAAATGAGAAGACTGATTGGAGAGACCTGCTAAAAGCCAGCACAGTTTCAATGGGCTCAAAGGACTGGAGAAAGGACATGCATCTCAAATTTGGTCCAAATACTTCAATCAAATTTTTGTGAGTGGAATCTAACGTTCTACTGGACCCAATTTTGTAGATTTTTGTACCGTTCAGTAAGACCGTTTACTCAACAACTCGGTAGAGGAGAGAGTGGGGAGCACCAGGTTCCTTGGAATCCACTTAACCAGTGACCTATTGTGGACACACAACCTCCCTCACTTGGCAGGAAGGCGCAGCAGCGACTGCACTTCATGAGAAGACTGAGGCGGGTGAGTCTACCAGGCTACCATCCTGTTACCTTTCTACAGGAGCTCTAATAAGAGCTTCCTGGCCAGCTGCATCACGGTTGCCACGGGACCAGAAAAGTGGAAGAGTCTTCCTCCCCTTCCCCCCACCCTCCTTGAAGAGAGTGCGCAACTTCATCAATGACCACTTGCAGACACGAAGCAAGTAGTCAAAGGCTTTATTGATCAGAAGGCCCAGGCATGCCTCGACATGCTGCCAGTTCACGTCCAAGGCAAGTATGAGGGAGGTGACTAGGGCTCTCGGCCTTTATTAGGGGACATTATGGGGAGGAGCTACAGGTACAGAGGGCGGGCCAGCCTGCCCAGCCCAGTGAGGACATGCCCGTTTATGCCTGCAAACCCCTTCCACCCCGCGCATGGCATCTTCCAGCTGCTCCCATTGGGGAAGAGATACCGGAGGATCAGAGCCAGCACCACCAGGCTTAGGAATGGCTTCTTCCCGCAGGCAGTGAGAACGCTGGACGACCAGTGCAGCATCCGATTCTGTAAGACAGAATAAGGCCATTCCAATCATGGCTGACAGGTAGGCGGCTAAGTTGGGGGATGGTAAAAACACAGAAAATGCTGGAGGAATTCAGTGGGTCTCGCACTGTCCATAGGAGATAAAGATATATGACCGACATTTCAGGCATGAGCCCTTCTTCGAGGCCTAAGTAAAAAGCAGGCAAGGGACTGAATTCAAAGTAATGGCAGACTGTAGTGAATTAGGTGTAGTGATATGTAATTACACCACTAGGTCACCAGGGGTCATCCCCGGTGACCTTGTCTATAAAGCAGTCCAGAGCTACAGTCTAGCCTTCCAGGTTTGTCTTGCAGAGACAAGATCTCTTCATGTACTTATTAGTTTATTAAAGCTGTCTTATACTCGCACTGCTGGTGTGGTTATTGTCAGGATTCACTAGAAGTGTCCTGCACTGATGACTGGTCCCACCTCCTGGCTCCTCCCCCTGGGGGCTTGTATATAACCCTGGTTTCCCGCCTAAACCCTGAACCCCTCTGAAGCCTGCCCATGAACCCTACCTGTATTGTAAGCTAATAAAAGCGTTAGTTCTCCCTCCAGTCAAGTGTGAGCTTTTATCTGCGCTACACAGACCAACAGACAAAAGATGTCAATTGGATAGGAATAGATTCAAGATTTCTTTATGCTCATGCAGTGGCAGAGAACATGTAATATTACAAAGAACTGCCTTTTGCCTACCGTAAGGCAGATAAAGAGAAGCAAAAGAATCTCCCTTCAGAGTCACTTGGCCCTTTTCCACTGCCCTTAAAAGACGGGATTTGACCGTGTGTTTGCCACAAACGCGGGATGGGACATCACTTCCATCCCAGTAATTGCTCGCCAAGGTAGGTAGCATCAGAACATTTCGCCTTGGCTCCTGTGTGTGAAGAATTCAGACACAAAGTACGTAGACCGTACAAACAGGCTTTAATCAGCGTAAACTCGTACACACAAGGTCTCTGTACCTTCCTAGCTCCACATGATCGACTGACTAAGGGGCCAGAACGAGTCTTTATATGGGCCGGTGATTGACAGCTGACAGGTAGGGCCTGCCTCCCAGGTTGCCTACCTGCAGGTCCAGCGATTGCCCCCCCCCCCCCCCACTGCAGTAGGCCAATGTAGTGATTGAATCACCATCCTGTGTAAAAGGCTTACCTGCCTTCCCGGGCATCAACTCTGTAACACTGCAGGACAAGAGGGCACAACTTCAGGATTAAAGGGTGTCCACTTAGAACGGATATGTTAGGAATTTCTTTAGCCGGGGGTGGGGGAGAGGGAGTGGTGAATCTGTGAAATTTGTTGCCACAGGCAGGTTGTGGAGGCCGGGTCATTTAAGGCAGAGATTGATAGGTTCTTGATTAGCCAGGGCTTCAAAAGTCATGGGGAGAAGGCCGGGCAGTGGGTCTGAGCGGGGAAAATAGATCAGCTCATGATTAAATGGCAGGGCAGACTCGATGGGCTGAATGGCCTATTTCTGCTCCTGCATCTTACGGTCTTATCTCATGGAAGTGGGGTGCAATTATCAAAGGGTAAAAAAGCACAACTGAAAGAACGACCCAGAGGTTTAACAAGAAGTAATCAAAACTACCTGTTTCTGGGTTAGGGCTAGTCGCTGAGTTATGTTACAAGTCATTCCAACTGGGCCACAGGATTCCCAAGAATTTCCATAAAATTCCAGCAGCGTTCCAGAGAAAGCTCAGGAGCTTTGGAGAATGAAGTGTTACTTCCTGACAAGTGGGTGATGGGGCTAGAGAGAAGGGTTAGGCACAATACCCACCAGAGGAAAAGGGGGGCAGGGGGGAGCAGGCCATTTGGTCTTGCTCAGCAAGATCATGGCTGACATTTTCCACAGCACCTCTTCCTTGCACCATCTTCCAATTAACTTTATTCTTTATAAAAATAAAATATATATGTGGACAACACAGAGCAAATCTCTTTACATTCTTAGTGGTTCTCGACTTTTCCCTTTCCACTTTAAGTAATCCCTAGGCCATCGGTGATTAGTAAGGGATTGCTTAAGGTGGGATGTGAGTGGGAAGGAAAAGGTTGATAACCATTGGTTCAGGGTTCCTTTTATTGAACACAATTGTAATACACATGATATACTTCAATTTTTCTTGTAGAAAGACAAACAAACAGTCGCCATTTCCCACCGACCTTAATAACAGGATAAGGAGAATAAAAAGGGAGTCCCTTCAGACACACCGGGTGCCCGTGGATTCGTCTCCAGCCTTTACTACACAGGCTCCTGTTCAATCCATCGGCCGTCCGAGCTCCAGATCCAAACCGCCAGTGTGATCAGGAAGCCTCCAGTGCCCGAGACCCTTCGGGAGCCCCTTCTTGCCCTCAGCCCCCTCTCGAATCCCAGATCCGATACAAGTCAAGCTTCTTGTCGTCTGACTGTACAAGTACAGCCCGACAAAACAGCGTTCTCTGGCCCTCGGTGCAAAACACACAGACACACAACCAGACACAACACACATACAGGCGAACAATACATATAACCATAACCATATAACCATATAACCATTTACGGAGCGGAAACAGGCCATGTTGGCCTTTGGAGTCCACACCGGTTCACTAGAACCCTGGGGAAAGAAAAAGGTTTTTCAAATACTTAAAATTCACTGGCCCGACCACCTAACTTTTGATAACTTGAGCATTTAATCCTTTTACCATCAGCAAGTTTTCAAAACATACATCTGCAAGTTAACTCCACCTTTATCTGGCTTCAAACAGAATGCAGGGCAAGTTATTTTATATGGAAAAATAAATATTGTTTTGTGCAAATGAGAGTCTCGGAGGGTCTGTGTGAGCCATTCCTTTGGTCGTTCACCATTCTCACTGCCCGATGGAAAAAGCTGTCCCTCGGCCTGGTGGTGCTGGCTCTGATCCTCCTGTATCTCTTCCCCAATAGGAGCAGCTGAAAGATGCTGTGTGCGGGGTGGAAGGGGGTCCTCGATGATTTTGCATGCTCTCTTTAGACAATGATCCCAGTAGATAATGTCGATGGAGGAGGAGGGAGACTCCAGTGATCCTCTCTGCCACTCACGTTTCTATTGATTGACCTCCGATCCATTCCTCTCCAGCGACCGTACCACACTGGCCAGGAGCTCCCATAGAAGGTTGACAGGACGGTGGCCAGTCGCCTTGCCCACCTCAGTCTTCTTAGGAAGAGCAGTCGCTGTTGCGCCTTCCTGACAAATGAGGAGATGTTGAGTGGACACAATAGATCCCTAGTTAAGTGAACTCCAAGGAACTTGGTGCACTCGAGGGTACCTTGTTCCCAGCAGACTGTGTGAGTCCTTCAGTCGCCGCCCTGTCGGGTCGTCTCTCTATGGTTCAGACTGGTTCTGAACACAATTTGCACATAGCACCAGTACCTTCTCCTGGCCCTGTGGGGGAGATGATTCAGTTGCCTGAGGGCCCCCAGCATCCTAGACCATAAGCCTCCTCCCCCCCCCCCCCCCCGGAGAGAGGCCTCGCGGTGGCTGCACCAAGCCTCAGTGTGACCCTCATCATGTAATCCTGCAGCAGGGAATGTGCCAGTCAGTAGCCTTCCCTCTCTGACATCTCGGTGCGCTGGAAGACCAAAAGGTTTCGGGCGGACCAACAGGCTCTGGATCTCTGTCTCTACCCCCTTCTGTGATTAGAGGAGGCAATTTTAATAGCTGTCTTCACTAATGATCCCATTCACCATGCCAGTGAAGGGAAAGATCCAAGATTTCAGGCAAGGGGAGAAATAATTTTATTGTCAAGCACATTAAATATATCCACTGAGATTCTCTTGCTGCAGTTGAACAGGTGCTTGGTTAAAAAAAAACATCAAAAACAACTCTACTGTTCCAAATTGAATTAAAAAGAGAGAGTAATTACTTGAGAAAAAGATAATAAATATTCAAAGTTATCTGAGAGCAAAAATAAAGTGACTTTGTAGGCAGTCATCTCGTGGAATCACTGCAGTTCCTGGTCAGTGCAACAAGGGGAAGTTCGAGAGCCTGATACCCGAAACCCACCCTTCTCAACGCGGCCCATACAGTTCCCCCCCCCCCCAGGGTCCACAGCACATTTAAAGGGTGGGTGAGGGGCGGTACGTGGACTGAAATCATAGCATATTTGTTATGTAGTCGGTAGGAGAAAAGTACGGAAGAAGCTGAACCTTGACTGCTTCACGGAGAAAGGGGCCAATAAGCATTGAGCCAAGTCCTGGGGTGGTGGGGGGAGGGGGGGTGGGTGGGGCAAAGCCAAAGGAAGGTTGGTCTAAACTATTTTGGGTCTACAAAAATACTTGTCTACACTATTGAAACACCACTTTTATTTTATTATCCTGTGACTATATATGTCAAAAATATCTATCCTTTTTATTTATTATCTCCTGTAATTTATGCAATTATATTTGGTATATCTTTACTTTAAATGTGGCAAGTGATAAATGTGAAACCCCTGGTATCCGGCACCTATGGGTATTGGTAGATGCTGGATAAGTGAGTTTTATACCTCTTCAGCCTTGGCGAGTAAGGTGACGCAGCGGTTAGCACAACGCCTTTACAGCGCCAACAATCGGGACCGGGCCGGGTTTCGAGTCCCCCTGCAGTCTGTAAGGAGTTTGTACGTTCTCCCCATGTCTGCATGGGTTTTCTCCGGGAGGCTCCACCTTTCAAAAACGTGCCAGGGGTGTAGGTTAATGGGGTGTAAATTGGGCGGCACTGACTCGTAGGGACGAATTGGCCTGTTACCGTGCTGTATGTCTAAATTTAAATTTAAAAATTAAATATATCAGTGCACAAGTACATCGTGTATGATTATAAACTCATCTTTAGAATATGGGGATAATAAATCCGATGTATGCAAATGGGTCAGTAGGAGTCAGTGGGCTGAAGGGTCTGTGTCTATGACTCTATGCTTCGAAGGCCAAGGAGAAGTATCTGCTCCATCACAGTTGGGTCATAGTGCAGGTGTTGACACATCTGGACCGACGACAAGGGTAACCTTCCTACGTCCGGGCACCCTCTGGCCTTCCTGAGCACCGACGCTTCAGTTACGGACACTGGTTCATATTCATAACAGCCATGGGGAAAGATACATATGGAGCTCTGCAAGCAATTTCTCTGGTGATTTCCCAAGACAAAATATCCTGACGTTTGCAATGTAAACTATACAGACAACTCTCCAAGGGGCTCTATCGCTGAGAGCATTGTTTAATTTCAATGTTATTTTTAACTCTAATTCAACCGAGGTTGGTGTCGTAAATCACCAAACCTTTCCCTCTACGGTTTATAATCGTCCTGAGGTGAGGTTTCGACCTCCAGCCACCCAAACAACTAGCGTAATGACCCTTCTCGTGGAGGAGAAAGGGAGGGCAGTGGGGGGGGGGGGGGTGGTTAACAGCCAGGGGCTCAGGAGGGAGGAGGCTGGGGTAAAGGGAAGTGGGATTCGGACGAGCTGCTGAACGGACATTGAGCAAGCCAAGACGGGCTTTCCAGGCATTGTTTCGTGTTCTGATGTCTGACCTCTATGGGAAGGTCAGGATTTGACCACTGGGGTAAAAACACACAATGCTGGAGAAACTCAGCAGGTCAAACAGTCTCCAAAGGTAAAGATATAGAACCAATGTTTCAGGCTTGAGCCCTTCATCAAGGTCTGGAAAGATGTTGGCAGGTGTCTGATGTACAGGAAACTATGGAATTCTCCACCCCAGGAGCCTGGGGTAATTTACAGAGGAAGTAGATACATAGTTGAAAGATCGTGGAATCGAGGGCGACGCGGAGACCAGCAAGATAGAGGCGATGAGGCCTGGGGCAGATCAGCCGCGTTGAACGTCGGGGAATGAGTGGCCCACTCCGCCTCCTGTTCCCTGCTGCTGAAGACGGCATCTCTGGAAAATGCGATCCCTAATCTGTCCTGTTTCCAGAGAGGGCGTCTGCACGTTCAAGGCATATTTTGGCCGGGGAGTCAGGAAGGGAGAACAAAGGGAGAGAGAGAGGGTGGAGCAGAGGAAAGGCTGTACCGGTAATGGTTCCGAGGCGAGAACAACCACCTTTCACTCCACTCCTTCCTGGGACTGGCTGCCCTGCATCGACCAACTGGACCGGTGCAGTTGGCTTTTAAGCTGCTTATGAGCTAGAAAGCACCGGTAAAGGTAATATTTGCTTTGGCAACTAGCAGATGCCGATTAAGTCTAAACAAAAGCATTTAATTTATGCTGTTGGTTCAGACTGGGAATATTTCACTGAGCTGCTATTTTTAGACAGTGATGAGGTGGTTTTCCTTCCTGGTTTGTCGGGCCACAGGACAGCCAAACATACCAACAATCTAATGGGTCTCTGCTGCTTTTTAGCTCCGACCTTCAGGAAATTCCTCCGCCCGGCAATTTAATCAGGTGGCCACGCACGCCACAAGCCTTGGGTCCAAGCACCGAGTGGTGCTGGGGAGGCTGGCATCTGAAATAGGACCACCATCTTGAGCGCAGTTTGAGCTCCCAAGGTGCCATTCCTATCGAGACCCCCAGTCTTTCTACTTACCCCCCCCACCCCATTGTCCTTTATACCACGTGTTCTTTGTTACCAGTCACATTCTCTGCTCTTCTCCCCTTCGGTCAGGCAGAAAACATTTGAGTTTGCAAGCACAAACCCTCCGTTTTTTTTCCTGCTGTTATCAGACTCTTGAATGACCTCTCACTGGATAATCAAAACATATAGGAGCAGAAGTCGGCTCATGGGCCCATCTGGCCTGCTCCGCCATGCTAATCAACTTCCCGCTCAGCTCCACTCACTGGCCTTCTCCCCGTAACCCTTAGTGTCCTGACTAATCTAATACTCGTCGATCTCTGCCTTAAATGCATGCAACAACTTTGCCTCCAAGGCCGCCCGTGGCAACAAGTTCCTTTATCCAGAATCCTTGGGGGACAATGTGTTCCGAATTTCAGTTTCTCTGTTCAGAATTGATGCCCTCTTATCCTGAAGTTGTGCCCTCTTGCCCTAGAATACCCCGCCACGGGGAAACATCCTTGCCACATCTACTCTGTCCAGGCCCTTCCGCGTTCAGACTGCCTCGATGAGGTCCCCCTCATCCCTTGAACAGTTTTAACGGCGCATATCTTCATACCCTGCATTTACAGGTACCCAATCCTTTATCCGGACATCTAAAATCCAGAAAACTCCAAAAACCGGCATTTTTTTCCTGGTGCTGGTACAGCGGAGGGGGGAGAGAGAGAGAGAGAGAGAGAGAGAGAGAGAGAGAGAGAGAGAGAGAGAGAGAGAGAGAGATAGTAGCATGACTAGGTTGGGCGGGGGTGGGGGGAGAGACAGCAGCGCGATTTAGGTGGGTGAGGGTGGGAGAGAGACAGCAACGCAACGGGCAGGCGGCCAGAAGGGAGAAACAGCAGCGCGAATAGGTTGGACAGGGGTGGGGGAAGAGAGACGCCTACATGACTGGAAGGGGATGGCTATGGCAGCACAATTCGGGTGGGCTTAAATCTGAGGCAGCTAGCTTTTGTTCTGAAATCCGGAAAATTCCGAAATTCGGAACACACCGTCCCCCAAGGATTCCGGATAAAGGATTGTGTACCTGTAATACAAGTTTGATTGCATTCTACGAACTTTTGGTCCACACATTCATTGCCTGTGCGCTCCGGCTGCAGAACGTCTGTGCGCGCGCACAGCTTAGAGAGAACAGCAGCCTCAACGACTGGGAGGGGCTGGCAAAGATTTACTTTGAAGGTCTGTATGAGGAGAATATTAACTGGGAGAGAAACAACGTCAGCCACCAGGGGTTGTACCTCATCAGATCAGACCGCTCCCCCCCACCCCATTCCAAGACAGTCGTATGGAGAGTGGAAAGGTTGGGGTAAATCAAGCATTTTGGGGTGTCAGGCTCTGTATCCAAGTTTGTTGTACTCTTTCAAGTTCTATTACAGGAGGACCACCAGAGGAGGAGAGGTTCGGATTTGATATGCCTTTTGCTTCTCCTTTCAGACTGTGAGGGGCTTTGGGCGACACTAATGGGCGACTCTCGTGGCAGGCAGATTTAGTGGAATTTTCTGTATTATGGCATGACAATAAATGAATCTTGATTAACTTTTAAACCTGGATTCTTGCACACAATGTCATCCTGATCGCACACGTACAACCTGACGAAACAGCGTTCTCCGGTCCTCAGGGCAGACATCACGCACATACAGACAAACAGTACATGTGCTGGACAAGTATTCATGGATACAAATAAATAAATAAATAGTGCTTTGCGAGTGCGAGTGCCTCGGAGGGGGGGGGAGTGTGAGCCGTTCCTTTGGTCGTCCAGCATTTCACTGCCCACGGGGGGAGAAGCCGCTCCTCAGCCTGGTGGTGCTGGCTCTGACAGTCCCTATAGCTGAAAGATGTGCGGGGTGGAAGGGAGTCCTTGACGATTTTGCGCGCCCTCTCCTCAGACGACGATCCCGGTAGATCCCGTCGACAGGGGAGCGAGGCTCCTCCCCGCCACTCTCTGCGGATGGACCAATCGATGAGAGTTCAATCTCCGATCCTTGTGGTCGAGCAAGGGGGGAAGCATTAGTCCCACGGGGCAAAGCGGCAAGAACTTTGCTTCCAATCCATCTCTTGTCCCCTTGATTTGGCACAGTTCATTGCAGCTGCTGAAAGCTTCAACAGTCTCCCACCGGCCACACAGAACCCATGTTTAATCAGTCTCATTAGACGTCTGCTGGGCACTCAATTTTCCCAGTCAGTAGCTGACCTCAGCGCTATTTGACATTCTTGCTGCCACGTAACAATGCACTGACTATTTTATCAAGCAACATTTCACGTTAACAGGCCGGGTTAAAAAAAAATCCCCTCAAAACATTTTATAGAGTTATCGCTCTTTCAACACTGCCCATGATTGGGCACTGGCACCTTTACAGGGACTTTCTTTTAATTAATTGTTCAGGAAGTAGACATTGTTGCAAGACCAGCATAACTTGTCGCTAATTGCCACTGAGAAGGTGAGCTGTTGTCTTTAACTGGAAGAATGAGAGACGATCTTATAAAAACATATAGAATTATGATGCTGGAGAAACTCAGTGGGTCAGACAGTGCAAATATAAAAGTGACATAACCAATGTTTCAGGATTGAGCCCTTGAGCATTGAGCAAAATGTAGACAGGTTCTCAGTCGCCCAGAAATGATACCATGTAAAAATCACCCCCCCTCAACTATTTTTGGTCCCATCTGCCTGCCCACTTGATTCTCGCCTAGGCCCCGGCCACCTGCCCAAAGCCTTGTCCACAGACTTTCACCTTGACCCAAGCCACCCGCCCAACCAAGCTCCCGACACCCCGAGCGCGGACACTTGCCTAGGCCCCAGCCACCCATCCACGAGAACTCCCGGCGTCCCAAACACAGACTTACCACTACCAGCAACCACCCATCTGAGCTCCCAACGCCCCGACTGTTGAGTCTCAACTAGGCCTCACCCGCCCGCCCATCCAAGCTCCCGATGCCCCAAACGTGGACTCTCGCCTTAGGTTACGGTCACCTGTCCACCAGAACTCTGACCACCCAGACCAGGCCCCTGCCCATCCCAAAGCCTCGACTGCGGATTTTCACTTAGGCTATGGCCACCCGTCCACCAGAGCTCTCGACAACCCGAACACAGACTTAACCACCCAGTCCCGGAACCCACCCATCTGAGCTCTTGACGCCTCGAACGACCAAGGTACTTACCGCAGTCAAAAGTGGTACGTGTGTAATAATTGACCCCCTAAAATTTGGTCCATAAAATTCGACTATACATGGTAGCCTCAAATTCAGGGGAGTAAATTTAGGACGGAGATGAGGAGGAACTGCTTTGACCAGACAGTGTGAATCAATGAACCAAAGACACTGCCTTACTTTTTTCATGCATTATTTTTATTTACTTATTTGTGTTTTATATGAACATTTGCCATGTGACGCTGCCGCAGAACAGTAACTTTTGTGACTTGTTCATGACAATAAACCGATTCTGATCTGATTATGTTTCCTCCACCTGCTCCAGTTTTAAAGATGTTCGGGGGTTGGTAAATTAATTGGTCACTGGGGCTCATTTTGGCGGCGTGGCTTGTGGGCTGGAAGGGCCTGTTACTTTGCTCTATCTCTACATTTTACAAAGGTGCATGCATGTAACGTGTTCCATGCAGGTTACCTGACACGCCTGCTGTCCTGTCACCTCTTTGAGGTCCCGGTTCAAAGGCGTTCTCACGCGTAAAATCTTTGGGGAAGTGGGAGCCTGCAGCAGGCAGCAGTGGGCTGATCATGAGGTCCCACGCACCAATCTTGTTTGAGAGTGAGCACAGGCCTCGTTAATTGAATCCCTCTTCAGTAGCACTGTGACCTCCCTTGCCGCCAAGTCAAACATGAACCATATGTCTGTCAGTGGCCTGCTGGAACAGGGATGGGGGTGGGGGAGGGGGCCCTGGAGACGAAATCCCGAAACTAATTGGCCTCAGCTCATTCCCCGAGTGAGCGGAGCTGATGGGGGTGGGGTGAGCGTGGGTTTGTGATAAACACACTTTAATTGGGTGTGAATAGATTTTAACAGCACTGAAGTCGATAGGAGAGTGGTGTTTAAGAGGGCTTGTGCGTAGACACTTCAAATCGCATGGAAGGGTGGGATAGGATTCATGGGCAAGCAACAGGAATTTAGGAATTTAGTTAATTTGGCCTCATATTTAGCAGACATTTGGACTGAAGGGCCTGTTCCAACATTGCTCATTCATCTCAACTATTCTACATATCAAGTTCAAGTTTATTATTATAATACAACTGGACGAAACAGCATTTTTCGGTGTAAAAAATGGATCAAACACGTCTATAGGCACAGCACACATATTTACATGCGATTTATAAGCAGCACATAACATGAAATAAATATTATTAAATAATAGTAGAGGGGGAGCAAATTTGAGTTCTTGGGAGTCATTATCTTGGAGAACCTTTCCTGGACCCAACACACCACTGGCATCGTGAACAAAGCACGTCAGCACCTCTACTTCCTCAGGAGTTTGCGGAGGGTTGGCATGACATCAGAAACCCTGGCAAATTTCTGCAGAGGTGCGGTGGAAAGTGCGCTGACCGGCTGCATCATGGTCTGGTATGGGGGGACCAATATCCCTGAGCGTAAAGTCCTGCAAAAGGCAGTGGACACAGCCCAGGACATCCCAGGCAAAAACCTCCCCACCCTCGAGATATTCTAAAGGGAACGTTGCTGTTGGAGAGCAGCAGTGATCATCAAGGATCCACCCCACCCAGTGCATGCTCTGTTCTTGTTGCTGTCATCAGGAAAGAGGTGTCGGAGCCACAAGACTCGCACCCACCAGGTTCAGGAATGACTGCTACCCCTCCACCATCAGATTCCTCAATGTCAAACTCAATCAGGGACTCATTTAAGGACTTGTGCACTTTATTGATTTTTTAAAATTCTCTCTGTATTGCACAGTCAGTTTATCTGTTTATATTTCTTTTATTTGTTTACACTGTGTACATTTGTTTTCTGCACCATCAATTAGTGGTAATTCTGCCTGGCCCGCAGGAATAAATAATCTCAGGGTTGTACGTTATATCATGTATGTTCTCTGACAATAAATCGGAAATCTGAGTCTCGGGTGTCAGTGTGAGCAGTTCCTTTGGTCGTTCAGCGTTCTCACTGCCTGTGGGAAGAAGCTGCTCCTCAACCTGGTGGTGCTGGCTCTGATCCTCCTGTATCTATTTCCCAATGGGAAAGATGGTGTGTGCTGGGTGGTAGGGGTCTTTAAGATTTAGGCAACAATCCCGGTAGATCACGTCGATGGAGGGGAGGTTTCAGCTCCCTTCTCCAATATCTGTCTCACTCCCGAAGCCAAACCTACCCTCTCCCAGTTAACGGCCTGCTTTAGGTTAGCAACCAAGGTGTGGGCCTGTCGTACATCATAAAAGGGCTCGTGCCCGAAACACCTTTCCCTTCTATGGATGCCGCAGGGCTGGCTGAGTTCCTCCGGCTCTTTTACCGCCATCTCAGCGACCAAGCAGGTAGACTCTGCCAAGGCTGAAAGGTGGCAGGTGCCATCTGGCTGATCATCCTGTGATCCAATGTGACCCTGTCCTTTGAATAGGTTTCTGGGAGCAATTTGTGTCACCTCCAAGAATCTGCAAACAGAAGCACTGATTAACAGTGAAAGGAATCCTGCCAGATGCTTGTGTGTTATCCAAGTCCATAGGATCTGAGGCACTCCCTAGCCAAGCACAAGAAAACACTTGTCTGTGAGAAGCTCTGTCTAATGTCCAGCATCTGATAATGCTGTCCCTTGTTCTCTCATTCCATCACAATCTTTCATGTCTCTTACCATTCAAAGGACACTTCTGAGTCCATTTCCTTCAAGTTTCGTCCTTAGCGGCCCACCTTTGGCGGCCTTTCATCTTCTCACGCCATGACAGAGACTCGTTCCCCCTTTGGAACTGCTCCTCCCTCCCCACTCCCCGGAGGCTCCCTGCTCCTCCAACATGAAGATCGTTATATGCACCCCCTTGTTTTCTAACCTCTCAGGAGTGTGAAGTCAGGAGAACACAAACAAGTATCTCATCAGTGAGGGCATCAAGGGATTATGGGGAAAAGGCCGGAAATTGGAACTAGTGTAGAGTAGCTTACTGTAGATTTACAGAACAGATTTGATGGGTCTTGTGATGTTATGAACCTGTCCTCATCGCGGGGGCGGTGAGGGTCAATAACTTCAAATTCCTAGGGGTCAACATCTCTGTGGTTCTGTCCCGGGATGTCCATGGCGATCCTCCATCCCAGTGGCTATACTTGGTGAGGAGATTTGGCATATCACCAAAGACTCTCAAAGATGCACCGTGGAGAGCATCCTGACGGGTTACATCACTGTCTGGTATGGAGATACCAGTGCGCAGGACAGGGAAAAAAATTCCAGAGGGTTCTGAACCCAGTCAGTGACGTCACGGGCATCAGTCTTCTCTCCACTGAGAACATCTACAAGAAAGCAGCCTCCAGTTTCAAGGATCCCCCTCCCCACCACCCAGTTCACTGCTGCCGTTGGGAAGGAGGTCCAGGAGGCTGAAGACAAACATCCAATGGTAGAAAGACAGCTTCTTCCCCTCCCCCATCAGATTTCTGAATGGACAATGAACCACAGACTCTCCTATTTTTGTACCTTTTTAATTTATTTTGGGGTAATTTACATCTGTTTCATGACAATGTATGAATTCCGAGTCTCTCTGCGTGACTCTTTCAAGTCAGGTTTCAGAGATACAAGGCTGGGCAGCAGCTGAGTGCACCCCCCCCCCCCACAACTGCTATTTACGCCAGCCCCCTGCATCAGTGGTTAACTATGTCGGTACGCAAGTCTTTGCAGGAGTTATCAGGGACAAAGCACCAGAGATGACCACTTGACAGGGACACAGACGTTCCGCCATCACTCCTCTTAAAAGAGGTGCCAATAAAGACTACTGATTTTTTAATAAATTTGGACCTGCAGCGTGATAACAAGCCATTTTGGCCCAAGAGCCCACGCCGCCCAATTATACCTATTTGACTACGACCCCTCTTCGTTTTGAAGGGTGGGAGGAAACCTACGCAGACACGGGGAGAACGTACAAACTCCTTAAAAGTGAAGCCCGAAAGTCGGCAGACACTGTGATTGTAGGAAGTGCTAGAGGATCTCAGCCTGGTCTTTTCAGCTTCCATAATAACCAAAGATATATTGCTGACATTTCGGGCCTGAGCCCTTCCTCAAGGAATAAGCATAATGTTTAAATCCTGCAGCCACGGAGGGGTCTGTGCCCAAGAATGCTGGGCATGAGGAGTTGTGGGCTCTATGGGGTGGGGGCAGCAGACGGGCAGAACACCAGAAACATCGAAGTGTCTGTGAAAATGTTTTTCAACTTTGTTGATGTAACCATCGCATACTTTGAAATAACTCCCCAGTGCATTTGTTAAACTACTCTATAAGACTTTTTTGGAACTTGCATGGGGCTTTAAATGTGTGTCTGTTACATTATTTTAAAGCAGCAGTCCCACACACACACACACACTCACACTCACACACACACACACACTCACACACACACACACACACACACACACACACTCACACACACACACACACACACACACACACACACACACACACACACACACACACACTCACACACACACACACACACACACACACACACACACACACTCACACACACACACACACTCACACTCACACACACACACACACTCACACACACACACACACACACACACACACACTCACACACACACACACTCACACACACACACACACACACACACACACACACACACACACACACACTCACACACACACACACACACACACACACACACACACACACACACACTCACACACACACACACACACACACACACACACACACACACACACACACACACAAACCCACACACACACTCACACCCCACCCCCCACACACACACCCACACCTTTCCACCCACCCAAACACACACACACACACACACACACACACACACACAGAGTGAAAGGTTAAAAACAGTTGAAAATAAAAATGAACCTTAGTTTAAAAAAAACATCCATTGGTACCGAGTGAAGTAAGTTACTTAAATGTTTCAGGTCAGTGGCCTTTCATCTGTTGACTTGCTGACTAGAATCACAAGAGAACAATCCCAGACAGAAACTCTCTTGGATCTCTTTCCCTTTTCTATCACCAGCCACAGATATCACGCCACCTCTCTGCGCAGAGCAAGTAAATGGAGTGCGGAGCAGGGATCAGTGCTCGTAAACCCCTTGCCCACAGGTCACGGGAAATGTTGAGAGTCAAGCCTTTCGAAGAACGTTTCCACTTTCTATCGGCTGAAGCAGGCCCTTCACCCCACCAAGTCCGCGCCCACCACCAAGCGCGCATTTTAACCTCCTCCTGCCATTCGGATGTTAGCTTTTGTCCCCGGAGGAGTAGGGTTGAAAATTTTGAATGAGGTCTTGGTTGGACCACAACTGGATGAAGATACTGAAGAAAAGGATGGAGCAGGATTGGGGAAGGTGCAAAGACTATTGAAATGGATGCCATCTAAACTTAAATTTTAACGTAAAAATTTTCACCAATACCAGGTTTACAGGCCCACGAGCCTGTGCTGTCCAATTTCTGACACCGGGAGAACATACAAACTCCTTACAGACTGCGCAGGATTCGAATCCCGGTTCCGATTACCGGCACTGTGAAGGCGCTGCGCTAACCGTTCCGCCCTGTATTTTTCTTAAATGAGAGACTAAACAGGATGGAATTCCTTCATTTGGAAAGAGATGCCCTGATCGAGCTATATAATGACCTTGTTGGGATCAGTGGATGATGGTTCCACCCATTCAGCTTGTATCGGATGATGACGGCTGGAGATGGAGAAGATGTTTCAAATTCCTAACAGCATTTTGGCTGTACCCACACCTCAGGGAGTGCAACGGTTCAAGAAGTAAACTCCCCCATCACCTGCTCAAGGAGGTGATTCGATCAGATAGCATTTTTCAGGTTTATTGTCAGAGTACATCCAACCCTGAGATTCTTTTTCCAGTGGGCCAGGCAGCATTACCGCTCATTCATGAGATCAGAAGAGCAGAAGTAGGCCAATCTGCCCAGCAGATTCTGTCATTTAATCATGAGCTGATTCTTATCGCTCAGCCCCACTCCCTGTAACCCTTGATGCCCTGGCTCATCAAATACCTGTCAATTTCTGTCAAATAAAGCTCACTTCCAGGGCCTCCTGTGGTAACAAGTTCAACAGACTCGCGACCCCCTGACTAAAGAAAATTCTCTGCATCTCTGTTTTAAATTGACACCCTTTTATCTTGAAGTTGTGCCCCCTTGTTCTAGACTCAATGGGAAACCACTTTGTCACATCTACCTGTTCCAAGCCTGTTCAGCATTCAAACTGTCTCTACGAGGTTCCCCCCCCCCCCAATCCTTCTGTCCTCCAACGAGTACAGTCCAAGAGATGACAAACATTCCTCATGTGCTATCCCACTTTAAGTAATCCCTGGGCCATCGGGGCTCAAGGTGATTGCTTAAGGTGGGAAGGTTGAGAATCACTGCTCTGGACCCTATTGTGACTGAAATATTTTGCTTGAGAAAAATAGTCGTTGGCCCATTTCCTTTGGAGTTCTGAAACCATGCACGTAACGAGTCAATTAGGGAGGATTAAAACGGTGGTTTTCAAACTTTTTCTTCCCACCTTAAGCAATCCCTTACTAATCACAGAACACCGATGGCATAGGGATTACTTAAAGTGGGATGTGAGTGGGAAGAGAAAGTTTGAGAACCACTGGGCTAATCCTTTCATTCTAGTAAATCTTCTCTGAACCCTCTTCAACACCAGCACATGCTTTCTCAAACAAGGCACCAAAAACTGTACGCAGTTCTCCAAGTCAGGTCTATTGAGTCTCAACATTACATCCCTGCAATTGACAGTGCGAAGAAAATCTGTACTTTACCTACACATGTAAACAAATAAGGACATGTAAACAACCTGATTGTGCAATACAGAAAAAAAAAAATAAATTGCAAGAGTCATTAAATGATGCCAGCTCAGACTGTGAAACCAACATCGCTTGACTGAAGTAAAAATTGGAATGTTCAGAATTTAAAGCTGAATTAGTCATTGTTGAAATCGAACAGAAAATTCCATTAAACATCCTAAACCAGGATGTGGGAAGTGCTCCCACTAAGTGGAGCTGATGTGAACATTATTGGTGTATTTCTAGGTAAGACAGGGAACGAATACTTCTGTTCAAAGACTGAAGTAGGCAAGGTTACCAGCCACTATCTTCTCAGCGAGAGCGTCCTGGCCGGCTGCATCAGTGTGGGGTATGGTTGCCAAAGAACATTGGATTGTAGGTCAATCCACAGGACCATAAGAGTGGCAGAGAGCATCGCTGGAGTCTCCCTCAGCCCCCTGTTGATGTGATCTACTGGGATCATTCTCTGTAGAGGGCACGCAAAATCATTGAGGACCCCCTTCCACCCTGCATATCTTTCAGCTGCTTTCGTCGGGGAAGAGATACAGGAGGATCAGAGCCAGCACCACCAGGCTGAGGAACAGCTTCTTCCCACAGGCAGTGAGAACGCTGAATGACCAAAGCAACGGTTCACATTGACCTTCCGAGACTCTCATATCTAGGAAACTATATTTATTTATTTTTATATCTGTATATTTGTTCTGTATATGCATGGTTTGTCAGTATCTGTGTTACGTCTGGTTGTGTTTTGCACTGAGAATGTTGTTTCATCGGGTTGTACTTATGCAATCAGATGACAATAAACTTGAACTTGAACTGGATAAAGAAGAGGGAGAACTTGTTTCAAAGGGGGGGGGGGTTTTCAGGTGTTTCAGGTGGGCTGAGACCTTGTTCTCACCTGAAAAAGTTCCCCAGGGTAAACATCTCCAGTGACCCGTCCAAGTCCACCCACATTGACTCAACGGTCAGGCAAGCGCGCCAGCGCCTCTTTCCTCAGAAACTTGCTCCACCCAAGACTACACAAGTCTGCAGAGTGTTGCAAACAAGGCTCAGACTTTCACACAAGCCGCCCCCTCCCCTCTGCCAACTCCATCGATGCTTCCCAGAAAAGCAGCCAATGTTTTAAAAGACTCGTCCCCACCCCAGCCGCCACCCACCTCCCCATCCCGCCAAGAAGAAGACTGACTGAGATCACGCATGACCATCAGGAACATCTACGGGGAACGCTGCCATGGGAGAGCAGCAGTGATCATCAAGGATCCCCGCCACCCGGAACCCGCTCTGTTCTCACTGCTGCCATCAGGAAAGAGGTATCGGTGCCACAAGACTCACACCACCAG
The DNA here is from genome assembly GCF_036971445.1 of Narcine bancroftii. Lineage (NCBI taxonomy): Eukaryota > Metazoa > Chordata > Chondrichthyes > Torpediniformes > Narcinidae > Narcine > Narcine bancroftii. The sequence goes on from NC_091481.1 coordinate 62,821,595, forward strand.
GTTCAGGAACAGCTGCTCCCCCTCCACCATCAGATCCTTCAACGACAAACTCAATCAGGGACCTATTTAAGGACTCTTGCACTTTATTGATTTTCCTATCTCTATATTGCACAGTCAGTTTGTTTACATTTCTTACTTTTCATGTGTATGTTGAGTGGGTTTTTTTTTGCACTACATATTAAGTGGTAATTCTGCCTGGCCTGCAGAAGAAAGAATTTCAAGGTTGTCACGTATGTACTCTGACAATAAACATGAATCTGAATCTCAAGGACAGTTTCTTTCCTGCCATTATCAGGCTCTTGAACAAACCTCACCTTTGAACATGGTGTTATCTTTTCTCTGTACTGTGATCTCTGCTGGGTACTCAGCACCTTGCTATGTATGGGTGGACCAGCTGAACAGTTTGCAAAACAAATGTTCTCACTGCCCCTCCGTGCAATAGAACGTGATTATTTCCCCATCATCGTTCTGCCTGGCACAAAGCCGAGCCAGCTTGTTCCCTTTTCTTCTCTCCTTTGCTGCACCTTTACCCTGTTACAGTGATCTCCGATATGCAGTCGCTCCAGGATGGTTCCAGTTCACAGAGATACACCTCTCCATTTCAGCAAAACTCATTCTTCCTAATCTGTCTCTTGGGGTACTACTCCAAGCAACAGAAAGTCTCTGTACCTCTCAAATGACGTGTCCTCAATATGCTTTTTATCACCAGCTCACCTTTCCCCCATTACAACCATGGAAAATAACAACCATGGAATTTAATAGCGCAGAAGGCCCATTGGATCAGAGCTGGCTCGTGGAATCCCAAGCCAAGTCCACAGCCCAGAGGTCATCCCGTTTCTTTATCCGGTTAAAACTTCTACAGTAAAATCCCTGTTATCCGGGATTCAAGCAATCAGCAGCCTCAAGCAACCGGCAAAAAAAAAACTTGTGGAAAATAAATAGGTAAAAAAATAATGATGTGTGGTGGCTCACCACTAGGCACCAATTGTAAGCCACGCGACGGGGCAGCCGGCCAAAATGGCGCCGTCGGGGGTGTTCCCTTCCTCCCAGCAAGGGGCTCAGAAGCCCGCGCTGAGGGACCACGTGACGCCCTCCAGAGCGCTTCTCAGTCAGGACCGGGCTGGGAATATAAGTACAGCCCAGTAGCCTGCAATAAACTAGCCTGCTCACTGAGCTCAACCCGTCTGGTTGTGTGTGTTCTTTGAGGAGCCGTGGAGCTGCCGCCAGCACCCCCTAGCAGTCAGTTTGTGAATCTCAAGCAACCAGAAAATTCACTTATCTAGCAGCTACCAATTCCCCCCCCCCAATAGGTGCTGGTATACTGGGGGGTTTTCGGCATTGCTTTTCACTCAAAGATGTAACAGCCTTAACCTCACTTTTGCTGTGTATTTTGGAAAAGAATGCAAAAGTCTCTCCTTGCTGTTCAAATTAAAATTGTAAATTCCTTGAACAATGAGGTGCCGCTTCTGAAAATAACCTTTCAAAAACACGGAAATGATGGAAGAACTCAGCAAGTCTTCCAACATCCAACGAAGATAACGATCTATGACCAATGTTTTGGGCCCTTTGTCAAAGGATCACTCACTGATAGCATTAAAACAGGAAAGTCTGCATACACTGTGGATGAAGTAAAAACACAACGCTGGAGAAACTCAGCTGGCCACTTCAAAAAGCAAAGGTAAAGATACATGACCAATATTTCTGACTTGAGCCCTTCACCAGGGTATAGAAAAATGTCTGCAGGTGCCTGAACAAAGTGGTGGGGGAAGGAACAGGAGGGATGGGTCTGTGAATGGAGAGCAAAGGGGGTGGAGGAAAGGAGGCGGGGGGGGGAATGGGGAAGAGAGGGGGACAGGCTAGCAGAAACCAGAGAAGTCGAATGTTAATGCCATCCATTTGGAGAGTCCCCAGATGGAAAATTGGGTGCTGCTCCTCTAACTTACGGGTGGTTTTGGTTTGATGGTAGATGAGGCCATGGACAGACACGTCGGCGCGGGAGTGGGACGCAGAATTGGCCACTAGGAGACCCCTACCATTGATGAGATCGGTCAAGTGATCTTCCAGTCTACGCCCAATCTCCTCGAAGTAGAGGAGACCACAATGGGAACACCAGATGTAGTCGGTGACTCCCACAACCGAAATGTTGCTTCACTTTGAATGACTGTCTGGTGCTCTGAATGGTGGGGAGGGAGGAGGTGCGGCTGCCAGAGTGGCACTTTTTCAGCTGCAGCAGAAGATGCCAAGGGGGAGTGGGGGGACGATGATTGGGAATGGACAAGGGAGTCACACAGGGAGCAGCGGGGGGTGGGGGGAGGAGGGGAAGATGTGTCTGGTGATGGGATCACGTTGTACGTTATTTACTGATAACTTATCCAGTGACTTTAACCAGAACAAAATGTGTCAGGATTGGGACAATCCCAGGAGCTTTTGATCAGAATCGATCTTCGCATCCTGCAGATCAGTGGGACCAGGCAGAAAAAAATAGTTCAGCACAGGCTAGAAGGGCAGAAGGGCCTGTTTCTGTGTTGTAGTCTTCAATGGTTTAATGTACAGTTACAGAAAGAGATTGGTTAGTAAAGACAACTTAATTTACGTGTGAAAGACACAAATGGATGCATTAGGACAGGGGCCACATTTGAATAGGACTTCATTTTAAGTTTTACCGGGTCTCTCCTGAAGGGCGTGAAACAGGGACATTTGCCTCTTGCATTCCGATTGGATGATACTGACATCCATCAAATTTTGGTTCTTTCCCCTCCTTTTCTCGGGCGCCGGGGGCAGAGCGCAGGCGCGGGCTTTGCTTAGGGAATAAAGTTGGTGCCGAAAAGTTTTGGAGAGTAAAATCAGGATCCGAACGAGGTGGGAGCTTGTGTAACAGACGTAAGTATTTCATCTCTTGCAAAATTCATTCTGTTTTACAGGAGACTGGGCAAACTTTTGAGTGAGTTTTAAACTTTAGGGTGAGTTTGGAACTTTAGGGTGAGTTTGGAACTTTAGGGTGAGTTTGGAACTTTAGGGTGAGTTTGGAACTTTAGGGTGAGTTGGAACTTTAGGGTGAGTTTGGAACTTTAGGGTGAGTTTGGAACTTTAGGGTGAGTTTGGACATTTCTCGTGGACTTCACTAGACGGGGGTGGACTATTTGTTCGGTTACTTTTTCTGGAAGCAAAATCGAGCTGATCATAGTTTTCAAGTACACGATTGTTGAAACTTCGAATTCAGTTTAGAATCTACGCCTAAATTCCCGGGATAAGATTTCAGTGTGGAATATAACTTAAATATCTCGGTGGGACGTTCGTGATCCTTTGCCCACCTCCCCCCGCCGATGGGAGGAAATCCCTGACAATTGTGGATGGGGGAAAAAAATCGATTCCCAATCCCCGATGAAGCAATGATTGTTTTTTTTTTAAAAAAAGACGTGTTTCAAGCCTCTGGGAGGGCTCACTGCAGATATTTTCGAGTTCAGTCTAAAGCCAAATCACTTACTTGGATCTGCTGGGAGTAGAAAAGTAACTTGGGGGAATAGAAAAGTAACTTGGATCTGCTGGGAGTAGACCAATAACTTTTTTCTCTCTCTATAGGGTCAAAAATGCTCACTGAAAAGGAGGAGGAGGAGGGGGGGGTATAAATCCTGTCTCTTTCCTGTGAGAATACATGAACATCCAGGAAGACCTGAATCCAGTAGTCTTTATAAAATGAGTTCACATATCCTGACTGCAGTGCGAACATGATTTGTAGGAGTGATTTTAAAATATAAAATAAAAGGGGATTCCCGTTCAATAAATGTTATTGTTTGTGCCTTTTGTGAGATGAGAGATAAAAACAGACTCCTCCAACAACTTTTTTTAAAATTTCGCCATTGAGTAAAGATTAATTGGTACTTGAATTGGGAAAGTGCTTAGTTGAAACTCTGCTTCTTCAGGGTCACGACGGGACTTGCATCTTTTGAGATTAGCCACCTTTTCTGGGGAGAGGCGTGGGACAGGGCCTTCTGGTTTGGGGGGGGGGGGGGGTGGGGGTAAATTTGAGAGTGTTCTCATTTAACACATTTAGCCTAAGTTTGGAAAGCTGTAATCTGCAGTTAATTTGAGCTGAAGGCTCTGGTCAGTAGTTAATTGCATACAAATGTCACATGCACAGAGCAGCCTTGTTGGAAAACTGGCCAACTTGCATCCCACTTTAAGTAATCCCAAGGCCATCGGTGGTCTGCGATTAGTAAGGGATTGCTTAAGGTGGGAAGGTTGAGAATCACTGCTCTAGACCCAATTGTAACTGAAGTATTTTGCTTGGGAAAAATTGCCATTGTCCCATTTCCTTTGGAGTTCTGAAACCGTGCACATAACGAGTCAATGAGGGACGATTAAAACAGGGGTTTTCAAACTTTTTCTTTCCACCCACATCCCACCTTAAGCAATCCCTTACTGAACACAGAGCCCCGATGGCATAGGGATTACTTAAAGTGGGAAGAAAAAGGTTGAGAACCACTGGGTTAAGACCAGACTCTGAATAACACAGGAATTTAATTGAGAGATCAATAGGAAAGCACCAATCAAACTAGGATTTTAATTGGTAAGAGGCACTGAGGGCTTGCTGTGAACTACAGTGGGTAATCCTGGACTAGTTCTTGCAAAGCAAATAAAGACCTTTTGCTGGAAACTCCATATCCCCAGCATGTTCTCCATGTTTCTCCTCTTGACTGTGCAGTGCAATTGAGGGGGGGGGGGGGGGTTGCTTTTATCCATGTTGTTTTAGACTGGGACAGACCTGGAGCTGTGCACTCACTTCTGGGATTCTGGCAGGGGAGCGAGGTGTTTGCAGTGCTGCTCAATCCTGCCTCCTGGTGGAAGGAGTGAAACACAAAAGTCTGCAGACGCTGTGATTGTAGTAAAACACACAGAAACGCTGGAGGAACCCAGCTGGCCTCGCAGTGTCCAGAGGAGGTAAAGATACATGGCTGGCGTTCTGGGCATGAGCCCTCCTTCATGGTTAAAGCAAAGATCCGGAAGGCTGGCTGGGGGAGACCAACAAAGTTGGATAAGAGGAGAGGTGAGAATTAATTATTTTTTTTGGCTGGAGGAGGAGTAGGTTTTTAAAATAATGGAAATCCGATAAGTCAATGTTGGAAGGTTCTCAGATAGAAGATGGGGCGTTGTTCCTCCAATTTGCAGGTGGTCTCCATCTAGGAGACCGTGGACAGACACATCAGCAAGTGAATGGGACAGGGAATTGAAGCGATCTCCCAGCCTCTCTGATGTCGAGGAGACCATAGCGGGAGTACCAGATGCAGTAGATGACCCCTGCAGATTCACCATTGAAATGTTGCTTCAATTGGAAGGGCTGTTTTGGGCCCTGAATGAATGACTCTGACCTCCCTCACAGTCCTCACAAATGCAGGCTTGTTTACAAAGTGATAGGAGGTTAAACAATGGGAATAAAGTGTTTCAAATTTCCATTTGCTTTAATTTCATTTTATACAATGTAATTGAAGGATTTTAATATTTTGGCACTTTTGGAAGGCTTAGAATGGGGATGGGTATGGATCAGCTGAGATGTATTTGAGGGGGTGAATGGCCTTCCTACTGGGAATGCTCCCCCAAAACTGCACTTCTTGCCTGTTTGGGCATTGTTTCAGGTCCAACCTGAGTAGTTTCTTCGAATTTCTACCCTTTCCAAGAAGCATGTTTCAGATTTTTTTTTTAAAAAAAGCTCACTGCTTTAAATCATTCTCTTCACTTCCCCTTTTTGGCAGCTGCCTTTTATCAGTGAACTCCAGTTATCAAGTGTTCCTGCCAGCGCAATCATCTCTACCAAGTCCCTTCTTGACCCTCCCGGCTCCATGTAAAATGTTGCCAAGTTGTCCAGTCACAAAAAAAAATCTACAAAGGAAAGCAGTGCAAATTCCTTTTGCATTCTTCATGATGTAACGTTGTGCACGCTTTGCTACCGTATAATGTTGGCCGTTGCCACTAGTATGGTTCCCTCTGTGTTCCCTCACAGCCTCTTTTTTTCGTCTCTGGCAATGTTCGAATAAACCTCCACTGCACCCTCCCCAACACATCCTCCTGGTAAATACGCGGAAGTCCTTGAGGAGCTCGGCAGGGCACGCGGCATCCTTGAAGAGTAATAGGGTAGTCGGAGTTTCGGGCCAGACGCCCTTCATTGGGGATGCCAAGATCAGAAGGGTGGGAGAAGGAGCAGGCGATGGGTGAATGAGGCTGAGAGAGAGAGAGACCCAAACTGCAGGTTGGCCCATTTAACTTGAGTTGGGTTGATCAGAGTAGTTAACTTTAATGGATCAGTTTGGGACAAATATTTGTGACCCTCCTTCCTTTTGAATTTTCTGATTATTTGCAAAAGGAAACCCATTCAGAGTCTGTTCCCATAACATACAGCACTGTAAAAGGCCAATTCAGCCTTGAGTTCATGCTGCCCAATTGGAAACTGAACCCCTGGAGAAAACCCATGCAGTCACGGGGAGAATAGGCAAACTCCTGAGAGACAGTGTGGGATTCAAACCAGGTCCAGTTCCAATCGCTGGTGCTGTAAAGGCGTAGCACTAACCGCTACGCCAACCGTGCTGCCCTTTCCCTACATTCTGTCACTGTGCTTTGTTACATTTGCTTCTATTTACACCATTTCCACCCCTGTCGCTTCTCCTCCAGGCCCAATAGTGGGAGGGTTCTGGACTGTGGTCCTTCCCTCACTGCACCCTTGTGTTGGCTGCCCCAAGCCTCAGCACGGCAGTATTCCCTCACCGGCATCTCCGTGCACTGAAAGACCACCAGCAGCAGCTGGGACTGGAATAGGACAAGCTGGACAAGCTTGTGGAAACCCCCATTTTGCAGACGGGTTGTGAGTTCTTAGTTCAAAGCCCTTGAGGAGAGGACTGGCTGCCTAATGTTTCACTTGAAATAAGAATTCTGTGGTGACCTGAAAGAAAGAGGTTATCACCTGGGAACCCTGACAGGGTAAGTTTCTTGGGCAAGACACTGACGTGGCTGATCAGAAGGAATCGGTTTGTGTGTGTCCAATGAGCCACAAATCTCTCTCTGAAAGCCGACAAGAACCTTCCTGAGTGGTGACCATTTACCTTTCAAGCACCAAAGCCTAGTGGAATTTATACATGTTAAATTCTGTGCACAGTCTAAGAATTGCCTGCAACCAGTGAACTTGGAGGAACAAGAAGTGAGATTGGACTGTGAATCAAATAACTTTTCTGAACTTGAACACACACATTACATACACGTGCAGTTAGAATTAGAAGGGGGCTAAGCTAATAGTTATAAATTAAAATGTTTTTGTGTTTAAAGCAACTTTTATTTGTGACTGTTTTATCTTGGTGAATTTCTGTTGCTGCTGGGTTTGGGGTCCTCTAGGCCTGTCACACTATACTTCTCTCTTTATCTCCAGCTTCTTGGCTCTCTTTTCCCTACAATTTCTCTGCTTCTACCTTCCCACATCTTACCTGCTCCCCTTCACCCCCCCTCCACCTTAGGTGAACTTCTGCCTGATTTTCAGCACCGCTGATGAAGGCCTCACATCTGAACATTCGAATCCGTGCTGTCTCTTAACATATTTGTACATTCTCCACGTGTCTGCGTGGGTTTCCTCTGGGAGTTCTTTTTTCTTCCCACTGTTCAAAATGTACAAAGGTTGTAGGTTAATTGGGTGTATTTGGACAGCACGAGTTTGTGGATTATGCTAGATTTGATTTTAAGAGGGTCCACTCCCCACCCCCCCCCCCCACCCGAACAAGGCACTCTCCTTGATGCCTGATTCCAAATCCCCTCTTCCCCCACCCATAGTACTGAAGCCATCAGCACCCACGGCCCTTCAGGGCCCGTGTTCACCACCTTGAGTCCCAGTCCCGATTCCCACAGATAAACCAGTGGCAATAGGCTTGAGGAAAGTTGCTGTGTTAGCAAACTTCTGGGTCCATTTTGTTCATCGGGCGCCTGCTCATCCGTCTCCTGGACGTGCTCTGATGCCTGAGCCCATAGAGGGGATTGGAGGGGGAGGGGGGAATCATATACAGGAATTTCAGCGGACTTGTGGATTGGGAGAATTGCATTTAGAGATGTGGGACCATTTTGAATACCACTGAATACCAGCAAGGGATTTGGGGGGGGTTGGACCCGGGGGTATGGTGAGGATTTTTCTTGGGAAGGTGAAGACTCTGAAGATTTGAGGATGTGTTTGCTGAGTACCCTGGCCCAGTGTCTGATGGTTCTGGAACTGGGAGGCACGCTCTTAAGCCATCTCCCAATGGGAGGTGGGAGAGCGAGCCTGGGGTGTGGTGGCAACCTTACCTTGGCTGTGGGGGAGGAGTCTACGGGTGGTGGTTGGGGAGGAAATGTTTGTGCATTGTCACCTGCATTCACCACCAACCGAAGCTTCTTCCGGTCTCTTGAGCAGAGCCAGTGGCATCTCTAGATTTTGGGGTGGCTGGGGGTCACTCGTGGACCTCCTCCTGTACCAGTCCACACAGAATCCTGAGTAATGTTTTTTGTACTAATGTTCCTGATAAATTGTAGATCACTGATTGTAATGGCAATAGTAGTGAGATAAACAATGAGCAAAATTACATCAAAAACAGCCCGCGCTTGTAGCCTATGCGGATGAAATCACGCGATTCGAAGCGTTGCTGTCATTGGGGAATAACGACTGCTCTGACCGGACGGAGCCTGTTAGAAGGCTCAAAAAGTAAATGAGTGTCGAGTTTTAGCCTCGTGTCAGCTGGGCTTACGGAAAATGTTTTTGTTGTTATAACGAACGACAGGGATATTTTTATAAAAGAAAATAATAAACTTCTGCTGAAACACTGCACAAAAATGTTATCGCCCTTTGGGTGTTGCCCGATGCGGTCCGCACCCCCCGAGTGACGCCAGTGAACAGAGCTGTTCCCGTATCACGCTGTGGGGCATCCAGCAAGAATGCTTTGGATTGTGCACCTGCAGGGTTGATGAGGGGTGGGTGGGTGGGGGGGGGGGGGGGTGGAGAAGGGGAAGACATGCCGAACTTTATTTGTCTCCTGACCAAGTGGAGGCTTTGGTGTGCTTACCTGACCATTGCACAATGTGCTTGTCCAACATTGGGGATGTTTACTCCTCACAACTTGGAAGCTATCAGTGTTTTGACTTCAGTGCCATTGATGTGTTCAGGGGTTGCACACTCTTCTGAAGTTGCCGATCATCTTATTGACGTGGGGAGAGATGTCTGGTGATTGTAAATAACCAACACTATAGCTGCACTCCTACTGGCCTACTGCAGGGGGCAACCGTGGTACCTGTAGACTGGCGCCCCTCCCCTGCCGACTGTCAATCACCGGCCCATATAAAGACTCAAGCCAGCCCTTTCCTAAACCAGTTGGGCACGTGGAATTGGAGGCTATGCATGTATTTGCTGCTTTCCTCTTTAAGCCTGTTGTACAGTCTTTTGAGTTTTGTGGTGTTTGCTGACCATCTCATTGGAAGTGAGCAGGATAAACGTCTGGAATATATTTGGTGATGAGATCTAGAGTTGTTTACTACATGGTTTAAAATGGAGAATCCGAATGAATTTTGAAATTAAGTGCATGCTCAGTATTTAATCGCACAGGCAGTGTCTTTCAGGACCCCCCAACCACCCAGGCCATGCCCTCTTCACTCTACTACCCTCTAGGAGGAGGGGGGGTGTACAGGAGCA